>NC_137455.1:222193625-222793625 GCF_964235325.1 Thermobia domestica
ATAAACCATGAATTTCGAAAAGATATTTCAAACAGTTTTACTTCTCAACATATTTACATTATGAATTCCAAAGGATTAACCAATGTATATAATAAGATTTTTTTTTTTAATCTCCTACATACAAAAGTAAGCAGGGTTGGCAAGAGCCATGGTTGTTTTTGAAAATGCCAAAAACCCGTTTTTTTGGGGGGGGGTTTAAACTAGGCTTTTTTGGTTTAAACCAGGTTTTTTTGGATTTAGATATTTTGCTTTATGTATTTATATTTATATTACATATTGACAGAAATAAGTTTGTTTCGCCTTGGTGTTATTATGCAACAACGGGGTTATGCTGGAAGAGGTCACATAAGCTTAAAGAAGTCCGGTCAGTAAATTTCTTAAATTGAGAAACTCCCGCCCTAGCCATCGGGAAAATCCCGTCATTACTCTAAATGTAAAACAATAACGGAAAAAATCCTGTTATTGCTTTGCATGTAAAATTTAAAGGTCAACGTATCATAATCAGTACGCTAAAACTGAGGTATTAAACTACAAATTTAGTGCGTACATATCATTGAAAGTACAATCCAAGCTAATGTTGGAAGCTACGTAGGCAATCGATAAATTTTGTCAATTTATATCAGTATATTTAAGCAACCTTGGCTTCTTTATAAAACAACAGGCATTCAGGCATGCAGAAATATACAATTTAGTTTCGTTTCGTATGTTCAGGCTTAACATCCTTACGTAATACCGAGGTTATCAAGGAGAAGACTTTCGCTTAAAGTGACATCCGAACCGCTACTTTGTTTACGCATGAAAGAAGGGTTGTAGTTCGACCGAGAATTGAACATGGGACACCTTGATTAAAAGGTGAAAAGGAAATAAAACTAATACAGATGGTTTGATGTATGGAAACATCACCATGAAGTTCACACGATTCGCATTTTTCGTACCTTTTATTTTTTTTTTCTGTTTAAACCAGTTGTTTATTAAAAAAAAAAAGAAGAAAAACAGCTGGTGTAAACCAGCCAACCCCAAAAGTAAATACTTCTTTTTAAAAAAATACTCAAATAAGTAGCAAAATTCTATGTAGTATTTTTACTTCAAAATATTCCATACCCTCTTTTTGGAACAAAATAAAATTAAAATAAAACATAAGAAAAATACTTAGCTTTATATGATACACTTAAAGGCTGCACACCTAGAGCTTTTGGTTTTGTATATTCTTGAAATTCTACAGTTTTATATAAGCACCATCACGGTTTATTCAATCCTCAAGTTTTCTGTATTTTTAACAAGAGGGATTGAACATGAAGGGTGTGAGATAACATGGTAATCCATAATTTTACTATTTTAAGAAATTAGAAATTTTCTGCTGCACAATCCATTTTGAAAGTCGGAAAGCTGATTTTTCACATAAGTCTATACATGAGGGATTAAACGAAGCGGTATGCGTTGCTGCCTATCTGATGCTGCGTAACTCAGCAATTGAAAATTTGTTAGTTACCATGTTCTTGGCTCACAACCTTCATATCATTATGGAACTCTCCCCCACCCACCAACACACACAAAAAAAAGGACTACGGAATATATTTAAGTTAAGATAAATACAACTGCACAACAAACATGATTGACTGGAGCTTTTGCGCTTCTATCGAGAAGTCGGGAATTCAACTCAGCATTCGACCATTCTGACAAAACTTTTCTTCATTCCATCTATGAAGTAGAAATAGTGCGTGTACTGTGAGTTGGCTGACTTCATTTCTTATTGTTTTTAAATCGTTATTATTACTAATTACCAGCAGTGACGGTTTTGCGAGGGTTAGGGGGGGCGGTCTTTCGGACTGAAGCCTGTTCCCCAAAATTACGGAATGTCTAAAACAAACGAAATATCTATTAGTTATGCCTTTACTCATAAACTTTGAGCTGCCGTCAAATAAAAATTACGAATGTTTAGAAAAACTAAACATTAGTAAGAAAAAAAAACCCTCCCAAAATACTTTTCTAAATCCGCCACTGATTCTCAGTATAAAATGATCTTCAAGGTTGTATCCGGAAGATTATCGCTAAATATATAAACGAAACGAAATACAGTATTAGTTATGCCTGTACTCATAAACTTCAAGCTCCTCCCAAATAAAATTAGGACATTTTAGAAAATGAAACAATCAGAGAAACCCGTCCCAAAGTACGTTTCTAAATCCGCTACTGATTATTTGTATAAATTAGTATTCAAGGTTGTAGGCCTATCCGGAAAATTATTGCTAAATCGTTGCACAGCTACAGTATAACAGAAATGTGGAAGTACGGATAGACGGATATATTGAAAAACGTACGCTTTGACGGATATATAGAAAAACGTAAGTTTAACTTCTGCGTTAGAAGCTAGAGTACTAAGCTCTTAGAAATGAAACAGACGACAAACTGAAATGATATCGAGAAGAAAAAATATCGAAACTCAAAAGTTAAAATAAAGTTAAATAGCCTCTAAAATTGCCCTCAAATACTACATTCTTCATGTTAGCTTTAATTCGTAAAACATGTGCTCCATCCATCTTGATGGTGAATTTTAGAGCGAAATATGGCATTTAGGTCATGGAATTCTTATCTAAGTATAGAATATACTATAAGAAAGCTATTTAGATAGAAAAATCATGAAAATGAAAAAAGCCAAAATTTCCAAAATTCTCGTTTTTTTCCAAAAAAGCCGGCTTTTTATGTGAAAAAAAACATCGATTCAAAAAAGCTGGCTTTTTTGCATCTCTACCAATTACGTTACTTTCCATTACATGAGTTACGATAAATCATTTTTTTTTTTAAATGAAATTAAACCAAATTAGCACATAGTGTGCAGTTAAAGAATAACTTGTGCATGTGAAATGTAGCATGTCCGATCAAACATTTGAAAGCTTACGACGCCAGTATTTTACTTAACTTCCCTTATTTCATAGGATTGTTAATATGTATTCAAGTGGAATACGAATCTAGGAAAAAATCTCCCCGGACAAAATCCCCCCGGTGAAATGCCCCCAAAAGACACAGGGTAGGTAGGACATAATCCCCCCGTGAAAAAAATGCGCTCAGAACAAACTCCCCGGAAAAAGTAATTTCTAATGGATAATAATAATAATATAGTATTCATGTGATATAAGTTGACATCTGTACATCAAGTACCATCATATCTCCTCTTTCATTCCAGAAAAATATTTTCCTTATTACCTATATCTACTTTTTCGCCTCAAATGATTAGCACACCGAAAAATTCGTAAAAGATGCTGACCTAGCATTCAAAGCAAGTCAAATGAATACTCAAACGTGCTTTTCAAGCTACTTTAATATGAAGAGCCATCATACACTCATACAATATGATCGAACAAATAAAGGTATACAATATACTGAATAAAGGTATAAATATACATCTAATTTAAAAACCAAAGGTACACGAATGAAATAACATAAAAATCAACATACATATATTCAGTATACTACAACCAGTCAGTATATTAGTTATAACTTAATTGGGTCGTCCATTAAGTTTAATTTTGCCCCACTGAGATCTCTTTACGATTTCTTGTAATTTGAGTGACACTTCTAAGAAAGTCTTCTAGAGACATTGTTCGCCCTTGATATCTTTCACAGAATCTTTTCAAATGCCTCTGGTACCTTCCTGATTAACACAAATGAAAAAGCACTCTTGTATTTCCGTTGCATCTCCAAATACTTCTTTCACAACTATCGTAGCTGGTATATCAAAATTCCCTATCACTCTCTTCGGTGCAAGATTTTTTTTGAAGAACAATAATTGTATAATTCTTGAAACAGCTCGACCTGAGTATCGTGATTCCTAAATTCAAGCAAGGCATATACAATTGAAATTGACTTTCCACAAACGTCCACATGTATAGTATGGAGTTGGCGGAAATCTCTTGGAGCAACTTGAAATGTCACTTCCATTACCATCTATCTTGTTCCTTCAATAGCTGCAGAAACATATCTTGTGCAGAAATCAATATTTTGTTTGCACTTTCTGGACCATTATCATAAATGAGAAATCCTTCTGCATCTTTTGTCCCCGTCGTGGTCCACTTTGGGTCAATCACTAATTCGTGTAAGGAATCCGGCGCATGTGGATATTTGACAGAACGTTGTCGCCGTTTGAAGCTTTCCTCTTTAGGCAACAATGTCATGACTTCTTTAATACCCCTATTACACTTTATCCAGATAATACATCAGGGGCATTACGAGACGAACTGAAACGTTTCTTCATACTGTGCTATTTCGTCGAGACCTAATATAAAAAGGAAATCTTTACTTCTAGTTAAGTAAACAGAAATTATAAATTGTCTCCAGTCAGATTACCATGTTCAATTAAATGATTATACCAAATGGTAAACGAAAAAATAAAACATTTACATTAGTGGTACGCTTCTATTGTGACAAATATGAACGTATTATGTTTTCACTCGATTGAATTTTGGCAATCTTAACTAATGAATAGGCAAATTACTCAACCACAAATGAATTATTCCCCATAAAATCACATATATAATGCCAGACTATCAATTATACAACGTTCCTTATACTTCAGGCTGGCATCATTATATGATAGTTTATTGTCAGATGTGGATATTTTTGATTCCGAAAATCATTTTGAAAACAAGTTAAAGTCTCTGCAAATATGGTTCATGTTCTATGTATATAAATATATTTTTGTATTTTTTGTTTGTTTTTTTTTTGTGATTTTTCTTTCTTTTTGTTATTTCTTATATACGTTGTTACATTGTTTCAGTGTAAAATGAACATTGATTTGTATGTGAAACATTTGTAAATAAATAAATCAATAAATAAATAAATTCATGGGTAATGTGTAAATACAGTTTCAAGAATAGACATTAATGTAGAAGGGATGCTTTTCCCCAAAGATCGCTTTCTACATAGATACAAATAAACAACATATAAATATAAATGGACTTACCTCAATCTTCGTATCATCCGACAGATGGTTATGCCCACTGGATTTTAAAACCTAAGTCACCATATTGTCCGATGTTATTACTCCTAAACAATTTTCCATTTTCTTTCGGATACAAGTTCAGCATATATTATCGTGTGCGAGATTTTTTCTTTTTTTTTTTTTTTTTTTTTTTGTTTAGTATGTATAAACCCATTGAACAGAAGGGCTTGAGGAACTAACAGAGGTTTCATTAAAAGTTACTTTTCCGTTGCGAATTTGTCCGGATGGATTTTGTCCTACGTGCACTTTTGACGGGGGATTATGTCCTACCCGATGTCTTTTGGGGAGATTTCGTCCGGAGGGATTTTGTCCCGGGGGGAATTTGTTCGAATACCGTGGAATACTCACTGTCAGGAACCAAAATATATGAAAAACGCATGAATGGAAGTGCAGAATATCGGGGTCATCTCCAGCCCTAATTTGCATGTTTGCAATAGGTCAAATGCTTCGTCGTTTTCAATTTTTCCATCAAGATATATTTTCTCTATTTTTTTTTTTTTTAAAAAAGTTACATTGTTACGATTTTTCAATGTCAATATCAGGGCTTGCCCCAGTGAGCCCAGGCCGATAAAACCAAGCGGGTTTTTTCGGGTTGGACCCACCTGAGAAAAAAAAAAAACATCTGGCTTTTTGAGCTTTTTGTTAGTATATTATTGATACAACTAAGGAGATCACATTGAAAGTTATTTTTATCAGATTTTGAACTTTGGTTAGGTTATGGTTTGGGCGAATTATATGCTTTCCCGTTAAGGTAGACAACAACACTGAACATAAGACCTTTATAAAGTTCTGAATGCACTGAATAAATAAATAAATAAATAAATAAATAAATAAATAAATAAATAAAAACTCACCTTAGGTTGAGATAATTATAGAACAAATTAATGTGTGGATTATGCTTATAGCCTATTTGAAGTAAAATAAGCAATTTTATATTTTAGAAAATACTTTCCGTGAATAGTATGCTACCTGACTCGGCGCCGCCGAGGGATGTTATCACTCATACGTTGACGGGTTTAAGGTCATAGGGACGGGTACTAACAGTAAATATGTAAATACATTAGTAAAACTATTAGTATTATTTCTTACCTTTGATGGTAACAAAAGTATTCTGTAAAATTTGGTTTTCCAACAACAACAGTTTAGTTCAATCATTTGTTGCTACCCTTCAAATAAGCATTCTGTAGAATCAACACCAGCAATAGCGTAACAATTCTTGTCAAAATTAAGAAGCTTAATGCTTGGAGCTCCCAAGACTACATAACGCTTACTATTTAAAGTGCTGAATTCGAACTTCAGTATTAATGTAAGTTTCGATGTACAGTAAAGCAAGCTGTATTTTCAGGGAAAACCCGTCGTGAAAGAAGTGTTCGGGAAATTCTCGCAATTGAACGTACAAAGCATCGGAAGTGAATACTTCAACAATAAAACTATTTTACGCTGGAATTTTGGAACATTTACTTTATAAAATATGAACTATGGGCCTATCTTTGTTAATTGTTTTAAATTGATTTTCAGAAAAGAACCGCCTTGCAACAAGTGCTCGGGAAATTCCCGTAATTGAACGCACAAAGCATCGAAAGTGAACTTAAACAATAAAACCATTTATTTTACGTTGAAAAATATTTATTTCATATAAGACATTTCGATGAATTATGTCTATGTTTTAAATTAATATAGCTATTTGCTATTCATATTCGGCGAACGTCACTGAGGCTCTTGGGATGACGATCTACATTTGTTCGTTTGTCTGCCTGTACTACACAGTGTTCAACTTTCGGTCTTTTAAATTTTCAGGATACAAGCTGGAGACACTAAATTTTCTGTATAGATTTTGGCGGCATACCAACGTAAAATTACAAAGCCCTTTAAAAAAAGAAAAAGAAAGAAAGAAAGAAAATAGCGGATATCCACGCTACAAAGGGCAGTTTTCGGTCTTTCAAGTTGAAATTTTCAGAGTAGAAGCACGAGAGACTAAATTTGCTGTATATAATTTGGCGGCATAGAATTTAAAAATGGCTTCCATTATTCAAAATAGCGGGTATCCATGCTACAGGGTGCAATTTTCGAACTTTCTAAGTTGAAATTTTGAGGGTAGAAACACAAGACATTCTAAATTTGCTGTATATATTTTTTCGGCTATCCAATATAAAATTTCAAAATGGCCGTCATTTTTTCAAAACAGCAGTGAATAGAAAATTGTTGCAAATTTCAATGACAATCTTGAAATGTAAATCATATTTTAACATTTTTACCCCAAAGACATTGAAATATTTCGAAAAAAACCAATTAAACCCGAAAATACCCGACAAATCACACATGGGCCCAGGTGGGTTGAGTTTCTTCAAAAATACCCGGGTTTTTTCAAACCCTGGTCAATATACGACTTTAGTGAAAATTTGTCAGTGCTAACTGCTGTAGTTAAGTGTTTTGCAACATTAGACACACGAAACATAAGACAGCCCGGGGTTGAGTTTCTAAAGAGCGTAGATTCGAATACATTTCATTGAAAGCGCACATTAGAATACAATATCTCTAAGCAATCATTAAATGTAGTCATTGACCATATTTGAGCCAAAACTCAAAGATTAAATTCACTTCCCTCTTTGAAATAAAACCTTTGATACACTTGATCAAGAAAATTTCGATGATGATGATGATGATGATGATGATTATTATTATTATTATTATTATTATTATTATTATTATTATTATTATTATTATTATTTAATTTTCCTCCAAATATCGTTAGCATTATAATGAATATATTGATTGTAGGAGATAATGGAAAAGGGAATAATAACAGGGAAAATACGGTAAAGGAGAAAATGGCAGACGGAAAATATGCCAACGGAAGAACTGACAAAGGGAAAATTACAATCAGAAAATATGATAAACGAAATAACTGCAAAATGGAAAACTCCAATACCCTAACCATCAACTACAATTAACTTTTTTTTTTAAATATTGGAGAAAAGAACTCATTGAAATTGAAAGAATGGATGCACAGAATTTTGTAAAGTTGGTTAATAGAAGTTTTGTCACGTTTTCAGAGAAATTTATGCTCGTTCTTTTTAAATCCAGCATTCAAAATAAGATTTACATAGCTGTTTCAAACATTCACAAAACGCAATTAACAAAAGTAAATGAAATTTAATACAAAATATACAGTACAACTTATATAGGTATCATCCAATCATAATCTAAAATCTTGGATTCAGGCATTATAATTATCATTTTCTGTTATTAGTTAGTACATATTTTGTTACATATTTTTTTCTTATACATTATAGTTATAGATGGTTTATGTGGGCATCCCATCATCAATTCAGGGGATTTCCTATTAAGATCCTATTAACAAAGGCATCGAAAACAGATCAGCACATCAAAGCGCCTCTGATCTAATGTACATACCTTTGAAAGTACGTACATTCCAAACAGCTTTAAGAAAAGTTATAACGATCCTCAAGATCGATGCATCTTCATCCGCGATATATGAGAGTCCTCTTGGGAGCATGTCGTGGAATTATGCCCTGTGGGATACACTGAGTACCCATTCCACATTACTGGAATATATAGTTTTGAATGGTGCTTGCGTGACTTTCTTTACGCTATCAGCCGCTACTCCATCGTTTCCCGTGATCGAAATAATGTTTGTACCAACGTATTTTGTCAGCCTTAGCTCGAAAACTCTACACTTTTCCCACCGGTCCATATGAACTTTTTTTCTTATTTTGATATGAGTAATCGCCTTTTACATTTTGTCGGTATAATTTATTAATATCCTGAATATGATAGTATTACATGTAATATAGAGTGATGTATTGTAATGCGTAAGACACGACGATCAATATTTTCTTATTAAGGTGGATCACTAGATGTTCTCAGTGCTATGCTAAACACTGCTTGAATAGTGTGGCGTTGCCAAATAGTGTCAAGTATTAATTGATGACAGATAATAGAGGAAGTAATCATGGAATTTTGTTTGGATACTTACTGGAGAAATTAGTTTTCGACCCTTACCTAATTCACAGCTATGTTCCGCTTCTCGAACTGCAACGCTAGAATCCAGGGATTTTCTTATTGTGACTATCACAGTAAACGTACAAATTTGGCAACAACGCATTATGGAGTTCTGCGCAAGTTTCTGCTGAAAATCAATTTCCTTAAATGCAAAATAATATTTAAATAAAATGTGAAACGTAACACGAAAAATGGTCAAACAATGTAGCTATTTCGTAATAAGATTGTTACTTTAAAATTCTTTACACATACAAATAAACATTTTATAAAACTGAGCACTTCTACTAAGATCTAAGAGCAAGTGCCATCTTGTGTGCTCATTGTAAAACGAATCAAATATTTTCTTTCATTTGTTATCTTTTTCGATATCAGAAGACACAACCAAACGAATCAGTGTCTTGTGTTGTACCTGAAGCATAACTCTATCTTATAGTACAATATTTCTAATATATAACGTTTCATTGTGCAGTAGTTAAGGAAATAGTCTAAAATATATACTGACTTCCGAGTGGTGATCCACCTTAATTGCGCCAAATAATATGAACCGTTAAAAGTTTAGTTTTGATAGTATAAATTTTGTATTATGTACTTCTGATTGTTTGAAGTTAAATGTGATAATCGTGATTGTTACGTTCAATTTTTGGTGCGTATAAACACACCTTTGGAAGAAGAAAGAAGAAAGACTCTAAACTACTTGAATATTGTGCGACATGCTATGTATATTCATTCACTCGTGAAATTATTGAGTATGAATGATATGGTTACGTGATGCAGGACATGATTCTTCCAAGTCTATTTTATTAGTCAATCATTTCTATTTGAATTGTGGAAGTCTATTTTTTGATCTTCCCATATTTTCTCTTTGCCATTTTTCTTTTTATTATTGTTTTGTCGACATATTTTCCTTTGTCATTTTCTGCGTTTAAGAAATATAGAATATTCTGTCTCATAAACATTAAAGTTGGTGCTCTAAATGTGACAGTTGACTTTATGTTGAGTAGCAGACAAATTACCTGATTTGTGTTTGTCCTACGTGTATGTGTGTATCGATACTGAATTGAAATGTATTATAGAGAGGCTTTGCAGCAGTGAATGCACGCTGCGCTTCTCTGAGACAGAGCTCAAGACACACGGTAGTGCGCAAAACCAAGTTCTCGCTGACTCAAAACTGAAGCACACGATGTGCCTATTTACACAAAACAACTTGTCCTTTATCAAGCATCTTTAGTTTTGCTTCCCCGAAGATAGTTCCTAAATCGGCTGCATCACTAACCTGTACCAGGCAAGGGCCTATATAAAAATTGTTTAATCTCAAATCATTTACGACATACAGGATCATAGAAACCTCAAGAAACTTTTATAGATCATTATTGCACTAGTTTGTTCTCACTATTGACTTAACTCACTCTGAGTAGCTCCAGAGTAGAAGATTAACACCTTCATTTCAGCACCTTCAACACAGCATTTCATTGTTACCACCATCCATTTCTCATTGCATTCTTATGTGTTCATGGCAATAAATAAATAAATAGTTCCTGGTACCCAATCCTAATAGCTCTTACTACACCTAAATTGATGTCACTGATCCAAGAAAAGACGTTACCTTTTGTAGCCCGCCCATCTGCTGATGGGAATGAAATTGCAATGTAAAAATAAGAAGATAATTTGCGTTGCTCAGAGTAAAGTGTGAGGATAGTGGTATTAACATTATAAGTGAGTTAGTGGTGAGTGATCACAAACATATTGGAACAAGAAGTGTGAAGCCGTTACAAAATGCCTTATTTGTACTCAAATGCCGAGTACACAGACATGCTTTTCGTCTATGATTTCTGCAACGGTAATTCAAGACATGCAGTAGAAGAATGCGGGCGACGGTACCCTGATCGCAGAACGCTTATCGGCGCGTGTCTTCGCGTGTGTGGGACATTACGTAACACTGGCATGCTGTCAAGTTCACAGATACTATCCAAATGTCCCAGACAGCCCCTCCGTGACAAGGAAAACAAAATGTTAGCAATGATAAAAAGAAGTCCTAGAATTAGCGTACGCAGGATTGCCACACGTGCAGCACTATCTATGTGCTTTGGGTTATAATCGAAAGTGGTTTACATCCTTTTCATATACAGCAAGTACAACATTTCCGTGCACGGGACGATGGTCTGGGTGTGGAGTTTTGTCGATGGTCGCAGGTTCCATATATTCTATTTACGGACGAAGCTATCTTCACCCAAGGAAGTGTGAACAATACTCGCAACGTACGTCAGATCCAGATGCAACTGTCCAAATAAATATCGAGGAGCGTTTTACAGTGAACATCTG
The DNA here is from genome assembly GCF_964235325.1 of Thermobia domestica. Lineage (NCBI taxonomy): Eukaryota > Metazoa > Arthropoda > Insecta > Zygentoma > Lepismatidae > Thermobia > Thermobia domestica. Next base: position 222,204,964 of record NC_137455.1, read on the forward strand.
GCGTAGAATCATTGGTGATTTGCTTATTGGTCCCGTTATATTACGAGAACGAATGGTCGGCTAACATTACCTGCATTCTCTGTAGTGATGAGCACAAGAGTCTTGGTCTAGCAGTTTTTGCAAGAGTCTTGCATGCAAAACCAAGACCAAGGCCAAGAGGTGCAAGAGAAAGACCAAGACCAAGACTCTTGCGCAAGAGTCTTGCACAAGTAGCGGCTCGGTGGTAGAGCAGTCACGTGTGGTTAGTGGGGTCCCTGGTTGGATCCCAGTTTGCGCCATGTGAAGTTTTTGGTGGGCAAACCCTGTGTGAGTGGGTTTTCTTGGGTTTTTCTGTTTACTCCTACTTTCTGCATTCCACCATTTTATTCATTTCTCATCAACCCCGTCTTCCTTAGCCTCGATGCATAATCGTGGGACGTTAAACTCGATATTTCATTTCATTTCAAAACATATTAGTAGTGTTTTTCTTTCGAAACTAAAGAGAAATGTAGTATTGAACATCGGTAATTCCGTACACCATAGGTGCCGACAACATGGATATGGCCTTGGCTACGAGGCTCAAGCATCCGTTGGAAATTTTTAATGTATGCTCATAAAATTAATATCAAAATAACATTTTCATGACATTGACAAAAACTTAGTGCATGTGATCGCAAGCTTGATTTCATGGCCGGATGCTTATACGTTGAATAATTATTTATTAATATAACTTTTAGCCTCCTGTATGCCTTTATATGGCACACATTGTTCGGAATGACCAGAAAATGCTGTGAAACTATTTGGGAGTGTATTGAAAGCGTGTTTTTGTCGATATGGTATTTTTTGAAGGCGCATTAGACTATTTTCGATTATTCTGCTGTAATCTGAATAGTAATTTACCGTTTATGGTCAGTGATGCTGGTTGCTTATGTAGGTAGCGAAAAGAAGTCCACATTTTCAAAATAAAATTTACAAATACCATCTTGGGTCGTTATGGAAAAAAAAAATAATTTAAAGCCTGTGGTAATGTCATTCTTATTAAAATTGTAAAATAAGGATCTCATTTAAACTAAATAAACCTATTTTTGGACGGTAACGGCACGAATAATGAATTTAACCAAAAATCAGTCCGTATAAGAAATGTTTACAGAAACGAAAGTATTTTCGTAACTTGCGTATTTGAAAACAAAACAGTGAGAGTTGTCCAATCAACTACAATAAAAATCACAAAATTCGATTGTGAAATTAATCACTTTCAAAAGTCTCTGGTGTCCACATATGAGATTGGCAATGGATATTTAAAAGTTGTAAAATTTCGTTCGGCATATTGTTATGATTTGGGGCATTCTGGGTCTCAGCGATAAAATTACCGGGTCAGACGATGGCCAAAAAAAAGAAAAAAAGAGTTTTCCGGTATCATTTCTCGCGATACCTGCGGAAGTCTTTCTCGAGACGTCTAAGCTTCCTCATTTAGCATCTCTATTGGGAGAGGAGCTACTTGGGGACGGGTATAGTAAATTCTTCAGCGATTTATCATGTACGCGAAGACTTGTCTTGGTGGCAAGATGACACGACACAACGGGACTAGGAGTCAGTCTCTGTTGCCATTGAGCGCGAGCCCAAACTCATTGAAGCTTGCTACGCTTGTCAGGTAGCAGGTAGTAGCAGCTAGTTCTAGCAAAAATCATTAATGGAGAGACCACAAAAATTATTAAAATGAAAATGAAACCTTGGACTTGCTAGGAAAATGTTGAAAATCTACAAATATACAGCAAAGCATTGATTTTGAATATAGTGTTGTAAAAATGCCCTCAGTGCGCATACGAAGTACCTCAGAGGCCTGCCATAGGCCTTAAAGGATTGCTATTGTTCTGATCAACAATACCAATATTTAGCATTTCATAGTATCAACATACTTAAGAGTAACAGGTCCGTCATACTACCATACACAAAAAGCATTTCTACAAGGACGGCCATATCCACTTTCGGCAAATATTTCCTAACGAACGAGTGATGCCAGGATGAAAAACAGATGTGTTCTATATAGAGTGAACATTCCCCTACTTAAAGATTATAGTCGTTCGTTCCAGTGATAGAGTTCATTTTAGGGGTTTGGTCCAGCTTTTTTGTTACTTAGACCACTTTGCGGCATATCGAAGATTGAATGATATACCGTTATACAACAGTGAATAATCCATATTCACAAGTGAGAGTGATTTTGTACAGTTATTTCAATATAACTTGGAGTTTGATGCCGTTATTTTGTATTTCTAATAGAGGTAAAAAGTAATATAAATTAAGTTTACAGAAAAGACATAGACAGTTGTAGACTGAGTATTAAATCCGTGCTAAGTGCCATAACGAAAATATTGAGTAAACAGCTCAGATGTTACTTTAGAACTGATGTGACATACAGGCATGCGTCAAATTCTGGGGATTATTTGAACTACTTCCACAGTGAATACTAGGTAGCCAATTTTTCACTGAGTAGGCCTAGTGTTAGGCACATAGCAACATTTTACATTAAACCGAACTTTTCTATTTTTGGCATTTAACAGGAAAAATATTATCCCTTATATCCAGAGTAAAATTTACCTATGAAAAGCATAAGCTTCCTTAAAAGCAAGACTTGCAAGACTCTTGCATGCAAGACCAAGAACAAGACCAAGACTGGGTGTGCAAGACCAAGTATTCCAGTGCAAGACCAAGACCAAGACCGGGTGTGCAAGACCGAGACCAAGACCAAGACCACCCGAGTCTTGGTCTTGGTCTTGCATTTGCTCATCACTAATTCTCTGCAGCATGATTTCCCACTGCAATAGAAAACGTTCCCCTAGACACACGAAAAAGATTTTTTTTTGCAAAAGGACGGAACATCCGTTATTATACTCGTATGATTACACAACATCTCAACACAACCTTCCTTACTCGATGGCTCGGCCGTGGTGGTTACGCCCAGAGGCCACCACGAGCACCAGACTTACACCTGTGGACTTTTGTACATGGGGTTGGCTGTAAGAGATCGTGTACGGGAGTAGATTTCGTACATGTGGAGAACTTGTTGCCCGAATTCAGCAGGCCTTTGTTACCATATCAGTGCGTCGGAGTAATTTGATATGAACACCAAGCCATGCTCTAACACGAACTATTAAGTGTATTGACGTTGCGGAAGGTATTTTCGAACATTTACTGTAATTTCTAATGCTGTAAACGCCCACGACTATGCTGCAAATAAGAATTGAAAGACATCAAGTACTTTTCTTTTACTCGTTGTTGTGTAGTAGAATGAAATTGGTGTTCTTCTTAGTGATGCCATCTCTTGGCGAACAAGCGAAACTACGCACGAATGAGAATATATTACATTGTTATTGATGGATGATAGTTTCGTAACATTAAACATTGCGTTAATACACTTGATATCATTTCTGTTGACAATCCTTCATTTTCTTTGATAACTATAAAGTACATTTTCAAACGCCGCACTGGTTCGAAGTTTGGAATTTCATCCATTCATTTTTATGCTGTACCTCCTACGATACTAATCGTATTAGAACACAACTTGGCTATTTGTGTGATGTGTATTGTAGCGTATGTTGGGATTATTCATTTTTCTTTATTATTACATTCTACGATGTTAGGATTCGATACCCAGATTTGAGGATCAAAATGTGGACATTTTTGAAGTTGGGATTTCGTCCGGGATATTGGGGTTTATGAGTGTAGCAAATGGGATACGTATCTAATGCCTGTGCTACCTATCTGTTTTTGAATGATTCCGATATCTTCATTGGTTCCGGAGATATGTGCCTTCAAACTAATGTGTACGAAATAGAGTGGGCTTTTCATCGATATCTGGAAAACGAAGCGGTTGACCATGGTTTATATAGACCTTTGTGCTTGCCATGACCAATACTATCATTCCTCGAAATATGATCCTTTCCTTGTAGATATGTATATAGGCATGGTAAAATTCTAATTTGTTTGCCACGAACTTCATTAGACTATAAATCATACGCTAGCTTTCAAGGTATCGGAATCAAGCAATTACCATTTACTGTTAGGTAGTTACAATGAAAGTATGCTTCTGTTAAGTAACAATTTACGCTACTTTACTTTTCTCTTTAAAAAAAAACTATAAAATATAATTTGAAATTACCCAAGAAAAACATGATGATAATGACGTAAAATTAACGTACTAAGAAAAGAAATTATTATTCTTTATATCGTAAAAGAAATCAATATCTAGATGAAACAACATTCACATAATTTGATTTCATTGACAAAGCTTGTAACAGACGATTTTACACGTGAAATGGATCATGATTTAACGCAGTTTTTGGAGTAAATGACAGAGAAATTCAGTGAAAGTTGTTTTGAAGATACATCAATTGGCTACACGTAAAATATAATTACAGTAGTCACTCATTATGGCTAATTGTACCACCTTAACTTCATACAAACAGGACAAAAATACACGACATTTATTAGTGACAATCATTACTCCGTAACACTAAAAGATCGACTAATACACGTGTATTTGATAACGAGAATTTCTCAAATATAATTTGTAATGAATTAGATAATTTTACGAGAATTTAGTTTTATTTTTTTTAATATTAGTTATTAGAATTGTCAATATGCTTTTGTAGAGGAAGAACAGAGAGATATTTCCAACCAGAATTTGTGTTTTGGTGGAACCGTGAATCCATTCTGTTAGAACCATAATTTCTCAGTTTCATTCTCTGCTTTCTATTAGTGCACTTAGGCAAATAATTCTTAAAGGAAAATATCAGTTACCAGTATAAATCCATATGAAGGACAATTGAAGTTAGCTATATCGTTATTTACCTCTTTCGCAATTATTCTATGAAATATGAAAAATCTGAATTTCATCTTCAGATTAACTTCTTCATAATGTAAAATAGTTCCAAAATCGAAGCTCTGCTCGTGAAAACGTATTTAAAAGTTATTCTATTCGTACCACGGACAAGTTCCTGGCGAATTAGGACACCCTAGTTATCACCCCCTACAATTTCATTTCTCTACAGAAGAAATAGTTTCAGAAATAAGATTAGGGATACGACTTATATAAGATATGGAAAATTGTTGTTTCAGTACTAAGATATGCGTTCGGGTATCAATTAACAATTGATCAGATGCATTCTGGCTTCTGATAGTCTCACGAACTCAGAACCATGTCGGAGGTACTTTAACAGATATGGTCGAACTGAAACATAGCGACTTAAAAAAATCTGCTGTTTAATTTGATTAATACTTAATAGTCGTTTAAGGAATATAATCATTAGTGTCACACCAAAGATTTCATCAAATTTGCGATTAAGTGTCTCGATGATATAAATAGGAAACAAGTTTGAAACCTCTCAAGTAATCTTAGAATAAGCTGACGGTTATGTGAATATAATAATCATAAAGTATTGTTTACTTTAAACAATGTAATTCCCGCAAGATTAATATAAAACTTAAGTTCATAGCAGTGGCGGATCCAGGGGGGACGATCGGGGCAATCGCCCCCCTTCCCCCAGAAGAGAAAACTTTCTTATTTTATACATATAAGTAAAACCCATCCCAGAGTTTGAAGCTCTTAAAAATAGCTCTAAGTAGCAGTATGACAACCCCCAGAAGTCGGTCCTGGATCCGCCCCTGGTTCATAGTGTAAAATCTCAAACAATTTCTAAGAAAAAAGTAATTCACAATTAAAGTGACTATTCCAAAAACTTTAGTTTAAAATGGCTCTTTTCAGAAAGCTATTGGTTACTTTACTAATAGAAACAATGTTCTTTTTAGTAGAATTAAGCATGGATCAGCGGTATTTTCTTGATGCACTTGAGTGAGTAAAGTAGGAAAAGATAACTATCATATGATATGAAAATAATACCATTGACAGTGTTTGCTACGTGCTGACTATACTAATACGATTAGTGAAATATGTATCGCTCTACATTCAAATGAACAATTTGTAATTCATACCTCAGTGAGCTTTCTTCTTGCCTCCTTCTCTTGTAGTTTCCTTTCCGTTTCTCTTCTTTGCTGTGATTCACGAAGTTCATTCATCACTTGCTCCATTCTTTTTTCTTCTTCCTCCTTTTCTTTCCTCAGTTTCTCCAAAGTTTCAAGATACAAAAGAATTTCCTTTCTCATTTGAATCTAAGAAAGAGAAAAAATAAAAGAAATCCAATATACTATTGAAAAACTGTATAAATTAAAGATATAATTTCTCTAGATAACTTGTGAAATTTGCACTCCCCAATTTTCCAGTATTTTCTTTAGAAATTCTGCATGAATCGCTACCAAAATCCACTCAAATTAATCAATTCATTCAAAAGTAATTAAGGAAAGACTTTTCTACACATTTATTTATGTTGGATGATTTCATAAAGTAAAAATGTATTTAAAATATTATTGCTATTTTCGATGGTTATGGAAATATAATACTTCATTTCCCTTTCATTTTGTGTAGAAACATCAGGAAAAAGAAATTATTTTTCCTTATAGTTGTGAGCTCAAGTGCACCTTGTTTGACATACTATCTTTATTAAATTATTGGAGCACAAATTAAAGGAGCACGAATAAAATAGTGAGCTTTCCTGGCCTAATGGCCAAGGCTTGTATACGATACCTTAATTAGCAACGTCAATTAAATAAGATTTCTAGAATTGGAAAGAAGAGATACCTTCTTTTCTTCTGTGTTAGATTTCTGCTTCATGAGTTCTGCCTTCACGAGATCAATTAATTGCTTATCCGCATTGCGCTCAATTTCTGCTTGCCTTCGCAGGTAGTTTTCGCGAAGCTCAATTTGCTCTCGTAGAGTTGCAGCTTCTTCTTCACGTTTTCGCTGTTTCTGCTTCAAGGCTAAAATAAATAAAGATACTTGTATTGAACTATATACTATATAATAGAAGATAAGAAGTTACTACTTGATCGAGATGATGTTGAAATGTTGACTGCTTTGTGACAGCAGAATCAAATTCCAGTGCCTAACACGTCCTGAATAAGAAGTACACAAAATGGGCACCTGGGCACTAGAAGCGGTGCGATCTGTTATTTGGCTGTTGTAGACAAAAGGAATAGAACCAGTTCAAATTAATAAGGAATTGCAACAAGTGTATTGCGCAAATATGATGACAGTGCAACATGTGCGTAAGTAGTGTCGAAAATTCAGTTGTGGCCGCGTGAGTGTGAAGATGAACAATGAAGCGGGCGTTCTCGTACCGCAGAGCTCCTCTCTGCGATTGAAGAGTCTGTTCGGATGACTCATCGAGTGTCATTGGCAGAATTGGAAGTACAATTTTTGTCACATGGCAAAATGTGGGACATTGTGTACAAACCAACAAAATACGAATAGGTAGATTCTCCGACCACTCACAGACGATGAGAAAAAAATGAGTGCATCTTTCTCATATCTGCTCCGCTTTAATGAACATGAAGAGATTTTCGTGAAACAAATCATTACTGAGGACGAAACATGGGTGTACCAGTACTATCGGTTGAGTCAAAACCGTAATGACATTAAAGTATTCAGAAACTCAAACAGTCAAATTGTTCAACACATCACCCAGCATTGGCAAACTGATGGCACCAGTCTTTTGAGATATCCATTATTTACTCTTCCACCGGAAATTAAATCTGAGACCAGGTGCACCAAAACCACACGCGCTGGCCACTAGATCAGCGGTTACGGCATGTATATATTTAGTATCAACACTATATCTGAGGTTGGAACCTTGCATTCTGACTTCCCCTGACTTCTCACACACGTATATATATGTACGAGGTTCACTACGAAAGTTTTGAGATGTGAAATAACTTACATACTTAAAATCAATTTAACATTTACATTTTCTCAAAGTATTCACCATTACACTGTACACACTTTTTCATCCTCGAAAATCACTTTTGGAAGCAGTGTTACCAGTCTTTTTCTTCAAGTGTTGAAAGTTCACTCTCGTAAGCCACTACAGTTTCTTCAGGGTTGCAAAATCTCTTCCTACGCATGCGATCTTTGATCCTGGGGAACGAGAAAAAAAACACCGGGCCAGGTCAGGGTTATACGGCGGATGAGTCATAAGTTTGACCTCCGTAGATTCTAAAAACTGAATTGTGATGTTGGCCGTGTGTGCGGACGCATTGTCATGATGAAGCAGGATCCCACGCAATCCAGTTCTTGGACGCCTTTCCCGAAGCTTCTGGAACACTTTTGTTAGGCAAACAGTGGTGTACCACTGAGCAGTAACAGTCCTTTGTTCTTCAAGTGAAACAATTGCAACATGGCCAGATTTGGAGAAGAAAGCTGCGACCATCTTCTTCCCCACACTTTCACTTCACTTTCGTGGGTGGATTTTCGTCTGGAAAGATCCAAACTGTAGACTGGCGTTTATTTTCAGGGTCAAATTGATAGATCCAAGCCTCATCACCAGTAACAATGTCAGAGATGCATCGAGAATTGCCTCCATCAAATCTTCCAAGCATTTCTTCACACCATTCCACACGCATGCGCTTCTGCTGTTCAGTCAAAGTGTAGGGCACCCAACGAGATGAAACCTTCCTAAGCCGAAGATGATCATGAAGATTTTTTGTTACTGCTCGTGATCCAATGTTCACTGTACATTCAATCTCCTTGAAAGTTGTTCGAGGATTTTCTCGAATCATTTGTTCCACAGCGGCAATGTTTTCATCTGACACAGCTGTTGCCGGACGTCCGCTGAGCTCTCTCTTCATCTTTAAGCGATGTCCGGCCTCTTCTGAATTCACCAAACCACCGAAAAATTGTAGCACGGGAAGGAGCAAGGTCCTCAAATGCCCCCTGCAAAGGGTCAAGGCTTTGTATCTCGTTCAAACCACTTTTGAAATCGTAAAGGATCATTGCCCGAAAATGTTCCTTTTCGAGCTCTATTCTAGACAGCCGAATACTGCTCACATCAACAAACAAGTGAAGGCGATACGGCCACGCCGATAAGCGAGGCGAGTTGAAACTTGCTTCGCTTCTTCGCTCTGCATACAACTACCGAACGCAATTGTTGGAATTCAAATACTGTGTCACAACAATGCGTATCTTAAAACTTTCGTAGTGACCCTCGTATATATAATCCGTTATAATAACGTAATGTAAATATTTAAACGAAAGAAATCTTTAAAACAATCTCACTTTCTGTACTTGAAAACAACTATAATTTAAAACCATAGATATAAGCTACTATAGACGGAATAACTGTCTTTACATAAAATTAAACTTATCTGTACTGATCAGCATGTTGCTCAGAACCAATTTAGTATCACAATATTGCTGTTTCTCTTTCTGTATATTCCAGAACGCTATGTAGTCCGGCAGCCGAGACCTAAACCCGAAGTTAGCGTATGAAGTTTTTCGGTTTACGTATCTATATATATAAAAGAGAACGCACAAATCCTTTGTTCCCTCATCACGCTAATACGGCTGAACCAATTTCTTTCATTTTTGGGGGGTTATTAGGATTTGGACCCTAGATGGTTTTTATCATATCACTTTAATTTTTAATTACCAGTGTCTTGAGATAATTGACCATTCAAGTGTCCATAACGTACAAATCCTTTGTTAGTTCATCATAGGTAAAAATAAACGTATTTATATGCAACCCGCATGACCGTGTCACTCGGCGGGTTAACATAAATGACAGGCGATATAATGTTAACATTTACTGCAATCTTCTATGGTTTTTATCATATCACTTGAAAGCGAAAAAGTAAAAATTATCTAAGTAACAAAGTTTATTGCGTTCCGGGGTGACCGCAGCGAAGCGGGGTGAACGCTGCTAGTTCTGAATAATGGACATGTGAGCTTTTTAAATTCGAGTGATACCACCTTGGCATACTTAGGGAACTCAGGCGGTGACGTCATCAATTGCGTCATTGCAAGAGTCGTTGAATACCCTACGACACGTTTTAAATACTTGACCGCAGTTCCTATAATTTTTATCCGATTTGTATCCTGTAACTTTCTGCTGATAGATAATGAATTCGTCGTTCGCTAATTGTATCCACTAATTATGTATTCGCTTTCATTACAGTTAAAAATACTTTAAAATGTAAAAATGATCTGTTCTTTTGAAGAAAATTTGCATGTATGAAATTCATTTAATTCTATATCTAGCAGAAGCTATTAGCGTAACCTAATTCCAAATCACGAGGTCAGTAGTGTAAAGCAAACCACATTATTCGAGCCTGCGACCTCTGGCATTATAGGTGAGAGCGCCAGCCAATTTTATAATATGTATTTCCTTTCGAGTTAATTTTATTCCACTTTCTAGTATTGTAGGGAAATGTAGGATAGATAAAGCCACATTATAATCATTAAAGAACATTTCGGATGAAAAATGTATATATTTTAATATATGTAATTTACCACTACATAATTTTGATGGACAGCACGTGTAAGGAGTTTCATGGTTACAGCACTTTTAAGTGTAGAGAAAGTAGTTCAACTTTACAACCATCCACTTCGGCGATGTATATACCTTTGATTGATATGTCCTTTACTCATCCCAACTCTATCATGACAGCCTTGACGAAGGCTCAGATAATAGCAAAACAAAGTGGGCAACAGGGGCGGATCCAGGACGGACTTCCAGGGGTGGATATAATACTGCTACTTAGAGCTATTTTTATGAGCTCCAAACTCTGGGATGGGCTTTATTTATATATAAAATAAAAAAGTTTCTTCTTCTGAGGGGGACTACCGCCTCGATCGCCCCCTGGATCCGCCTCTGTTGGGCAAAATACTACTCTATTCACATGTGACCAGCAGTTTCTATGTGGCTACTGGCCTACATTCGTCATAAACACTAACCAAACCGATAAAGGCCCCTACATCAGATGTTTTAATTGACTTCATTACTCATGAGATAATAATTCCCTTTGGTGTAATGGAGATTATTTATACAGATCAACAATCTACACATACCAGTACAAAAACAAAAGCGTTTTTAGATTACATGGGCATTAAAATTAAGTATGCACTACCTGGCGCCCATAAAAAAAGTCGAGTCTCGCATTGCGAACTTACACACTGTTCTCAAATTCTTAACGTGAGACAATCAGCGCCTGGAGCCAAACTTTTTAAAGAGGGCGACAGCGACCCTTAACCAAACACCCCTGACGGCCTATGGCGTGTCGCCTTTCTACGTTTTATTCGGCCGTGAACCGCGTTTTCCTTTGCAAAATGTATTGCCTACCATTGATCCACCCAGGGACATTGCGGACAGGTTAGGCATGCTGAATGAGTTTCGTGATCTATTAGAATACACATAGGAACAGGCCTTTCAACGTCTGAAGCAAAAAAGTGAAAAAATCAGACACCCATGGAGTTTATTCAGACTCACAAGTATTAGTTAAAAGATTAGCAACGCACAAAGAAAAATGTGGCCCCCTTAGATCACTTTATAACGGCCCTTATCGACTATTAAACAGGCTTGATTCTAACACGTATAAACTTGACATGGATGGTAAGATTGTAAGTGTGGCGAAACTAGATTAAAATTGTTCATTCCTCATAGAAAGAGCAATCCTGCATTTGTCACCAAATACAAATGATTCCTCAATACGCATCCGTGATCAAATCAAATAACAAGAAAAGGGAAATTTAATAATACTAACACTTTATTTTAGTTACCACCTTCGTCTCCCACTTAAACAAAAATCCGCAAAAATTTAATTAATTTGGTGAGTACACTAATTCCCACGCTTGGAAAATACGACGGGTCCATATTACAAAATATTGAACCAGTAATTTATTCTTGTACTTATCAACCCCTATTTCACCAAAAGGATACGTAGAATTCAATAGAGAACCATCAAATTCCAAGTACTGCCCGGTTCAAATATCGAACACTTTTCTTCCACATTCATCTCTAGATATCAGTAAACACATATATTTTTCACCTCAACTACTATCAGAAATAAACAGTACAATATTTTTTTAATTTATAATCCCACTTCCTCAGATACTCATATAAACAACTCAAATCACATCATACCTAGACACAAAATTACTGCCAAGAAATACAACACTTATTCACATACATCAAGCAACATCAACCCCTTTCACACTCCAACTCATACTAATTGCACAAATCTGTAAATATCATAAACAAATTCCTCGGGCTCTGAAACAGCCAATCACAGGGCGAGAAAAGTTTCACTTCTGAAATCAGCACCCTCATGATCGATTGGCAACGACACACGTGTTCAATAACTCGCACAAACACATTCCCTTAATGAGGAGAAAGTTTGCATTTTTCCACAAAAATATCCAAACAGGAAATAAAGAATTTCTTTTGGATTCAACATACTATTTGATTTCTAAATCTGGTCTTTTCACAAGTACGAGTAACAATAAATTCTATTTCTTTTAGTTAATAATACCTTATTTTGTAAATAAATGCTCACAGCTGATTTTTTTCTTCTTACAGATTTATACTATTTTTAGGCCTTGCGCTCCATCCCAAACACAATCCTTTAAACCAGAAAAGGTAGAGATTACAATTGGGGTAATTCAATGCAGTTCCACAGTCCATTATGTATAGTACAATAGTACCTTTAATATGTTCCTCCAAATCCCCATTAATATGTGGAGAGTAGTTATTTAATGTTAGATTGTACACCGCAAAACGGGTCCCAATATTGTTTGCCATTACTTACCATTATCCAATCAGCAAATAACTGTTCTCGGGACCTAATGCAGGCAACTTATAACTCCAAATTTGGTTTTTTACCTAAAAATACAAATAACAAGCGTGCTTTACTCCCCTTCCTGGATCTTTTATCAATTGGGCGACTGGAGTTGCGACTGGGATGAAATAACACATTTTCAACCACATGAAAATGAATTAAAGGAACATATTTAACTACTAGAACAAAAAGAACTAACTGTTCATTCGCAATTACACAATATATTTGTACTCGTTTCCAGACTAGCAAAAGAAACTAAAGCGAGTTTTGATTATGTTCAAACTGCTTTTAAACGAATTATTCAAGCATTTACGTTTCCCAAATTCATCGGCCTGTATGCCCTTTTTCTTGCACAACAAATTAATCGTTCGTCATCACACAATTAAGCATTACTGAATTTGTTCTTACTAATGCTCCTCTCCCTCTGTTTATCTTGTCTCCACAGGGACATAAGCCGGAAATCCATGTTCCACACACGAGCACCATTAAAGTAACCTTACCCTATGAACGGTTTGGGTACAAAACCTCGCGGCGACAACCTCGAGGACCAAAACCTCGCCTGGCCAAAACCTCGCCTCCCAAAACCTCGCGGCCCAAAATCTCGCCAGACCGAAACCTCGCCTGGCCAAAACCTCGCCGCCCAAAACCTCGCGGGACAAAATCTCGCGGGGCCAAAACCTCGCCTGGCCAAACCCTTGCGGGCCAAAATCTCGCCGGGCCAAAACCTCGCGCCCCAAAATATCGCCATACCCTAAATCTCGCCTGACCAAAATGTAAATGTTCCAACAGATGATAAGGATGACGGTATAAAAGACGCTGTTTCAGAAGAAGTATCACGGGTATTTGACCAAGTCCCGCGATACCATATGAAAATTCTATTTCTGTATTAGAGGATTTCAATGTGAAGGTAGGGCGACAGGATATTTTTAAATTGGTTATAGGGAAAGAAAGTCTGCATAAGGAAAGTAATGACACCTAACGAGGTTAGTTTCGTGAACTTTGGAACATCCAAAAACTTAAAATTTTAACAAAAATCTAATAATATTTATGAAAGTATGAAATAATATATGAGTTTTTACGACGTCCCTTGATTATGTCCTATAGGTTAAAGGAGACGTAGATGACCAGGATGAAGGAAATGATCGAATAAAGAAAGTGGGAGGAAACGGGAATAACCCGAGAAAGCCCACGCACACGATGTTTTGTATCTTCTTCTTCTTCTTCTTCTTCTTCTTCTTCTTCTTCTTATTATTATTATTATTATTATTATTATTATTATTATTATTATTATTATTATTTGTAATGTGGAATTGCATATCAAGAAACACACTGGGTAAATTTTAAAGAAAAGTTTCATTCGCGGCGAGGTTTTGGCCCGGCGAGATTTTGGGTGGCGAGGTTTTGACCCTGCGAGATTTTGTCCGGCGAGGTTTTGGGCGGCGAGGTTTTGGCCACGCGGTGCTTGGGGTCCCTGGTTCGATCCCAGCTCGCGTCGTGTGGACTTTGTGGTGGACAAACACCGTGCTCGTGGGTTTTCTCTGGGTTCTCCCGTTTCCTCCCACTTTCTTCATTCTACCATTTTCACTCATCTCTCATCATCACGGTCTCCTTTAGCGTAACCGGCATAATCGTAGGACGTTAAACTTAAAAATTTCATTTCATTTTTTTTCTTTTTAACCTCTACAGTCGCTTTAAATCCTAACTTTCGGCGCCCAGTTCAAATCCATTGACACAATTACATTATTTTTTTTCTTTTTTCAGAATTCGATTTGCCTTCCCTACCACAACTCTAGCCCTTTCATTCTTTGATATCTCCATCCTGACACTGACACCTCTTACACTGTTATTCTTTATTACTCTCGGAATATTCTGTTGCCAATGTTACTTAACGTACAAAACCTTCTCTAGCATACAAACATATACCCCATCGCGTTACGGCACCTCCCCCCTACAATCCAAACATCCACTATATCCCACTAACCGAATTTTGCGTTCCAATCGCACATCCTTTATACACACACACTCGAAATTAGGATTAATCTTTTAAAAATGGGACGGCCTGCAAATTCAAAGACTCCCTAGACTTCATATTTGCTCGTAAGCCTACCTACAAAAAATACTACGCATATCTTGAGGTTTCCTTGTTTACAATTTGCTTTCCCATTCACACTCGCGAGAAAGCCCCGTCTTAGACTGTCCTTTTCCCTATTAAAAATACAAAAAATAAATAAAATAAAATAAATTCAAATATCATCAAGGCAAAAAACAGGTATTCCATCTTTTTGCACTGAAATATTTAGTATAACACTACTGAACCCCAAACGTAACAAGTATTTCTTTTTTAAAAAAGGATACAATCTGGTATAAAGAATAACATGAAAAATACAATCTCCTTTCACTTTAACCTTATCCCGACATCCATTTGCCACCCTTCAACAAGCAAGGCACCAGGAATCTCGAGTCTTTGGATCCAGTCATCATACATATTGGAGGCACCAGAGCAGTCAACAATTCCTGTGTTAACCAGCCCTATTGGAATCACAGGAAATCTCCCATGCCTGGGTTCAGCAAACCTACTGGAGCAACTAGCAGTACACGATGCCTGTGTTCACCCACTATATTGGAAGCATCAGAGTGGTCTACGCTGCCTGAGCTAGCCAGTCCAATTGGAGCCATCGGAAATTTCCCATGCCTCGGTTCACCAACCTATTGAAGCCACCAGAGCAGTCAACGATGTCTTTGTTAACCAGCCCTATTGGAGCCACGGGAACTCTCCCATGAATGATTTCTAGTCTTTGGTTCTGTAACCAGTACAGTGCCCCTTAGAAACGCACCGAGGTTACATTCTCACATCAAAAGTTTGCGACATACCCCCACAGTATGGACTCTACGTCACTATATCACTCGTCATTCACTGCAACAACAACAACAACAACCGATTTTGTGTGTGTGTGTGTCTTCGGCTGTGCTGAAATAAGACTTACAGTATACAAGCCATAAGCAGCGGCCATGTATGAAACCCAGTCACTCTGTAGATCATCAAAGGGTTACGGCCCCCACAAGGACTTTCACCTCATAGCACCTAAGTGCTGGACTAAAAAAAGAACTACAAACTTGTGACCTCATCATGGTCCATGGACTATCAACCAATGTCAACTGTGTTTTTGTGTGTAAGTGTATATAACAATGGCATAATACTTTATAATTGTTAGTGCACCAAACATTGTCTATGAGTCCTACGAACACAGTGTAGACAGAACGGCAAGTTTGGAAAAAAAAAAAAAAAAGGTTGACACACACTACGATGCTGTTTAGGTACAGTTCCTCATCAGTGGGGAACTGTAATGAAATTATAAGACTTGAGTTTGGAAAAAAAGAAGTTCTTTCATCATATTGTAAAAAAATATCAAAAAGTTTTATTCTTAGTCAATAACCAATATTGTTTTGTATTGTTAGAACTAGCAATTATATATAAACAAATATGTATAAAATAATACTTAATTAGAAAAAAAAAAGTAATTTTGACAAACAGTAACACTTATCGTGGACTAATGAGGTTCTCCGGAAGTCACGTAATAGGAGAACAAACAAAGCTGTTATGGAGAACCTCAGGGTCTGAATGATGAAGGTCGTTGCATATGAAAAGGTAAGGGAGAGATCTAGACATCATCCAGAAATCAACCTGAAAATCGTCAAGTATTCATGCAGGGCTTAATCCAACGATGTCTGGACTTGAACATGGGTGGAAAATTGCTATTGTTACCGTAAGTTGTATTTTTCATTTTTCTATATGAAAGGCTGTCATTTGTATAGGATCCATGCTAAGCAAATTGGTTTCCCGAGTAATAATAGAAATTCATTTTGCATCTTTAGTCTTTTATTTCATGAAAATAAAGCCTTGCTTGTTGTAGAAGAAACGAAATATTAATCTATTGATTTGACTTTATCCTTAGATTAATTTGATATATGACAAGCAGAGATACTTGGCTACCGAGGATGAATACTCGAAAACCCTAGCTACCTCACTATTTAAACAGGAGACATCTAGTAGGAAACTTATCCAATGCTAGGTCATGCCTTTTCTTTTGAATAAAATCTTCCACTTTTCTCAAATACTCAGTTCTAAACGGATTCAGAAAAAAGTATAGGAAAATAACAAATTGGTTACAATACAGCAAGTTTATCATTTTCTGTGATACCAAACAAAAGGGCAAGGGAAGAGAAGAGAGAAATAGTTTTCACCACCTAGGGCATTCATCATACAACAATCGCTTCAAGTAAAGGGGGACAACATCAAGTTAAAATGTTAATTTAAAAACTATAATGAGGGGGAGAAAGGTTAACTTTAAACGTTTATGACCAATAGATATACGGTAGCCTTTGAAAAGGATTCACACATATGATAAAATCATGCTATGAGCGGTGAGAAAGTAGTGCGGAAAGTATAAAGTTTTGACCAGGAATCCTACCATTCCCCTTCACAAGCTCCCTCCGAGCAAAGAGGGAAAGCACTATACCTTCCTAAACACTTTCTCCAGCCAAACTTTCGGTGCGCAAGCGGAAGTATAGGTTTCAACGGTTCCACCATGCCACAGCCCACAGAGAGACAAAACACAAAATCTCAGACATGGGATTCGGGAGGGAATGGTCGCTGGATGGCAGAAACAATAGGATGTCTAGGTCCGCTGTAAAAACAAAGTCTCTTAGGATCTACTGAAAGAGCAAAAATTAAGCTTTCATTTGCCACTTGGATGAGTCCAATAACTTGAAAAATAAGGAAGTTATGGTAATTTTGGTTCCATGGTGGCGAGTGCTGGAAAGTGAAATTGGTGCCAAATTCACATTTTTCAAAAATTTCTGCCCGGTCCATTTCTCATCCAAAAAATTGGAAAAAAAAATAAGTGGCGAGTGCTGGAAAGTGAAATTGGTGCCAAATTCACATTTTTCAAAAATTTCTGCCCGGTCCATTTCTCATCCAAAAAATTGGAAAAAAAAATAATTTAGCATAATTTCATTGGTATTTATGTATGAAAAAATTTTTGAAGAGAATCAGACATTGAAGCACATTGGTCTAGGTAAGTTGACATGGAATGACCCAAAATAGATACTATATTATTACAACATTCAACAGTGGCGGCTCTTGAGAGAAGGTACATCATTGAAAAATAATAATTTATCAGTACAAGCTAAAGGAAGAAAACTTACTTAACCTTACAATGCATAGTGGGACAGATATGAGTCATAGTGGTAAGTGTAATTAGTGCTTTCCTACATAACGGTATGTACTTGCTAATGCATTTTGAACCAGATTGGGAACGTTCGAAGCTAGTTGTAATTTCACAGCTTCCGCTTAGATGGCACCTTAAGCGTACCGGTACTTCCATTACTCATTTTTCTTTTCTCTTGCTAAACTATATTTTTACAGAAAATAAAATCATGTATTATAGGGTTAAGGTATATAGTAATTCTTGTATTCAAGTATTACTATATCATATTAGGTAAATTTTCTTCCCTTAGTTTGTAGTGATAATTATTAATTTTTACCGATGTAATTGTCCTCGAGAGTTGTTTCTGATATTTAATAGTATATTCATATTCATAGAACAGAACTTCGTTCGGAAACTCAATGATTGTCAATTGGAGCTCTTTCCTTCACCCTGATAGTGGCCACAAACGATACCGAAAAGAATAAAGGTAGAGAGCTACCTTAAAACTATTCTATGGTTGCATACCCATCAGTTCCTCTTGTTGTGCTCTCTCGCGGTCTTTCTCCAGTTGTTTCCCTTCTTTCTTAACATACTCTTGATACTCTTTATCTTGGATTTCTTTGGCTAGTTTTTGCTTCATTAAACTTTGGGCTATTTCTGCTTGCTTTTGGAATCTTTCTCTCTTTTCTTCTTCTTCTCTTTTGGCCTTGAATGGAAACAAAAAATACAAACTCTACATGCTTTCAAGATTAAAACATATTTCTAACTGAAATTAAATATTGATTATTAAAATGACGATTAATGTATAGTTTGTACACACTACTTCACTGCATTACAAAATAATTATTGTCGTAATTAAGCATATTTAGTAGTGGATTTACTTAAACGTAGAGTTTGTTAGAAATTCCTACCTCAAATATTCTTACCGTTCTGGTCTCCAAAACTATCTTCTTAACTTATCAGATTGTCTAAAAAATATTAAGTCTCTGGAGGTCAAAATTGAGAATACATTTATCCTGATTTGAAAATGGCCTTATGAAACTAGGTGCATATACACCATTTTGATCTATTACCTGTCATTTTTCTCGCAACACGATAGTTTCGTTGCCATGGAATTTCTGTGGTTTCTAGTAAAAAAAAATGTGGCAAATGGTTTCCACAGGTCTCTTCTGAAAAGTAACTTAACATTCAAGGAGTTTTGCATAGACTGGAATAAATGATAGCCTGAGCGGGCATATGATACATTTTCTTTGACCAGTTCTCACCTTTTCTTTTCAATTGCTAGGTATCCTCGTCGCCAAAAGTGCCTTTACATCGCCGTGACGGGTATGTGACAGCGCAGTACATTAAAGAAGGGATGGTTGCATAAGAATTTGTGATTAATTTTGAAGAGTTTTATTTATGTAAAGTTTAAAAATAAAGTAGGTCACTGATAGCGTAGATCATCTTCCTTTTTAAAATTGCCTCTGTAGCCTATTTGTCCATACATTAATCTCCAGACATTATGTATAGAGAGGAGAAAGAAAGAGATACAACATTTGTAAGATTTATGTAATTCACTAAGGGACTATAGGAAACGACTAAGCTAATTACTGCTACTAGCGCTTTTTAATCTTCAGGGATTTACTACATGTTCGCAAAACATTATTCTAAGTCCTAAATCTGTGCATGAATTATTTCATTCGCCTCACTGTAATTATTTTAGAATGGAAACTGATTACGCTGAACGTGAAAATGTTTCTCGTAAAGCAAGGGCCGTAATAAATGTAAATAAGGTTCTCATTATTATATAAAACACATAAGTATTTATTCCGTGTATAGAACAATATAATACAGTAACTAAGCAACATCATAATCACTAACGCCCGCAGGATTTTTTCAACGGGTGGAGGGGAAGTCCGATATAGAATGTTTCGTTTTATTCCCTATATATATTAACAGTCATAACATTTATCATTGATAGCGTATATCGTCTTTCGCCACTGTAGCTTATTAGTCAGAACATTCATCTCCAGACATGATGTCGAGAGAATAGAAAGAAATAGATATGAACAGTGGTGTAACTAATTTTACTGCGCCCTGGATCGATCGATCATCGATTTACTCATACTCCCCCAGGCCCTCTGCCACAGGTATTTCAGCTGCTGCGTTATATATATGGTTCCATGTCAGAAGGGCCAAACAAAAGGGCAAAGACAGAAAGACCCGAGTCAAAAGGGCCCTGCGTCAAATGGGCCCGGGTCGAGATGGCCCCCTCGCTACAAAAGGGCCCGAGTCAAAAGATCTCCGCAACAACAGGGCACGAGTCAAAAGACCCTGCGTCAAACAGGCTCGGATCAAAAGGGCCCGAATCAAAACGACCCTCATAAAAAGGACCCGGGTCGAAAGGTCTCCGCAACAAAAGGGCCCGAGTCAAAAGGCCCCGAATCAAAACGACCCTCATAAAAAAGCCCGAGTCAAAAGGGACTCCGCTACAAAAGAGCCAGAGTCAAACGACCCTGCGTCAAAAGGGACCGAGTCAAAAGTGGCCGAATCAAAACGTTAACACAACGCAAAAATTTGAGATTTAGATAGCGATAATAAACATAACAATTATAATGATGTCTGCAGAATTTTTGTGTATACTGGTACGGAATGACAACCAACGTCAGTAACAGAGGCGACTCTTGAGGGAAGTGACATTGGTAAAAATTAACATTTTACGAACGCAATCCACAAGAAGTTAACTGCACAAATGTATGATGGAATTTCATTTACGGTGGAAAACATTAACGGTCTCAAAACAAAAGATCAAACAAAACTAGTGATGAGCGCAAGAGTCTTGGTCTTGCAGTTTTTGCAGAGTCTTGCATGCAAGACCAAGACCAGGAATCCCGATGCAAGACCAAGACCAAGACCAAGGGGTGCAAGACCAAGACCAAGACCACACCTGCAAGACCAAGACCAAGACCAAGACTCTTGCGCAAGAGTCTTGCACATGTACCGTTTCGGTGGTAGAGCAGTCACATGTGGTTATACGGGTCCCTGGTTGGATTCTAGCATGCGCCATGGAAACTTTTTAGTGGGCAAACACCGTGTGCGTGGGTTTTCTCGGTAGAGACCTGCATGGGCCGGGCCTTGCCCGAGACCCGAAGCCCGGCCCTACCGCGGGCCGGGCTTGGGCGGGCCGATTCTATTATTTCTTTGAGTCGGGCCGGGCTTGGCGGTCCGACACTGATTTCTTTTCAGGTCGGGCCGGGCTGGGGCCGATTAATTGCAATTCTTTAACCCTCGAGAAGTCGCGCTGAAAAAGTAACGCGAGTAGTCGCACGCGGTCAAATGGACCGAACGAACATAATGTGTTGCAAAAATCGTTTTAAACAGTTTTCTTGTATTAGAAACGTAATTTTGTATATTTTCTGATTAAGAGGGAATAACATTTTTATTATTATAATAAGTTTTACAGTAATAATTATTAGAGAAACCTACAACTAGACATGTTATTTTTTTATTTCTCATTTGGAATAAAATGTTTTTGTCGTTACATATTTCTTTAGATAGATAGCTACGCACTGGTTTTATTGAAAATTCTAAACCTGATGATGATCTTTTGTTTTTGTCAACTTTGGTTCGTCTAAAATTAGAAATGCAATAGTAAATTAGTTAAAAATATACTATATAAACATAACAATAAAACAAAGCTTCACAGCGCATTTTACATTGAATAAGAGCTCAGTCGTAGCTAAGCGGTTAGCATACACGCCTTTGGCGTGGGACTGCCGGCTCGATTCTCGGTGGGACCTCATGTGGTTCGGATCCTTCGTTAAGCAGTAGGTCCACGTCTTACATAGCCTTGATGCTGAAAAGGGCGCTAAATTGAAATCAAATCAAATTTACATTGAATTATTTTAAGGTCCTGTTATTTTGAAACTTCACCTATACAGCACTACATTGAATTATTTTAGGTTATCTTCAAATTTACACTGTTCTACACTTCGTCGTCGCTTATTTCGTCCCCTCTTGCTCTGACTACATTCGGGGAATCGCTGGTCATTTCTGGGTTTAAGGTCTTCAGATTCGCTCGCAGACTCCTCACTTGACCTTTCGTGTTCACTCATATATATATATATAAATATTTGTTATGATCTTCCTCAGACAAAGCTTCCACGAGATCATGTCGGCTGATTTATCCAAATAGTCAATCCCTAACATTTCCCTCCGTTGTTTTAAGCTGTTCAGTTCTAATTTTCTCTTTTTTCATACTTGGTATCAGTTTGTTAACTCTGTCGACCTCTCTTCCGTCCATTAAAATAATATTTATGTTTATAAAGCTTAAAACATCTCCAAAGCAAAGGTCACGTGCAGAGCGAAACACTGAGAAAAAATATTACACGGTTAGTCGCGCGCGGTGGAAAGCACCGCAGAATCACTAAACAATCACTAGTAGTTAAACTAAACAACGGATAACGGAGTGATTGAGCAGGAATGTTTGGGAAGATGAGGGGCAAGATTAGCTAGACGGAGAAGTCTGTCGGACAAACAGAATGGACACACGATCGAAAATAATTTCCCTGTGGTGCTTTTGACCGCGGCGCGACTACTCGAGGGTTAATAATTATTGATATTCGTTAAACGATAATTAGAATAAAGGCAAACGTTGAAGAAGTGTGCCCGTGAAAAATGTTATAAAATGAAACTTCGAAAATTTATCGGGCCCGGGCCGGGCTTGGACCAAGAATTTTAAAAACTTATAGGGCCGGGAAGGGCTTGGGCCGAAAATCTTCAAAACGTTTCGGGTCCGGGCTGGGCCGCGCCTACGTACATTCGGGCTGGATTGGGCTCGGGCCAAAAACTTCGGCCCGTGCAGGTCTCTATTTCTCGGTGTTTTGATGTTCCCTCCTACTTTCTTCAATCCACTATTTCATTCATTTCTCATGAATACCGTCTCCCTTAGCCCCGATGCATAATCGTGGGACGTTAAACTAGATATTTCGTTTCGTTTTAAAACATATTAGTGGTGTTTTTCTTCCAAAACTAAAGTGAAATGTAGTATTGAACATTGGTGATACCGTACACCATAGGTGTCGACTACATGGGTATGGCCTTGGCTCCCAGACTCAAGCATCCGTTGGGAATTTTTAATGTGTGCTCATAAAATTAATATCGAAATAACATTTTCATGACATTGAAAAAACTTAATACATGTAACCGCAAGTTTGATTTCATGGGCAGATGCTTATACGTTGAATAATTGTTTATCAATATATCTTTTAGCATCCTTAGGTATACGACACATCGAGGGTTGAGAGATATAACATTATCCTACAACAATAAATCTATGTCATAAAATTGAAAGTGACTATCTTTGTGACTCCTAATCTCTTGAACCACCCAACCGATCTCGATCAAATTTTCAACACAGATGGAGTTTGAGCTTGGGAGTGTTTTCATCATTTCACTTTGACGGTAAGCTTAGGAGAGGGGAGAAGGGGGAGTTATATAATAATAAATAAAACTTAACAACTTCAACCAAACGAGTAATCTCGATCAAATTTTTAACATAGATGAGGTTCAAGCCTGGAATGTTATATGTCAGTTCACTTTGGTGGTAGAACCTAGGGGGAGAAGAGCGAAAGGGTATATATATATATAACTTAATAACTCTTGAACCACCTTACCGAACTCGATCTTATTTTAAGATAGATGAGGATCGGGCCTGAGATGGTTTCTATCATATCACTTTGATCTTGAAGTTTAGGGGAGAGGGAGAGGAAAGATATTTAAAAATGATGGAAAATGACCGACATTGAAATGGAATCTATAGTTTTGGGGACCGCTAAGGTAAACAATGATACTTCCGGTGCTGTTTAAATCAAAATTCAGCCCCGTAGCTTGGCGGAGGGGAGGGGAGATATATAAGAATGATCGAAAATGGCGAATATTAGTGTCGAATCCATAGTTTTCGAGGTCGCTGAGTTGAATACTGAGACTTCCTATACCATTTACGACCAAATTCAGCCTCGTAGTTTGGGGAAGAGGGAGATGCATAATAATGATTAAAAATGACCAAATATTAGTGCCGAATCCATAGTTTCGTGGTCTCTGACACGAACAGTGACACTTGTGATGTCGTTTAAATCCAAATTCAGCCCGGCAACTTGGGAAGGAGGAAGAGAGGGAAACATAAAAGTAATCGAAGATGACCGATATTAGAGAGAGCTTTACTAATAGTTAAAAAGTGATTGACTAACGATATATATATATATATATATATATATATATATATATATATATATATATATATATATATATATATATATATATATATATTATTATTTTAGTTTAACCCAACAAAGTAGATACTTGATGCTAGTAATCCATATTCACAAGTGAGATTTCAAATAACTTGGAGTTTGATGCCCTTATTTTGTATTTCTAATACAGGTCAACAGTATTTATATAAATTGAGTCTACACAAAAGACATAGACAGTTGAATCGTTTTCAGTTTTCCCTCAAATTATTCTAAAATATTAAGAGGTTTGATTATAATAATTATTATTTTAATTTTCTTTCCCTCTTTTTTTTTTTTTTTTTTTTGTCAATATTGCTAAACATATCATCATCATAATAGCTATTCTGCTATTATTGGCAGGTTATTTGCTTCAACAGACAAGGCTTGACGTTCGGTGGTCCTCAGCTGGTCTCTTCGTCTTGACGTGGCAATTTTCTGTTTCAATACCTTCCTTCAACTAGTCTGCTTCGCTCCCTCCCTCTTTTTCCTTCCACAATACTCTCTAGCACGTCCCTTGTAATACAGTTCCTCGTCAGCCAATATCCTAAACAGTTTCCTTTCCCCCTCTTAACAATATCTAAAATTCTTCTTTTTTTCTCCTACTGCTAATATTTCTAACACATTCGTTTTCGTTCAACACGGCTAATTCTCTCCTTTTTTCTCCATGCCCATGTTTCGAAAGTCTGCAATTTTTTCATCGCTTTTGCGTAATGTGAATGTCTCTGCCCCATAGAGTACATATTGGAATCAGTAAAACAAAAATTCAATATTTAATTGGAAGTTTGTTTAATACAAGAATTAGCTAATCGTGGTTGGAAAGAAAAATCTGACGCCTTTAGAGTGTAAAAATAATTTTGCAATTCATGGTATTTCAATAATTTGTGCCGTCTGATTTTCTTTCATGCGAAACAGGGGTAGCCTCCTCAGTTTGGGAACCAGTGGAATGTTGGATCTGTTAATATATATATATATATATATAAACAGATTACGAAACCCTGTGATTTAGGCATATCTTATAAGTAGTGAAGCATGGGCACCCATTAAAAAAAATAAAGGTCATAACCTATGTTGTACGCTATCATACTTACACGACGTTAAATTATATTACATTTAGAAACATACATTGTATTTCCGTTACTACTGGTGCTTTGTAGAGTTTATTATCCCTTATATCCATAGTAAAATTTACCTATGAAAAGCTTGAGATTTCTTAAATGCAAGACTTGCAAGACTCTTGCATGCAAGACCAAGACCAAGACCAAGGGTTCCAGTGCAAGACCAAGACCAAGACTCGATGTGCAAGACCAAGACCAAGGCTCGATGTGCAAGACCAAGACCAAGACCTTGCGTTGAGTTGATTTTAGTTTAGCGTCCCTTTCAGCAGCGAGGCTATATGCGAACCACATGAGCTCCCGCCGGGAATCGAACCCGGGTCTCCCACGCCAAAGGCGCGTACGCTAACCGCTTAGCCACGGAGGAGCTCAGACCAAGACCTTGCATTTGCTCATCACTAAACAAAACACATCAATCACTTTTTGTTCATTGTTATGCATATTGTGATTATTATTATTATTATTATTATTATTATTATTATTATTATTATTATTATTATTATATTACTTTTATTATTATTACCATTTTTATTAATAATAATATGCAAGGTCAGTGGTAGCCCATGCCTTCAAACCAGTATACGCCACTGTTTGAAACTATGAACTCTACATTAACATAGGTCGTCTTTCGATCATTTTATGTTCGAAGGTGTGCAAGGGTGTCTTACCCCTTCCCCCAAAGCATGAAAAGCAAACACAGCCAGGGGCAGAGAGAGAGACACACACAGAACACACAGCTCGCTGTGTGGCTGCAAGAGACCTATGGGTAACTATAGTTGCCCTCTTGTTACAAGGTGTTGAGTCAAGTAGTATCAAGGTCAGTTCCTGCAGTTGAACACGAAGTTGACTGTTAGAAAACAGAAGCATATAACTAGTCTCATCTGTTTACTTTTCACGAATATTTTTCACCTTCATGTGTACAGATCACGTCTGGCGTACATTTAAAAGGCATGCTGTGTCAAGTATATATTCCCAAAAAGATATGAGTACTCAAAAGGCAAAAACCTGTAGCTACTTTTGTTTTCCTTTTTCTATTAGCCAGTGGAAGCGTTGTTCCTTCTTGTAGCTTGCTTAGCACTTTCACTTCCTCTTTTTAGTTGAGCTTTCGGCTATGAATACTAGGGATGGCCACATTTTTTCGAAAAATGAATTTTTCAAAAACGAAATTTTTTCGAAAATACGAAATTTTTTTCGAGAAACGAAAAACGATTTTTTTTCGAAAAAACGAAAACGAAATTTTTCCGAAAACCGGAAAACGAAAACTACCGAGAAACGGAAAACGGATAATTTTTGTAAAACAAACTGAGTTTATTTCATTTGTTAGTACTTCCAAACTATAGTATACTATGCATACGTATAGGAAGTCTTATAGAAGGGCTATGTTCATCTGTCTGCCTATCCATCCGTTCGTCTGTCAGCTGGTATCAGAGCAAGAGCGGCAAGAAATAGCGAGAAGCATACATGTAAGTTTGCAACACGAATAAATTCATCTAATGCATTTGACTTTTATTTAATAATCCAGAAGTGGTAGAGGTCTATCGCTTTCTGCTACATTGTTGATCAACACAGAACACAAACGGTAACATATAGAAAGACGCGATTTTCCAGAACCAATTCAGTGTCCCAAGAATATATCAATGTTCGCCCTTATTACACTTGCAGCTTAAGCTATGCATAAGTGTCGAAAGTCTTGAGAATGGCTTTGTCCGTCTGTCTGTCGAGAGGTGTCAGAGCAAAACAGTAACAAATATTGAGAAGTCGTTTCTTGCGGTCGATTTAGAGCCCCTAAAATAGGTTCGATCTCCTAAATTAACCCTCCATTTAAAACCGTAAGTGGTTCTAATACCATTTTTGGTTTCAATTTGTATCGCTATAGAACGAAAATCGTAATAGATAGCGAGAAGCGATTTGTTGCAAACAATTTAGCGTCTTAGACAACATACAACTATCCACAACATTTAATCAAAACCAGAAATTGTTTATATTTACTATTATTTCCGGTTTTAATACTGAATTACGAGATATCGAGATGTAGATTTTGGCAATCGATTCAACTACCTAGAAATAGCTGTATCTTTTCCATTAATCCTCTATTCAGATCGGAAGTTGTTTAAAATAATCATTTTCGGTTTAACATTGATCGATATAGAACAAAAATAGTAATAGATAGCCACAAGTGTTTTTTTTTTTTTTTAATCTATACAGCGTCTCAAGAGTATATAAGCTATATATCATCTCAACGCACAATACTATCGAAATTGAAAGTGGCTGAATTTACTAGTATATTGAATAGGGATTCAATACGGATTTTTATAAAGCAAAAGATTGAAGAAATAGTGATGCGTTTTTTTGCGATCGACTAAGCGTTCTAAGAATAGGCTCTACCTTCTCCCTTGATCTCTATTCACACCAGAAGTGGTTCAAATTAACGATTACAAGTTTCAACATTAATCGCCACAGAACAAAATTGATAATAGATAGCGACAAGTGGTTCATCTACAATCGATTCAGGTTCTCAAGAGGAAATACAATTACAATCCACAACACTCCACAAAGGCAGAAATGGTTGAAGGTTATTACTATTTTTGATTTTATAGGTAATACTAATTTCCATAGAGCAAAATCGGTCAGAGATATCGAGATGCATTTTTTAAAATTAATCCAGCATTCCAAGAATAGATTCCACCTTCTTCGTTAACACTTTATTTGAACCGGAAGTGTTCAAATTAACCATTTCCGGTGTTAACACTTGTCGCGATAAAACAAAATTGTAATAGATAGCGACAAGCAATTTTCTGGAATCAATTCAGGGATTTAAGAGAACATATCTTCATAACCTGCACCACTCTTCTGAAACGGAAATGCTTGATATTTACTATTACTTTCGGTTCCAATACTTATATGCATAGAACAATAACTATAAAAGATATCGAGAAGTTTTCTGAAATCGATTCAGCGTCCTAAAAATAGATTCCGTCTCCTCCCTTAACCCTCTATTCAAGCCGGAAGTGGTTCAAATTAGCCATTCCTGCTTTCAATCTTTATCGCCATAGAACAAAAACCATAAGTGATAGGTAATAATAGCTTTTTGATATAGATTCAGTATCCGAGGAACAGATTCTATCTTTGATTTTATTAACCTATTCCAACCAAGAGTTTTAGTTGTGCTACTTGTTGTACTCAAGTTTTGAATATTCAATTCGCATGGATTGCAAGTCTGCCTCAGTTTTACACTGTGAAACGAAACTCATTTGTTTCTCTACAAAAACAGGAAAAAATGTATCACAATCAGGGGGGATCCAGGGGTCGATCGCCCCCCAGAAGAGAACACTCCTATTTTATATATAAATAAAACCCATCCCAGAGTTGGAGCTCGTAAAAATAGCTCTAAGTAGCAGTATTACAACCCCCCCCCCTCAGAAGTCCGTCCTGGATCCGCCCCTGATCACAACTCCCGGTTTCAGTATTGATCACCATAGAGAAGCGAGAAGCATGAATTCAGTACCTTCGCAATAGACTATGTCTAAGTTTTATCCTTGGTAGAAATTTACTACCACTTCTAATTTCAATAGTGATCACCATAGAGCAAAACTAATAAGAGATAATGAGATATGTTTATATATATGAATCCAGGATTCGAAGATTGTCATATCGATCGCTATCCCTCTATGTAAACCGGAAATAGTGAGAAACTACCATTTCCGATTTCATAGTAAAGAAAAGGCGATAACCGGAAGCAGTTTTTGATATGGATTCTGTGCCACAATGGTAGTTTCCATCTCTAAGTTTAATGCAACCGAAAGTGATAAATACTTACTATATATCTGGTTACAATCTTTCTTTCTCATAGAACGGGAGAAGTACTAGGAAGCGACAAACGTTTCTTTTCAATATATAATTTTATAATTCCAAGAAAAGATTTCAAGCCCTGCAACTGGTCTAGTGGCTAGCGCGTATTCCTTTGATGCACAGGGTCCCGAGTGGGAAAACATTGAACGTGTTATGGTGGTTCGGATTCCACTTTATAATGTAGGTCCACGTCTTGTATAGTCTTGCTCGATTCTGAAAAGGGACGCTGAACTTCAACAAACAACCAAATAAAAAATATTTCATCTTAGTAGTATTCTTCTACTGAAGTTAATAGCAGTAAAAACTAATACGAAAACGAAGACCCACCTATTTAAAATTTGAATTCTCGTTTGATGAGATTATTATAGTCAGATACTTAGTTCTTTGTCTTACCGTATATAAAACATCTTTAGAACAAATAAACCATTCAATAGTATTTTGTTAGTATTAAATTGCCTATTTTTGAAAGCAATCAAATTGTTTTTGATACTGACTTAATTAGTTATAGAAAATAAGATAAATGAATGGGGGATCTTAGTGAGAAGTCTTTAGTATCAGTACATATAATCACTTCATGTTTCATATTTTGTTAAAATCAATTGTTGAAAGTCAATTTATTACAGAGTTGCCTGATACTATCACGATCAGTTTATACAGCATCCTTCTATTTGGTAATTTATTAGTCTTTTTTTACATTATAAAATATAATGTCGGGCTAATTGCTGTATCGCCGGACTAATTTTAGGAAATTTACCGGGTCAATTGGAGAATTTATTTAAGTTTATGAGGAAGAGTGATTGAAAGTCAGGTAAGGGGAATAGTAAAAGCTCAGATAGTGATTGT
The DNA here is from genome assembly GCF_964235325.1 of Thermobia domestica. NCBI lineage: Eukaryota > Metazoa > Arthropoda > Insecta > Zygentoma > Lepismatidae > Thermobia > Thermobia domestica. Next base: position 222,234,946 of record NC_137455.1, read on the forward strand.
ATTTGATGGTTGTTTTTGATGTTGTAAGCGGCACTGTATGTGGAGACGGATGGACTATTTCGCGGAGAGGTACACTTGTTTTACTATACGGATCCATAGATTGTAAAATGTATAGATAAATTTGAGCAAATCTTTAATTTGCCCGTTTCATCTCGAGAACAGAAACCAACAAACCCCTGTGGGGCTTCTAATCCGTTCCTACTACTATCACTACCCCTACTCCTACTCCTCCTACTACTACTACTGTTACTCCTATTTATACTATGGATCCGTATAGTAAAACTGCGCACCTAATAACATAATCTAACGTAACTTAATGTAATCCAACCAAATATAACCGAATACAGTATATTTTTTTTCCAGTTTTTCGATTTTCAATATGATCCGGCGATTCAGCAGTAATGCCATATTGTCGATAACACATTAATAATCACTAGTAAATAATTATTTTTTAATATTCTGTAAAATATAAATTTTAGACTGTTTACCTTTGTGAATTATTATTTCTAATTTATATCCCTCAAGAACCGAGAACCAAGGGTCTGTGGATCACAATATTTCATGCTGAGCTCGCACACGTACTAGACTTGTTAAAGTCTATGACCATATCAACTTTGGCCAATATCGGATGAGATTAACGCGTTTTAATGAAATTTATTCATTTAACTAAGTTCAAGTCCAAATTTTCTGACAAAATACTGCTACAGGCTAGTCAGAGCATCAATGCAACTCTGTACTGTCAGCAGTTGAGCCGTGTTCAAAAAAAAAAAAAAAAAAAAAAACTTAAGACTCTGGAGCCAGCACTTCTGAATCGCAAAGTGGTCCTCTTACAGGACAAAGCTAAGCCCCACGTGGCTAGGATAACCCGGGACACCATTCTACACTTTGGATGGGAAACACTATTGCATCCGCCATACTACCCGGACATTGCACCGTCCGATTACCACCTGTTCCATTCCTTGGACAATCAGCTTAGAGGACACCAGTTGAAATCCCTAGTAGAGGTGCAAAATGCACTTGATACCTTTTTCGATTCACGGCCCACCAAGTTCTACCGCGATGGAATACATGGCCTTCCAAAACGTTGGCAGAAGGAGACTATTTTTGATCTTCCAGGTATGTCTTAGGTTAAATATCGATGTTTGAAGGTGTTGGGTGAAAAAGCAACAGATCTTTCTTGGTTACCTTTATAGTTACTAAGCTCGTCAAGATCTACCACCTTACCAAGTTTGGTAAAAATTGGATGAGTTCCATCTTTCGCGCTTTAATGAAATTTCTTGATTTCACTGATTCCAAACCTAACATTGATAGCTAATAACTCAGGAACAAAAAGTCTGCACATCATAATATTTTATATGAGCTTCCATGCATACCAAGCTTGTCAATATTTACGATCCTACCAACTTTAGTCAAGATCATTTGAGTTTAATCAAATGCGACTTAGTGAAATTTCTTGATATCACTAACTTAAAACACAAATTTGATTAGCAATAACTCTGGAACCAAAGTCCCAAACACCATAATATTTAACATGTGTACTAAATACATTGCAGTCCATAACCATACTAATTTTGGTCGTGATTGGATGAGTTTCGTCATAGTAGCACTACACACTATCCTTTCATTAGATCGAGCTCCTCCGTGGCTTAGCGGTTAGCGTACGCGCCTTTGGCGTGTTAGACCCGCGTTCAATTCCCGGCGGGAGCTCATGTGGTTCGGATTCCACGTTAATCAATGAAATGAAATGAAATCTTTGAGTTTTACGTCCCACGGTTATGCCGGTTAGGCTAAAGGAGACGGTGATGATGAGAGATGAATGAAAATGGTGGAATGAAGAAAGTGGGAGAAAACGGGAGAACCCCGAGAAAACCCACGAGCACGGTGTTTGTCCACCACAAAGTTCACCTGGCGGGGGCTGGGATCGAACCCGGGACCCCAAGCACCAGAGGTGAACGTCCACGTTAATTAGTAGGTCCATGTCTCATGTAGCCTCGCTGCTGAACGGGACGTTAAACTCAAAATCAATTCAACCTTTCATTAGATCCAAATCCAAGGAGCACGGTAGCTCAGTGTTAGAACGCTTACCTCTTGTGCATTTGATCCCAGACCAAGTAAGTTCGTGGCAGACAACATCGTGTCCGTGTGTTTTCCCGGGGTACTCCCATTTCCTCCCACATCATCATTCCACGAATTCCGAAAACTTTTCGAGAAACGAAAAATCATCAAAAAAGGGAAAACGAATTTTTCGAAAAAAGATCTTTTCGAAAAAACGAAAAACTATTTTTTTTCGAAAAACGAAAAATCTTTCGAAAAAACGGAAAACATTTTTTTTCGAAAAATGAAAGACGAAAAAATTTCCGAAAAACGAAAAACATTTTTTTTTCGAAAAACGAACGAAAAAACGAGAAATGAAATTTCCGAAAATCGAAAAACAGATTTTTTAAAAAGGCCATCCCTAATGAATACCACCGCGACAAGTCGTGGTTCTTATGATAGTGGCGCATTTTCGTCCGGAGAAATTATGGAAATAATAAATAATGTAGACTCCGATGCTTTTGAAACGGACGATGAATGTAGTTTGTACGAAGATTCTAGCATCAATTTATGTGACACACATACCTCTTTTCATATAACATCGCTGTTGAACGGGACGTTAAACTCTAAATCAAAACTCAACACATACCTCTTTCTATTTAAAAATATTGTGTGGTATACAATATTCGGAATTCAAGATGGCTGCCATGATGTGCACTAAATCATTTATGTCGTTATTATTGTTCTGTCCCAATACTTTTCAGTAACCCTGTATACAGATCCACATGTCTTCTCACAGCAAAATTAAACTAATGTTTTCCACAGAATATTTTTCATACTAATATGTATTTTTATACTTTGATCCAGGAGTAGAAATGGAATTCTAGAAGTAAGGGAAAAGTCAGCAATAGATAAAGTTTGATTGAGCTATGTCACGAGAATACAAACTCAGAAAGACGGTAGTTAGGGGGCGGACTGGCCAGGGCCCTTAGGTCGCAATTGCGGCCTAGGCCCTCTAAGAAAACAATGATGAAAGAATAAAGAAAGAAAGAGAAAGAAAAGCTAAAACAAAAGAGAGCTAAATAATTCGGTAGCTCAGTGTTTTTATGCTACCAACACACACTCCTCTTCCACCCTTCCATCAATCAGTAAGTTATCTTTTTAATAGGGTCCTTTCATTACTAGATTTGTGGCTAGGTCCATCTTTCACTATGGTATTTTATTATCAGAAACTGTGATTTAGTTTGTACCTGGGGCCTTGGGCCCTTCTTTCAATATATTGGACAGTTGGGTCCTTCTTTCATTACATTGAGAAGTTGGGGCCCTGGGCCCTTTATTCATTATATTGGGCAGTTGGGGCCCTTCTTTCATTTCATTGAGCAGTTGCGGTCCTAGGCATGTTTTTCATCATGTTGAGCTGTTGGGACCTGGGACCTTTTTTCATAATGTAGGGTAGTTGCATCCCTTTCAAGGTTGAAGACTGGTGCCTGGTTTGTAGCTGGGTTCATATTTAACCACAGGCTGATTGGTTCTTTATGGATGTTAATACACCTTGTAGGTCTATATTTGATAATTCAAAAATGGGAAAACAACGCATTTTTAAAAATGTATTTTCTATCAAAAAGTTTACAAAATAACAGGAGAAAACAGTGGAAGACGCCAAGAAAGCGGGCATTTCAACATAATGGTTGATTCTATGCAAGATGTTTCAGGGCTTAATCAGCTGGCTATAGTAATTCTCTGCGTTATAAACGGTCAAGTATTTGAGCGGCTGTTAGTAGTTGTCGTAGACAGCTTGGGCGTCTCTGGCGGGGGGACGATGGGGACGCGTCCCTCCAATATTTTGAAGTACAAAATATTCAATATTTTGTTCTAATTTAATTTATTTACTAACGGCAGAATAACATATAAATGATAATAATTATATTTATTTGTCATATAATATTCAGGCTGTGTAACAGAGTTCTTGATATGCCTCACGAGGTCCGTGAAGGTAAGCAGAAATGTAACAAATGGAATTAAAGATAATAAACAGGTTGGGCTAGATAGTACCATTTAAATAACTTTCTTTGATGTCCTCCCCAAATTGTATATGCCAGAGACGCCAGTGGTAAACAATGACACTACAAGACAAGTAACTTATAATGAAATCAAAAGAGTACTTTGTGACAAAAATGTTTTGATGCTTGTGATGATATTGTAAGTTGCTTTTTTGATGGAGCTGCTAACTTCAGTGGATGCTATTAAAGAGCTAAAGCATTACTGGAGAAGGATAATCCTGAAATCATTTACACCCAATGCATGGCTTATGCTCTTAATTTCGTTATGACAAATTCGACTGAGTAGATACCTGAAGCTGCAAATTTATTTGAAACCAGTGCCATGTTCTGTCTGAATACTACAAAAGAAAGGATGTTTGTAAGAAACTGATTGATGCAAGCCACGAGGGACATGACAGACTACGAAAAGTTCAACAAGTTGGTACAACACGATGATGGAGCAGAAACAAGGCACTGAATGCAGTAGTGGACACTAATGAGTTTCGCTACGAAACATGAAACCAAGACGAGGATGACTGTCTATCATCAAGATTTCTTTCATTTTTATTGTTCCTCAGTGATGATGTACAGAACAGGGGTTTTAATGCGAAATGAAAATTTTAAGCTAAACTTTGCTGAATAAATGGACAGAATTTAACACTGTAATGAGGACTTCTATGTTTCAGGACTTATTTACGGAAACGGAGCCTGTTTCTAAATACCTGCAGTCTCACGGGTTGGACTATCTTACTACCTGGAGATTTCTAGACAATTTGCAGCAGCAGCTTCAGAAGAAAATAGAGGCAAAAGATGTCTGTTTAATGCTTTACGAAAACACAAAAATATTTTGTGTGAAAATAAATCAACAGCTTGCGCAATCTGGTGTAGAGATAGCAATGGAAAAAACTTTTTGCACAGAAGAATCTTAAAGAAAAAGAAAATGCCAGGAGAGCAGATGAACTGGAAAAGAACTTAAATATAAGTGAAAATGATTTATTCAGAATAAAAAAACTTCAACGAAAATTCTGAATACAGCTGTTACATGTGTCAGTGATAGATTTCAGCAGCCGAAAGAACTCCAAATACTGGAACCTAAGGACTTTTCAGAAATCAAGAAGAATGGTGTATCTGCAAGAGCTTTCAGAGTTCTTCCGAAAAAAAACTAAATATAAAACAGGAGAAAATATACAAAGAGCTCCAGCAGTTCTCTGTCGTGTATTTCACTGTCACAAAACGTTCTCGTTTTTGATGATCCTGAAGAGAATGATGCCCCTGAATCCGTAGAAGATGATGATGATTATGCATCTGAGCATGCTATGGAAGATGGAACATCTTTGGACGGGATTCACGGTAAGAGTGATAATGATGCTGCAAACACCTTGTATAAAAATTGTTTGTCATGTGCAGGGAAAATTTTGCACCAATTTCCGTCAGTCTAGTTGCTTTAATAATTTATACATTGTATACAAACATGCGTTGTCTCTACCATGCACACAAGTGACATGTGGAAGGTGCTTCTCAAAGTTAAAGTTAGAGTAAACAAATCTCAGAGCTAGTTTGTGTGAAGACATTTGGACACATTTTTGCTAATGAATATGGAAAGAGACATGTTAAATTTAGTGTCTGTGAACGAAGTTATTCAGAAACTCCGCGATTTATAAGCTGAACTGCAAAGAATCTTCACTTTTTAAAATTATTAGTTGTTTCGTGGTTCAGCAGTGTTTATCATTTTCAGTAAAACTGTCGTGTTCATTCCACAGTCAAAAGTTATTATTAGTTGTTTAGTGTTACAATTTTTAGTAAGCTGCCCTGTTCATTCCATAGTAAAAGTTATTCGCTATTATTTTTTTAGTGTTTCAGCTACTATACAGAGTGTCTCAAAAGTCCCGTGACATACGGTAACTCTATTATTATCAGAGTTACAACAAAATATAGGAGGGGAAACGGTCTCCAAATATGATGTTTCAATCTAAAGTGAAAGAATTTTTCAAATCGGACAAGCCGTTTGGGCTGTACACTCTATATGCGCTCAATGTTACATGAAAATGCAACGTTACCATTTACCCGGACCCACAACATAAATGAATGAAGTTACTGTCTATTAAAAACATTATATTTGTAGGCGGTTTCCCCTCTTACATTTTGTTGTAACTCTGATAACAACAGAGTTATCCATGTCAGGGGACTTTTTAGACACCTCGTGTGGCAATGCAATAATAATTATAAAATATTCTCTTGAAAGCTTGTTTCTGGAAATTCTGTGCTTGCTGTGTCATCAAATTTTCAACGACCAATGATAAATTATAGCTTGCAAAAACTATCAAGTAACAACGAATTTACAACTGCACAACGCGATGGCTCATCGCAGATGTTCATTGTACGCAGTGGCGCAACCAGGATTTTATTTCGGGAGGGGCCAAGAATATCCAGTACAATAGTCTGCAAACGACGTGCTGCACCATTTAATGTGGACAAAATTGAAATTTTGAATTCTCCTCATTACAAGCAATTTAGTTATCTTTATTATTAACATGCTAAAAAACCTTAAAATGAAAATTCCAATTCACAAATTCCGTATTATTAACGGTTACAAGTTTTAAAATTTGCGCTATAATAAATATTTTGAACATCTTTATTTTTGCATAAAATGACGCACTCTTTACTAACATTTATTACTCTAAGAAATTAATGTAGGGGTTTTCACTGGGTATTTCTCCTTTCGTACAGTGCTTTGACTTAATTCAATATTCATTTATGCTTTGATCTATTTTGAAATTTCACCAAAATTTGTCTGCAACGCTGCTGTATAAGATAGATCAGGTTTGCTTCGGAGAGGGCATGGGCCCCCGAGTTCATTGCTCGTTGCGCCACTGATTGTACGTTATTTTAGAAATTGGTGTTATAGTCTGAGCTCCCTCCATAGTAACCGCGGCCTAGGCCCTAATACACCCAGTCCGCCTATGACGGGAGTGCAAGCAAACTTTCATGGAGAACGATTCAAGCGATAGCGATTGTTCCAAAACAATCAACAAGCAAACAAAACTAATATTATCATTCAGATTTCCTATTTGTTATTAATAACCACAGATATATTTCCTTCATTTGCATAAACACTTCAACTTACTAAGGGGACACAATCCTCTTTTGCATGATTGATCTCCACTCTTGCTGTGATCTCAAGCTTTTTACACGTGGAACCGTATTTACCGGGCCCTTTGGACGCGGGGTCTTTCTGACTTACGCCTTTTTGACGCAGGGCCCTTTTGACTCGCACCCAGTTGACGCCTGGCCGTTTTGACCCGTGCCCTATTGTAATGGTGCTCCTTTTGATCAGGGCCCGTTTGACGAAGTTTCTTGTTGACTCTGGCCCTTTTGTCGCAGAACCCTTTGGACCCGGACCCTTTTGGCGCAGCGTCCTTATAACTCGGCTCCTTTTGTTGCAGATCCTTTTTCACCCGGGCCCTTTTAACGCAGAGCCATTTTGTCGCGGAGACCTTTTTACTTAGGCCCTTTCGACACGGGGCTGTTTTGACTCGGGCATTTTGTAGCGTTCCCCCTTTTGACTCGGATCCGTTTGACGTAGGGCCCTTTTGACTTGGATCCTTTTGTCGTGGTACTCTTTTGACCCAGGCCCTTTTTATAAGGAGCATTTTGATTCGGCTCCTTTTGACTCGGGTCCTTTTGTTGCGTAGACCTTTTGACCCATGCCCTTTTGATAGGGGGCCATTTGACTCGGGTACTTTTGTAGCGGGGCTTTTTTTCACTCGGGCCCGTTCGACGCAGAGCCCTTGCGACTCGAGCCCCTTTGTACTGGGAACCTTTGACTCGGGCCCTATTGATGAGGGGTGTTTTGATTCGGGTCCGTTTGACGCGGGGCATTCTGACTCGGGTCATTTTGTCGTGGGACTCTTTTGACACGGGCTCTTTAAATGAAGGGCGTTTTGAATTCGGGTGTTTTTGACTCAAACCCTTTTATTGCGGAGAGGTTATGACCCGGGCAATTTTGACTAGGGCCATTTTGACTCGGGCCCTCTTGTAGCGCGGCACCTTTTGACACGGGTTCATTTCAGGCAGGTCTCTTTTGACTCGGGCTCTTTTGTCGTGGGACCCTTTTGACGCGGCCCTTTTGATTCTTGCCCTTTTGACTCCTACCCTTTTCTTGCGGAGAAGTTTGACCCAAGCCCGTTTTCGCGGGTCCCTTTTGACTCGTGTCCTTTGTAGAGGGGCCACTTTTGACTTCTGCTCTTTTCTTGTGGAGATCTTTTGACCCGGGCCCATTTGACGTGGGAAAGTTTTGACTAGGGCTCTTTTGTAGCGGGACCCTTTTGATCCTGGCCATTTTCATGAGGGGCGTTTCGTTTCGGCCCTTTTTGACTCGGGCCCTTTTGTTGCGGAGACCTTTTGAACCGGGCCCGTTTGACGCAGGTCGCTTGGGACTCAAGCCCTTTGGTCGTGGGACCCTTTTGACTCGGGTCCTTTTAATGAAAGGCGTTTTGACTCGTGCCCATTTTTGCGGAGACCTTTTGAACCGGGCCCTTTTGACGCCGAGCCGTTTGACTCGGGCCATTTTGCAGCGATGCCCCTTTTTGACCCGGGGCCTTTTGACTCGGGTTATTTTGTCGTGGGTCTCTTTTGACCCGGGCTCTTTTTATGAGGGCCGTTTTGATTCGGCCCTTTTGACTCGGGCCCGTTTGTTGCGGAGGCCTTTTATCCCGGGCCGTTTGACTCGGGTTCTTTTGTAGCAGGGCTCTTTTTCAGCCAGCTCGTTTGAAGCAAGTCCCTTTTTACTCGGGCCCTTTTGTCATGGACCCTTTTGATGAGAGTCGTTTTGATTCGGGCAATTTTGACTCCTGCCCTTTTGTTGCGGAAACCTTTTGACTCGAGCACTTTTGTTGCGGGGTCATTGTGGTCTGGCTCTTTTGTAACATGGTCCATTTTGACTCGGGCCCTTTTGACTTGGGCCCTTTTGTTGCGGAGACGTTTCGACCTGGGTCCTTTTCACATGGGCCATTTTGACTCGAGCCCGTTTGTAGCGGGGCCTCTTTCAACCCGGGTCCGTTTGAAGCAGGGCCGTTTTCACTCGGGTCCTTTTGTTGCGGGGCATATTGACTCTGGCCTTTCGGTCTTTTCCCTTTTGTCAGGCCCTTTTGACATGGAACCGTATATATAACGCAGCAGCTGAAATATCTGGGGCAGGGGGCCTGGGGGAGTATGAGTAAATCGAAGGTAGATCGATCCAGGGCGCAGTAAAATTAATCACATCACTGTTCATACCAATTTATTTTTTCTTTCGACATATCTGGAGATCAGTGTTCTGACTAATAGCCTACAGTGGCGAAAGACGATATACGTTATCAGTGTTATGACTGTTAACGTAATATATATAGGGAATAAAACGAAAAACTCTATATCGGTCTCCCCCCCCCCCGTTAGAAAAAATTCTGCGGGCGTTAGTGATTATGATGTTGCTTAGTTACTGTATTATATTATTCTATACACGGAATAAATACTGATGTGTTTTATATAATAATAAGAACCTGATCTACATTTATTACGGCCCTTGCTTTACGACAACGAAACATATTCATGTTCAGCGTAATCAGTTTCCATTCACAAATAATTACAGTGAGGCGAATGAAATAATTCAAGCCCAAACATGTCGTAGTAAATTCCTGAAGAGTGAAAAGCGCTAGTAGCAGTTGTTAGCAGTTTTTTAACTTAACATATAAGACAATAATTTGAAAAACTGAGAATACAAATCTTTTCAGAGATGACAGTGCACTGATGCTTTAAATCTATGCCCTTACTCCCTATACCTACGTTATTTCCCTAGTCAAAATAAAAACTCTTCAAAATTAATCAAAATTTCTTATGCAACCATCCCTTCCTTAGAGTACTGCGGTGTCACATACCCGTCACGGCGATGTAAAGGCACTTTTGGCGACGAGGATACACTCACGCTAATTGGGGACATTATAGGAGCGAGACAATAGTTCTACCCGGAAGCAGCACCCCATGGTGTACGTATATTTGTAATCCTGTCAAATGCACAAAATAACCTTACGGCTATCGGTTTGGGCCCTACATGCTTCGGCTACAATCTTTTACGCATATTGTTGTCATAGGCTATCCACTTTTCATCACTCGTGATCAAACGCTTCAGAAATGACTCGAGTTCATTATATTTCTGAAGAGAATCGCAAATAGAAATTCTATCGATTAAATGCTTTTGAGTTAGATCGTGTGATACTCAAACGTCCAGGTTGTTTTTAGTCACTTTCTACAAATAGTTTAACACTGTTGTTGATGGTGATTAGATCATTGGCGATGTTACGATTGCCTACATGCCGGTCTCGCTCGAGTTTTCCAGAATATCATCCACTTTTGTTGTGGTACGTTGCCCACTGCGGGAGCATCCTTACATCAATATTTTCACAACGAAAGCGACTAAACCATTTTTGGCTATTGCTTTAGATAACGTAGGCTATAGCAACAAAATAAATAAATCAATAAAAAAAAAGTACACACATTTCTTCACTGACTTGCGCAACATTTGCACTTTTAACGAAAAAATCAATAAAATGTAGCAGATTATCAGAAAGTTTACTTATTTTCACGGCCCAAAGTCTTTCTCTGATCATACACTTTTTTCACACTTACTACTTTCAACTGTTAGTTGTTAAATTACGTAGGTCTGACCGACTGTGAATCATAAACTTACAACAGTACGTTGTATATTTGTATATTTTTACTACTTGTAAATCCTTATTTTATTTGGGCGTAAGATATTTTAAAATATGTACTAGGCTGATTATGTAATTCGAAGAAGAAAAAGAAAAAGGAATATGTTAATTATAATATCGATATAAAAAGATATTCATATGTTTTATATGTTTTAAATAATAGGATTTTGGAATGTCGTTGTCAGGACAAGAAAATATAAATAAATGGATTTTTATTCAACGGAGTTTGACATTTTAATGGCTCAATAATCTTGAAAGGAACCGTTTTAAACTTTGAGTTTGGTATCCTAACGCCATTTTGTGCGGATAAGGTTCAATACTTCTTACTAGGGAAGGTCGCGAAGGGGTACTCTGACTCCATATCTATACTATGCTCAATCGACTCATTTTTACATTTGAAACAATTAAGCAAACGGTGAAATCCTCGATCGGAAGTGTGTTCGAATTACGATCGTTCAAAGTTCAAAATTGAACACATTTTGCGAATAGTTTGAAGTTATCACTTTTTGAGATACACGTTTCATTTTTGGTATCGGGGGATTTTCTTGGGTACCTAACACAGTGGTGAGGTTAAAATATACGCTGTCTGCAAGATAAGGGCGCTTATTTGGAGGGGGTGAAGGGTAATGACGTATTATACCTTGCAAATTGCCTTCTGTTTGGCCATGGTTTACCCAAGTGGGCCCAGTCCGAAAAAAAAACACCGGGTTTTATCGGGCTGGACCCACCTAAAAAAAACACCTTAAAACCCATCTGGGTTTTTGAGCTTTCTGTTAGTATTTTATTAGTACAACTAAGGTGATCACATTGAAAGTGATTTTTGTCAGATTTGGACTTTCCTTGGGCGAATTAGATGCTTTCACGTTAAGGTATACAACAACATTCAACATAAGACCTTTATGAAGTTCTGAATGCGCTGAATGAATAAAAAAAATCCTTACTTTAGCTTCAGATAATTATAGAACAAATTAATGTATGGATTATGCTTATACCCTATTTGAAATAAAATATGCAATTTTATATTTTAGAAAATATTTTCCGTGAATAGTATGCTCGCCGACTCGGCAACGCCGAGGGACGTCATCCCTCATACGTTGGACGGGTTTAAGGCCATGGGTGCCGGTACTATCAGTAAATATGTAGTGCATTAGTAAAACTATTAGTATTATTTTTTTATTATCTTTGATGGTAATACAAGTATTCTTCAGTAAATTTGGTTTTCCAACAACAACAGTTTAGTCAAGTTATTTGATGCTACTCTTCAAATAAGCATTCTATAGAATCAACACTAGCAACAGCATAAAAATTCTTGTCAAATTTAAGAATCTTAATGCTCAGAGTTCCAAACACCACGTAACGCTTATTATTTCAAGTGTTGAATTCCAACTTCCGTACTAGGGGAAGTTTCGATGTACAGTACACTAAAGAAAGCTTGCATTTTTGAAAGAAAGAAAAAAAAAACCGTTCCGAAAGAAATTCCCGCAATTGAATGCACAAAGCATCGGAACTGAATACTTCAACAATAAAATTATTTATTTTACGCTGGAAAATATTTAATTTTATTTAAGACATTTTGAAACATTTACTTTATAAAATAGGAACTATATATTTGTTAATTGTTTTAAATTAATTTTCTGGAAAGAACTGTATTGCAACAAGTGCTTGGGAAACTTCCGTAATTGAACGCACATAGTATCGGAAGTAAACTTCAACAATAAAACTATTTATTTTAAGCTGGACAATATTTAATTTCATTTAAGATATTTTGAAATATTTATTTTATAAAATATGAGTTGTATACTTGTTTTAAATTAATGCTTTTCATACTTGGCGAACGTCACTGAGGCTCCTGGGATTATTCGATCTACTTGTTCGATCGTCTGCCTGTGCCATACATACTACAGGGTACCACTTTCAGTCTCTAAATTTTCAGGGTACAAACACGAGACACACTAAATTTCCTGTACAGATTTTGGCGACATGCCAAGGTAGAATTTCAAAATTGTGTTTTCTTTCTTTCTTTCTTTCTTTCTTTTTTCAAAATAGGGGTGTCCAAACTACAAAGCGCAATTTTCGGTCTTTTAAGTTGAAATTTTCAGAGTAGAAGCACGAAGTACACTAAATTAGCTGTATACATTATAGCGGCGATCCAACGTAAAATTTTAAAATAGCGACCATTTTTTCAAAACAGTAGTGAACAGAAAATTGTTGCAAGTTGTGACAATGATAATCTTGAAATATAAATCACATCTTAACACTTTTACCCCAAAGACATTGAAATATTTCGAAAAACCCAATTAAACCCGAAAATACCCGAAAAAACACATATGGACCCAGGTGGGTTGGGATTTGTTTTTAAAAAATTGGTTTTTCCCAAACCCTATGTTTAACACAGCATTGATAAGCTACTAAAATGTATTTGCTACCCCTATTCGACTATATTATCATTCAAATATCACTTTCCTGTGCGGTCACCTACAAACTGAATAATGCATTTGTCTCCGAAACGCTTTCCCAGGGGTGCGAAATTAATGAAGAACGGCATGGTATTCACAATTAATCATGTGATAATCTATATTGGGATGTTCTTTCCCTTTTGTAAGTAGGAGTGAGACCAATATTTCCTTAAAAGGCTTTCACCAATGTGTTGTTTTGTTCAGATCAGCTGTTTAACAAAAATTTAGCACTGGAGCTCACAACACAGTATCTAACTAACTAACTCAATGGCGTATGGAATCAGGAGGTGCAATGCCGCGTTCATAAAAGCTCTCCACTGACTTCTATCCATAGCCACCTGGATCCAGTTTCTACTTCGTATTCCTATCTCAGCAAGATCCATCTTAATATTGTCCTCCCATCCGCGCCTAGGTCTTCCTAATGGTCGTTTTCCGATTGATCTTCCAGTTAAGACTTTGAAAGCGTTTCTACTTACTTCCATCCTAGCCACATGACCTGCCCACCTAAGCCTCCTAGACTTAATGACCCTAACAACCTTTGGTAAACCGTATAAATTATGTAGTTCGCCGTTATGAAGTTTCCGCCATTCCCCATTCCTCTTAGGTCCGAATATTCGTCTTAAGATCTTGTTCTCAAATACTTTCAGTCTATGTTTTTCTCTCAGAGTAAGCGACCATTTCTCGCAGCCATACAGAACAACAGGCATGAGTATCGGCATTATATATTTTAAGCTTCAATTATCTCTTGTGTCAGTTATGTATTTTCCCGATATTCGAATTCTCTGTTTCATTGTGCTGTTTCTCACATATCAACTTTCTGCTGAGCTCGCAACACTTTTTTCGTTGTTAAGATTTTTCATATTCCTTGATGTCTTTCTTATGTCTTCTTAAGTTAATTTTGGTTCCTCATTTTCACTTTTTGGAAGATATTCAGTTTGAACGACATTACTGTCTTTCTGTCATTTCGGCGACATACAAAGTTTACTCTCCTCTATCTCCGTTCTCTATGGTTCATTGCAGCTTAAATTTGGGTGATTTTTCTGTCTTCACACTGCCGTATGTTAGATATCGATAGGTTTGCAGTCGATTTGCGCGATAACCGTATGGATCTTTACTTGTAAGAAATTTGCCTCAATGGATAAATTTTCCAAACCTGAAAATGAACAAATTTCCAATGAACAAATGTTCCAATGGAACACCCCCCCCCCCCCTTCAATGTCTCAAATGTGAAAATAGACAATCTCCCAACTATCATTTTGGACAAATCTCCAAATAAACATTTTGAATAAATTTATCAACCAAATAGACAACAGAAATATACTGAGTGCGTCAGAAACGTATACAAAATTTGGCCAACCTACCAACCAACGTACGTATTTCCAACCTATGTGGTTGAATTTCTGGCAAAACGTAATGTTTTGTCAATATGTGGCACTAGCATCATTGGTTCATCTTCGCAATCGAGTTAGTGGCGAGAGAGGAGCGTCAATATACCGACGTTTGAGTTTTGAAGAGCCGAAACATGTTATTAAGTAATACTAGAAATTTAAAAATATTTATATGGTTCGAAAACAGTGGTGATGTGAATATATCGCTGATCCACCTTCAAAGATAACAGACGAGACAAATTTCAGGTTTATAGATAACATGCAGCAAGACTGATCAGGGCACAGTTACAAGTGTTAAATCTTTAGTTGTGATGCTAGAACTGCTTCAGCATTCATCACAGAAAATTTCAAGTCAAGGGTCACGTGAGAATGGTGCAAATGCTAGTAGTGTGGTATTGGGTACATTCCAAGGCTAGTGTAGTGGGGGCGCGGTAGCTCAGTGGTAGAGCGTTCACCTCCGGTGCTTGGGGTCCCTGGTTCGATCCCAGCTCGCGCCGTGTGGACTTTGTGGTGGACAAACACCGTGCTCATGGGTTTTCTCGGGGTTCTCCCGTTTCCTCCCACTTTCTTCATTCCACCATTTCACTCATCTCTCATCATCACCGTCTCCTTTAGCCTAACCGGCATAAGCGTGGGACGTAAAACTTAAAGATTTCATTTCATTTCCAGGGCTGGTGTAACAGCTAACTAACGACGATTCAGACCGCAGGGTACAATTTTGTAAAGGGTTCAGGGGATGGTTACACGTGCAACGAGACGTATGGGCAACATTATTTGATGGGATGAAGTACGATTTAAATTTAATGGAACTATCAATAGGTATAATTGTGTGTATTGGGCTGAAGGTAATCCCCACCCCACATTACTGTTAAAAAGACTCCATTGGTTCGTATATTTTCGCGCCATTGTTTCTTAATATTATGTTTCAAAAGATCCTAAATCTTTGTATTATTTGTGTCAGCGACTAAGATCTATATTCGTATAACACGACAGATAGAATTATGCTTTTCTACATTTTTACTTCGAATTTCTTCGATATTTTTTTTAATCGCAACGATAGGAAGTTTCACACAAAATCGTAATGCGCATTACCCACCATTATTCTATTATTTTCTTGTGACTTTATTCTTATTAGTAAGAACTACATTTACATATTTAAATTTATTCGCCTGTACAATTATTCTCCTTCCGTTTCCAATAATGAAGTAAGCTCTCAATAAAGAGATAAATAGAAAGCGTCTTACGTTTGACAAGAAAACGAAAGTTGTGAAATAGCTTTTAATTGCTATTTCGTATTGCTTTGCAACTTCGTCGTTTTTAAAAAGATATTCTGCCTCTATATTTCCTATATGAAAACAGAATCTTCCCTCAGAAGATATTTAGTAACATTCATTTAGTACAGAATTCTGAATTTCTGTGAACATTCTTCATTCACTTGTTTCTTCTTGTTGTCTTTCACCAAACGCTCTCAATTGTAGTTACTTTTCGAAAACCCTCAATCAGCGTACTGAGTTGCTCTCTGCAAATTAGTACAGAAAGCTATTATACCATAATAGCATATTTTTAACGTATACTCTTTATTTTCAATCTAATAAATATTGCAATAAAAGAATGAAGTAGACAAGGGTGTTCTATACCTTACCATATCTTCTGCGTTTTTCCTAGCAATTTCTTCCCACATTTTCTCTTCAGCCTTTCTCTCTCTTTCTTTGGCCTCCTTTTCTGCCATTTGAAACTTCAAAGTTTCTGTAGCCTCCATCAAATTCCTCTTTGCCGTCATTTCTCGAAGGTCTACATATTTTTCTCTGCAAAGTCAAAGAATAGAATCTCTTATGGAAACAAATTACTGTATATTAATTATTTTTACAACTATTAGTAGAAAGAAATGGGATGGAGAAGATGTTCTGTTTTAGACACGAAAAGAAAAAATCATTGTTCACCAACCAGCACAAGAAAGAAAGTTATTTCAGAAAGTTCCAAATTAGCCAGATGAAGGCTATAAAATTGAGTATTCCATTATATTCGCAAGATTTCAGAACAGATGTTAACCAATGATTCTTCTGAAAATGATATCCTCCCAAATGAAATATTTTCTTGAAAAATGAACGTAACAGAAGAAAAGAATACGAGTAGTTAGATAGTGACACATTAAAAGACAAGAAAATACATTATTTTGTAATTAGGCTATCAATCAAGACTAGAGTAACTGAGGCATTGCGTACACCAAGCGCAAAATAACAGAGGCAAGGAATCGATAAAGAAAACAGATTACTGAAAGAGTTATAAACAAAAGATATGAAACAACGCTACGGAAAACTGGATAATACGGAGAAAGAAAAAGTATGTATAGAATGTTAAATAGTAAAGAGACGCTGATATGGTCACCCCCAGCTACTCTGGCAGCCAGTCCATAAGATTTGCAGAGTACCTTGCATTTTGGGGTGACCAAGGCTTTTTGATGTTTTCTTATAGATTTTGATGTGCTGAATCCAAAACTGCCGGGTGCAACGCTGGCACCCTTGAGCATTTCCCAGATAACTCACTAACGATTTCCCCTCTCTCCTTTTTAGTAAAAATCGTTGACTTCTAGGAAATTATCTGTAACTTCTACAGTAGTTAATGTAGAATAAAAATTCAAACCTTGTTCTGATTCTAATGAAACAGTCTTTCCAACTATGTTAATCACTTGGGCTGTGAAGAACAGGAAAGGGAAATAAAATGGGAAATTCTGGAAAATTCCCTCCCAAAGCATCTTTCAGCTCTTAATATCCAAGAGCCATACCTCGAATCTCCATCCGGAAAGAAAATATTTTTATATTTTCATGAACTTTCGACACTAGCAAACAATATTAGGAAGGGTATCGCCCTGGCACCCTTGAACATTTCCCACAAATCTCACAATTTCCCATCATTTGTATTTTACCAAAAAATATTGACTTCTGGGAAATTATCTGTAACTTCTACAGTAATTAACGTGGAATAACGGTTCAGAACTTGTTATGCTTCTATTGAAACAGTCCAACAATGCTAATCACTTGGGCTGCGACGAACAGGAAAGGGAAATAAAATGGGAAATTCTGGAAAATTTCCTCCCAAAGCATCTTTCAGCTCTTAATATCCAAGAGCCGTGCCTCGAATCTCCATCCGGAAAGAAAATATTTTTATATTTTTATGAACTTTCGACACTAACAAACAATATTAGGAAGGGTACCGCCCTGGCACCCTTGAACATTTCCCACAAAACTCACAATTTCCCATTATTTGTATTTTACCAAAAATTATTGACTTCTGGGAAATTATCTGTAATTTCTACATTAATTAACGTAGAATAACGGTTCAGACCATGTTATGCTTCTGGACGGATTTGTGCAAGCTGTTGGTGACAACTTCGACACGTCTATTTCATCTCGAAATGGCCTACGTCAAACTCACAGTATGGCTCTGCTGATAACTCAAGTGGAAAATTCAGGGAGTTGCAACAGTAGCAAAATTTGTCGCATTACAAAGGAAGAAATAAAGAAACGTGTGACTAGTGGAGTGCCTGTACACCGGTACACAGGGCCAAAAAAAGCCACCAATGCCCCAACATTTCTCAGTAAAGAAGTGCCAACTCTAGCATTACTTGCATCTCAAGTTTATTCAGTGTACAGAGCACATAGAATAGATTTCGAGTTTTTAAAATCGATAATTAGGAGTGCTGAAGTCACTCCTGAATATGGTGGCTATAATACAAGAAAGGAAAGGTTAAGCTACACTCCATCACGACCAAAGACAAAACCTATTTACACACCTCTTATTGACATGACTCCATGTGATCCTGATACAGTCCTGACATCAATGTATGAGGTTCAGAAGAAAACACAATCCACTGGACAGAAATACACGTTCTATACAACAGATCAGCAGCTATACAAAATTGTGGTTGGAGTGCAATGGGCTTATCCATTTGAATTTCAGTGATTCGTATCTCGTCTGGGAGGGATGCATATGTTAATGTCTTTTATTTGAAGTGTTGGTAGTTTAATGGCGGAATCGGGACTTACAGAAGTAATGCAGACTGCATTTCGGGGTATTAGTCTTATGCTTCAAGGAAAGAAATTTCCCCAAAACATGCGAGCTCTCAAATTAGTAGCAGAGGAAAGTTTGCGTAAGATATTAGAAGATGATGCAGTTGCTTATTACGATGAGCTGATTTCCTTGTTAGAGGAAATATCTGAACAAAGAACAGTTCGTCTGTGGGTAGACTGCCTTCTTAAACCTGTTTTTATAATGATGATTTTTGCACGCGCAGAAAGGGAAGGTGACTAGCCGTTACACCTATGGGCAGCTGAAGTTATGCTTAAATAATTCTACTATGCTGGTCACTGGAATTATCTTCGTTCTGGTGTAGTGTACGTTCAACATATGTACCGTTTGAAAAAGGACTGCTTACACATGTTAATGGAGAATGGGAATCATGTAATGAGACACCATATAGGAGTATGGAATGGAATGTGGTCAGATATGTTCATTGAAACATTTATGCGAAATGGGAAAGGTCTTGGTGGACTCGTTGGGTTAACAATTCAGCCTAAAACAGTTGATACATGGGCACTAAGTCTCAATATTGTCAATTCACTAGTCCGAGACCTGTGTAACTTGAAAGAGAGGCAAGGAAGAAATAGTACAGTTCTTTCTCATAAAGAAGAAGGTCATTCTAGGATGCAGAGCGACCGAGCAGATAGAGAAAAGATACGAGATATGTTCAGATCCTGCATACAACCTCTGAATCCACATGAACACCTATTAGAATTAGTAAATATTGTCACTGGGTCAATCGCTTCTGAAAATGTTAATGTAGACAAAGTTGTAGATGTAGGAGAGTGTGGTCTACATATGTTCAAAAGCAGCCTTCCAGCTGGTTTTCACACTCCTCCTAAGAAGAAAGTAGTAACAATGGAAGCAATGAAGAAATGTGTAAATGTGGGAGACAAAGGGGTATATGATACAGCCTTGATTTACAGTTGCGTAAGCTGTTTACTATCATCTCGTGAATTATCGATTAATAAAGCTTTAAGTTATGAACTTTCGTCTATTCCAACCGCTCTTTTTGAAAACTCTGGTGAAATGAGGATTACCAACACGAAGTACGTTATGAAAGGCAAACTGGCATGTGCCATATCTACTCCAAATGTCGGGACTCCCGATGCTGTGGTTATAGATGGATTGATCAGTGCTATTCTCTGGATTGATCAGTGGCCAGTAAGTGGAACAGTCTCTGATTATGCAAAGAATGTTTACAATTTTGTTTCAAAAATCTTAACAGAAAGTGATGTGTACATTATTTTTGATCGTTACTTCGACTACAGCATTGAGTCATCCACCAGGAGATTACGTTGTAAAGGTGTCAGCGCCATTGCCTTCTGTTAATGTTATATTACAGAACACACACAATAAGCACCAGCTGATTAAGCTGGTGTGCGCTGAACTTCTTCATCTTGCCCAGAAAATTGTGTTGAACACAAATTGGTAATAACCTCTGGTGACTCTGTGCCTTAACAAGTGCAAAATGGACGCATTTCATGTAGGGTCGATTTAACGACAGCAC
The DNA here is from genome assembly GCF_964235325.1 of Thermobia domestica. Taxonomy (NCBI): domain Eukaryota; kingdom Metazoa; phylum Arthropoda; class Insecta; order Zygentoma; family Lepismatidae; genus Thermobia; species Thermobia domestica. The sequence goes on from NC_137455.1 coordinate 222,255,193, forward strand.
ACGAGGAAGCTGATGTTATAATCACTCAGCAAGTCATTCACCTTACAACACAATTTTTTTGTGTGTTAATGTGATATCAGATGACACCGACGTATTCCTTCTCCTTTGTTACTATTATCATCATTTCAACATTTCTTGCAGAAGATTTCAACAAGACGAGAGAGAACAGTCATAGATATCGGCGCAACGGTTGGACAACATGGACATGTAATGCCTCAGATGATTCGTGCACATGCACTCACTGGTTGCGATACAGTGCCCTACATATATGGTATTGGAAAATCAGCAGCCATTAAACAAGTGTTAAAAGGAGTTAGCTTGAAAAAAAATGGGGTCTCAGGAAGAGATAACCAGTGATATAGAACAAGAAGCAACTGACTTTGTAGCTGCGTGCTATGGTGTAGCAAGCGTGAAGTCTATGACAGAAGTTCATATTAACGTTTGGAAGAAAAAACTGCATCTGTTCACACAAGAGCCCCACTACTTTGCTCTCTTCCACCCACGTCGGAAGTTTTTAAACTAAATGTAAAGCGCGCACATCTACAAATACTAGTTTGGCTGAGTGCAGAAAGGGCAGACCCAGCAAATGTTGATCCAACTTGTTATGGATGGACACGTGATGAAACAACCAAATCGTTAAGGCCAGTTATACTTCCTCCAAATGTTGAGCCAGCTCCTGCCGATGTACTTCACCTCATCAAATGTTCCTCTTCGTCAGGAAAACCTTCTTCAACAAGAAGATGTAGTTGTGTAGGTAAACTACCTTTTACAATGTTCTGTAAATGCTTTGATGGTAGATGCTACAACAAACTAAACACGTACTCACATAAAGACGCTGACGAGAGGGAAGAAAGTGGTGACGAATAATATTACAAATAAACATGACATACTTAAGTCATTATGTAAGTTTATCTTGAATAACCATTTTTTACAGATAAGTGTGGCTTTTAGAATATCACTAGAACATTCATTTTCTAAGTGTGCGAAACCTCTCGAATTACATGTACGACATTTTAATCAAAATCATAAAAATTGAAGTTATAAGAATATTTATTTTTTTAAAATATACGATTTATTAATACACTGTACTGATAATAGAAAATTTTGCAACAGTCTAAATGCATTACATACATGCTTAATAAAAATTCTCGAAATTGCAAATGTTGCCCTAAGGGCTGATATTGTTGGAAAGATTGTTTGAACAGAAGCAGAAAGGGATGAAGCATTATTCTTCGTTAATTTGCATAGAAGTTCAAGGTACATTTCCCGCAATGAACTATTTTTAATATAGACGATGGGAAATCATGAGCTTCATGGGAAATGGTCAAGGTGGCAACCTTTCTAATAATGTTTACTATTGTGAAAAGTTCATGAAAATATAAAAATATTTCTTTTGGAAGGAGATACACCCCATTCCTTTTGTACTTTAAGAGCTGAAAGATGCTTTGGGAGGGAATTTTCCGGAATTTTCCATTTTATTTTAGTTTTCTGTTTATTGATTAGCATTGTTGGAAAGACTGTTCCAATACAAGCATAACAAGGTCTGAACCGTTATTCTACGTTAATTACTGTAGAAGTTACAGATAATTTCCCAAAAGTCAATAATTTTTTGGTAAAATACAATGATGGGAAATTGTGAGTTTTGTGGGAAATGTTCAAGGGTGCCAGGGCGGTACCCTTCCTAATATTGTTTGCTAGTGTCGAAAGTTCATGAAAATATAAAAATATTTTCTTTCCGGATGGAGATTCGAGGTACGGCTCTTGGATGTTAAGAGCTGAAAGATGCTTTGGGAGGGAATTTTCCAGAATTTCCCATTTTATTTCCCTTTCCTGTTCTTCACAGCCCAAGTGATTAACATAGTTGGAAAGACTGTTTCATTAGAATCAGAACAAGGTTTGAATTTTTATTCTACGTTAACTACTGTAGAAGTTACAGATAATTTCCCAGAAGTCAACGATTTTTACTAAAAAGGGGAGAGGGGAAATCGTTAGTGAGTTTTTTGGGAAATGCTCAAGGGTGCCAGCGTTGCACCCGGCAGTTTTAGATTCAGCACATCAAAATCTATAAGAAAACATCAAAAAACCTTGGTCACCCCAAAATGCAAGGTTCTCTTGCTCTGCCATCAGACTAAGCGGGTAGTAAGGGCGTTTAGTTGTTGGAGGTTCATGCTAATTTGCCTACTCACATATTATAGTACTTATTATATTTGTGTTAAATACTGTAGTACTATAGTTTATTTAATGTAATTAATAAGAGTGCGTATGTGCGCAAATAACTTCTTTTACGTAATGTATAAAAGCATATCCGGGAAATAAAACGCGCTTTGAAACAGAGTGTCTGTGATGACATCCATTGGTTGCAATAAAGATTGACTAGCGAGGAATGAGAGAGCGAGAGTAGAGGAAGATGTAGCAATCAGTGCAGTGTAAAGAAGTATGTGAATCGTGCGTCAAATCAGGAGTTTGCGAAGAAGGTAGTGTGTATTACACGTATGTCTGTGATCGCAATCAAAGAAATACTGTTGCCACTTTGCCAAGGACGGCAACCTAGCACAATTGATACGCAATATACTAGGGCGTTTTCGAGCAACAGTAAGGCTGAATCTAAGCCGATTACAGGACAACCTGCCATAAAATCAAAACCGGCAGTTGTGAATAAGGTGCGCCGAAAATTCATGACAAATCCAACCATCTCTGTACGCACAGTCACGAGACAAATAACTCTTACCGTTAGCCAAATAACTCTTAGTGATGCTAATGATATGTAGATTTTCGAATTAATAGGAGCAAAGTTAGAAGAAATTTGAAATTTGACTTTTTTTTTTTAAAGGCTTTACTTCGAAAAATAACATGCTTTGTTAAGTATCGTATATCCAATCATGTACATGTCGTTCAAAACATGTAAAAATCATTTTGATTTGATTTGATTTTGAGTTTAGTGTCCCTTTCAGCAGCGAGGCTATATGAAGAGTAAGGGGGAAGAAAGAAGGAATGTCACAAAACTGCATTTTCTAGAAAACGGCTTTTAAATATTGAAAACCGTGTAAAAGAATAGGGTTAGTGAAATATTATGCCCCTTTTTACATGGACATTTCTACATATACGCGTGCATGGCATATAGAGTGAAATAGTACCAAGAGTCACCAACAGATAGGACAAAGCACTCGAAAAAACACATACATGGACATTCCTTGTTATTTCCCCGTACCCTTCATATAAGACGTAGGCCTACAATCTAACGTGAAATCCGAACCATATGAGCTTCCGTAAGAAATCGAATCCTTTTCTCCAAAGGTGCGTACGCTAACCACTTAGCTACGAGGGAGCTCACGTAAATATTATAATAAGGTTTAAAGTATTATAGTATAGACAGTTTTCATTAAAAATACCCGTGAAAATTCCACTTTTAAGGGGGGGAGAGAAGCAATTTCCATATTTTTTCTTCATATTCAAATCGATGCTGTTTCATTTAGGGATGCGCTCGAGTCGAGACATGTCTCGAATCTCGACTCTACTCGACTTGAATTCGAATCGAGATTCGAGTCGAGACACTCTTTGTAAAATTCGAGACGAGTCGAGACAAACGTATTTCTCGACTCGAATTTTCGAGTCGAGACTCGAGTCGAGTCGAGACAGGTGGTAAAAATCTCGACTCGACTCGAATGTCTCGAAAATATTTCTATAATTTTTAATATTATTTTGAAGAAAGACTCGGCACGAGAATTTCAGAAACTGCAGGACTTGTCAGGTGTTCGAGGACTGCTGTGGTGATTGTCTTCAACAAGTGGCGAAACCAAGAGGAAAAGACGTCCAAATGTCGAGGGGTTGGGCGCCCCCTACTTCATTAAAGATGTGGAGATAAGAACGAGGACAGAAAAAGAGAAAGAGAACGAAAACAGAAAAAGAAACAGAAAAAGAACGAAAATTTAGATGGCTCACTGACCGTTGGGAATTATCCCTTAGTTGAAGCGATGGTTGGAGTAATAAAACCAGTTAGTATTTCCGCTGTTGTATTGTTGATTTCACAGAAATGTTCAAAAATAAGCAAAACGTGACTCTGCACAAGATGTTTACTTACCCTTGTTGATTTCACAGAAATGTTCAAAAATAAGCAAAACGTGACTCTGCACAAGATGTTTACTTACCCATAGTTTTATTATTGTCAACTGAACCCTGAGTGTCTGGGATGTTTCTGTCCCTTTTCACTTTACAACTTGAGAGGGGAGGGGATATTATCATCAGGGTACCACTAGTAGTACACCGCTAAAAGAAATGGTTTAGTGCTGCGTCGGCAGCCGCATGTTCTGTATATATTTCTTAAAATGTTATCCATTCATAAAGTATAAATTCCCCCTCCCTCACCTCATTCTGTTTCCAATACAGAGAACCGACTCTTTAAATGAAGAACGAACCCTGAACCTTCCCGAAAATGCTAAAATGATTGATGCGTACAAATAACAAATCTGTGGATGATGCAGTGCTTGATGCAGTGCAGTCCACCACATGTAAATAGATTTGAAGTGTTCATATTTGTGTATGTGTACGTGTGTATGTGCTTGTTTCTGAGTATTTATATGCGCGTGTGTCTTGTAATTGTTATATTAATATCCACTGGATTAAGTGAAAGTATAAAATGGATTTGATGGCTGCCAAATTGACGTCACATTGGTAAGTCATTATTTTTTAATATTTAGTAATATTAAATTAGATTATAGTTTAGCGTCGTTTTTAGGAGCAAAGCTCTACAAGACGTGAACGTACAGTTTAATGTCGGATTTGAAACACGTGAGCTCCTACCATGAATCAAACCTCGTTCGAGAAAGGCGCATCGCTAACAACATAGCAACGGGGAGCTAAACATTTAGTAATACAGTATGTATATTAAGTTGTAAAATTATATTCGTTTAATTTTCACTAATATAATCTTCACAATGTAAAGCATTCGCTAGACACGTTATCTTGTTTAAAAACAAAAAGCCTATCTCTTATATTTCCGTCTCGGGGTTGGACTGCGGGATGATAGAAATCCGAAAAAGATGTTTTTATTATATTTTGTACAGTAGATCTGCTCCTTCATAATCTCCGTGTTTGATAAGAATGAACCTCCCTGGCTCACGAAAATGTATACGTAATATAACAAACCATGCACATTAAATGCCAGACTAATATAGCAAACATTGAAGATGCCCCCCTAGAAAATTTTCTTCGGCCGTCCATGTCTGGAGGTACACAATTTCGCAACTCAGTGGATACGATGTGGATGTATTCAAAGTCCACTGATTTATCCATCAAATTTAAATTTTATAAAAATATTATCAGTGAATACTAACCTGAGGAGAACTATTTTTTTCAATTCGATCGCAAAAGGAGATTTTTTTTTTTTTTTTTTTGTTCACCAGGTCTCGGTAATCGTCCGGTACGAAAACTGAAATTTGTACAAGTGTTTCCCCAGCATTTTTTTTTTTTTTTTTTTTTTTGAGAAAGGGGTCCTCCAGGAGCGTTATTTATGGGGTAATTCCTGCGTTTGTTATATACATATATGGATATAAATATAGATATACTGTATACATATAAAGATAAGTAGGAGCGGGTCTTTAAAATTAGTTCGGAAAGATAATATGAAAATCCTGAATAATTTGCAAGAATCTATCTAGTCTAATATAAATAAAATAAATAGTTTGTTTGTGTGTTTGTCTGTCTGTATGCGGCCTGGGGATCAGACGAGTGGACCGAGAGTTACCAAATTTTGGTCAGGGGTACATTGGCCTAGGCCCGAGATCAAGACGAAAAGTTGTTTTCAAATTTCGAACCAGGGGAGTCTCAGGGGGAGGCGTTTACCGGAATCGGCTTGGGAACCAGACAAATTGACCTAGAGTTACCAAATTTTAGTCACGAATACCTTGGTCCAGGCTCCAGACCAGAGTTAAACGATTTTGTCAAAATTCGAACCAGAGGGGTCTCAGGGGTTGTTTACCGGGACATGTAAAAGTAGTAGAAAATAACAGATATTAGTGTTGAATTCATAGTTTTTGCGGTCGCTGAAATCAATGGTGGCACTTCCATTAGCGATGATTTGCAAATTCAGCTAGAATCGCATGTGGGCCGGGAGTCAGCGGGGGGGGGGGGGTACCGAGACAAGTAAAAGTAATCCAAAATGACCGATATTAGTGTCAAATCCATAGTTTTCGCGGTCGCTGAGATGAATGGTGACACTTTCATTAGTGATCACTTGCAAATTCAGCTACCATTGTATGCGGGCCGGAGTCAGCGGGGGGTGGGGATACCGAAACATGTAAAAGTGATACAAAATGACCGATATTACTGTCAAATTCATAGTTTTCGTGATCGCTGAGAACAATGGTGACACTTCCATTAGCGATGATTTGCAAATTCAGCTACCATTGTATGCGGACCGAGAATCAGCGGGTGGGGGGGGGAATATCGAGACATGTAAAAGTAATCCAAAATGATCGATTTAGTCTCAGATCCATAGTTTTCACAGTCGCGGAAATGAGGGTAATACTTCTACAGGCCTTGACTTCTATACGAAGAATGGGTATATTTAGGTAATATATATATATATACTGATCAAAAAAATTAGGGAATCAGATGAAAACACATGTAAATCTTCTTACGAATAATGTGAGAACACTGTATCTTGTCCAGTTCAGATTAAAATCATGAAGGCCTAACGTGCAAACGAACCGTTTGAAACATCTGTGCACGTGATCAGTGACGTGGCGCTAACAGATATCATTTTGTAGTGTGGCGCTGCCAACACATTCGAGCTCCAGGATACCTTTGTTCTCATTGTGTTTAGTGCGTTACAAATCTACGTAGTAAAATTGTGCAACAACGTGATTTGCCAGAATTGTTGGCATGGCGAGCTGTCGGCAGGTTGGAAGCTGGTCAGTTACAGCGGGAGGTGTCACATGCCATAGGAGTGGCACAAAGTGTGATTTCCCGATTGTGGAATCGATTTCAAATAACTTGAAGTGTTCGAAGAAGACAAGGACAGAGCCGTCCACTAGCAACCAAAGCCAGAGACGATCGTTATCTCTTGTTAACAGCCCTTCGAAACCGGCGTCAGAATACAACTCTGCTCCCGCAAGCCTTCCGAACAACAACAGGACGCACAATATCCACTCAAACGGTCCGCAATCGCCTTCGAGAAGGTGGTCTCCACGCACGTAGGCCTATGGTGTGTGTCCCATTAACTGCACGACACCCTGTTGATCGAAGAGCGTAGGCAGAGGAACATCGTGGGTTGGGACGCAATGAATGGGGCAATGTTTTGTTCTCTGACGAGTCTCGATTCAATGTGGAGCCTGAATCGACGTGTTTTCATCTGGAGAGATTGTGGAACACGGCACAATGCCATGTTTGTGCGAGAAAGATCCCAGTATCATGGTGGTGGACTGATGGTGTGGGCAGGAATCAGCATTGGTGAGCGTACTGAGCTCCACATCATCCGAAATGGCTCTTTGACAGCTCTCAGATATAGGGATGAGATCATGAAAACTCTTGTTCTTCCTTATGCTGGTGCCATTGGTGATTCGTTCCTTTTCATGGATGACAATACTCATCCTCACAGAGCTCGGTTAGTGGATGAGATGCTGGATGCTGAGGGTATCGCTCGGATGAAGTGGCCAGCATGCTCTCCGGATCTCATTCCAATTGAGCATGTCTGGGATATGCATGGCAGACGAATTGTCGCTAGGCCAGTAAATCCAACAACCATTCCAGCGCTGGAAGTCGCTCTTCTGGATGAGTGACACAACATTCCCCAAGAACTCATCGATAATCTGATTGAATCCATGCCACGCAGGTGCGAGGCCCTGTTGGCTATTCGAAGTGATCATATGACATATTAAGGAACAATCAGTGTTGTTGCCTTGCCTGTTTGTGAGCAGTTCAAGAGGTATACACATAACCGTCTTGTGTCATGAGCCATGTGAACAAAGTTTTCCGTGCCCCAACACAAGTATGTGCCCCATTTTTCTAGTGTATCTTAAAACATTCCTTCTTGTATGATATATATGAGTCAAACACAAGCTTATTCATACACTATCTTAAGGTCTTGTGTGATGTTTCAGCTGAACCCCTAATTTTTTTAGCATTATATACAGTATAGTGGCGGATCCAGGATATGATCAAGGGAGGGGCTAAACCATAGCTTGCAGTTTTATCCAGTGTAAAGCAGGATTGAAGCCCATTTTATGTAGTGTATACTTGAGTGTGAAGAGAGGGGGGGCGATAACCCCCTTGGATCCGCGCCTGTGTGTGTATATATGTATATATATCTACCTATATATATACATGATCGAAAATGGCCTCGAATCCATACTCGCTGAGATGAACAGAAGATGAAGTTTAAATCCACAAATTCAGGCCCATTAGTGCTCTAAGCGGGATGGTGACATGTAAAGATAATTGAAAATTATCGGTATTAATGTCAAATTCATAGTTTTGGGGCTCCACAACTTCATTGGTGACAGTTTTGGTGCCCCTTGTATCCAAAATGAAACGTATTCTCCCCGTGCGAAGAACGGATATTCTGCTAGTCTGTAATAATAACTAACGGAAGTTTCACTTAATATATTTCTCGCTGCTCAAATTTACTCACTTGTGCGGTATATGTGTGTAAAGTAGAATTAAAACCTGTTGCTTTAAGTATTTTCCGTTAGCGAAATCCTCACGTCAAAAATCCGAACGCGGTCCCTAGAAGCTTTTTACATTTTGTCTTAACGCTAGCGATAAACAAACAATAGCGTGTCCATCGACGTTATGTGAAGTCAGTGTTTTTACAAAAGTTCATTTATATGTAATTGTTCGTCATGTATTTTTATTTTTATTTTTTTCTTAAGCCTATAAGTTTTAAGTGTGACTTACAAGAACAGTGTTATTTAGAGTACAAGCAGGTTCTTCAGAAACATTAAATGTAAGTAGCCTTACGTACGGTATTGTAATTACTGTATGTACTAAATAACCACTGTATCGATAGAAGAACATACCGTACAGTATATGTAAGCCTAAATGGCATTTTCTTGGTCATTTTCGAAAAACCGAACAATTTGAAAATCCGAACTACCTGTGGTCCCAATTAGTTTGAATTTTCGACTTCCCACTGTATATGTTGCAGACATGTCACAGTAAGTAAGATTACTAGCATCAGGCCAACAAATAGTTTTTAAACTATATTTTCCTGTTTTTGCCAATATTTCCGAACAAATGATTTTTTCTAATGGTTTCAAAATTTCCGGAATTTTACATAGAACAATGAAGATATCTCTATGAAATATGTTTGATTTAACATATTAACTAAAATGATTCTGTGATTAACAAAAATGATGATTCTGATAATACCCAAATTTCTCGTTTTTTCCCCAACTGTGTTTTACCCAAAATTTCTGTTTTTTTCACAGATCTTCACAACACTAGCCTGAACACACAGTGCACCGAACACTCCTAATGATGGCGAATGTTAACACCACGATATCGGCAACTACAACTGAAATGAACACGTTACCATCGCCACTAGAGCTTGGCACAATGGCAGAGCGTTGCATTATCTGATGAATCCCGATATCATCTTTACCATGACGATGTGAGGGTGCGAATCCGTCGTGTTCCAAGGGAACAGCTCCTTGACATCTGTACTGGGGGGCGGAGACCAACTGGCTGCGGCTTAATTATTATCTGGGGAACATTCAGGTGAGCATCCATGTGTCTATTGGAGCTCGAGCAAGGCACCATGACGGCCGAGGCGTCGCACTCTGCTTGCAGACTACGTACATCCCTTCATGACGGCCATTTTTCTCATCGGTAGTGGCATATTTCAAGATAATGCATCATGTCACAAGGCCAGGAGTGTGATGGAGTGGTTCGAGGAACACAGGAGCGAGTTCCAAGTTATGTACTGGCCCCCAAACTCTCCGGATCTGAACCCAATCGATCACATCTGAGATGTGATTGAACGTAACCTGAGGGCGCATCACCCCCTCCCCGGAATTTACGGAAATTAGATGACCTGTGTGTGCATATGTGGTGCCAACTCTCTCCAGCGACCCACCGAGGAACATTGCGACCATGCCAAGTCGCGTTGCCGTTGTTATTCGTGCCAAAAGGTGGACATACTAACAATTAGGTAGATAGTCATAATGGTCTGGGTGATGTGTGTGTATATTTTAACTCGTATATTTTGTCTCGACTCGAATTTCGAGACGTCTCGACTCGAATTCGAGTCGAGTCGAGACACAGACTGTCGAGTCGAGACAGCAACATATTTTCGAGTCGAGACATGAGTCGAGACGACATTTTCTCGAGTCGAGTCGAGACAGGCTTAAATCTCGACTCGACTCGACTCGTGCGCATCCCTAGTCTCATTATCTTGGGAAAGCACTAAACATTTGGAATGCATTCTTGAACATGGCTAGCACTATTTTTGAAACGGGTTTTAACCGTGATACTTTCATTAAAATATACTATCGTAAAGGGAGAAAAGAACGTTTAAAATGTATGCCAAGAATAGAATATATTAGTAGCCCCTTGTGTTAGGAAACTGAAATCCGGCATATAATCTCATTTTTAAAAGCAAGTGGTCACATGCCCCAGAGTTTTCGGGATTTCCGCTTTAAAGGAGGAAGATGGCAGCTTCTACATCTTTCTTGGTACATAAAAACGACAACTAGTTTATGTTTCCTAACCACCAGGAAACAGGTGAATCGTTTGAAATGAATTTTTGAACATGTAAATAGTTATCAGTCTTATCACGTACCTGTTACTAGGTTCTATCATGTCACTTTCATTAAATGCATATTCTGAGGGAGGGAAGGAGGATTGAAAATCGCATGAGCCTCTCACGTTTAAGAGAATACACGATATATATACACTCATTAAAAATGAGTGAGCAGGATTCCCGTTGTTTCTGAGGACTCTGCTTAAAGGGGGAAGGAGGGCATTTTTCTGAAATAGCTATCTTAATTTCCCATTTTGTATTCTTAAACTGGACAAACTATCTCTATGGACTATGGGAGCCCGAAGCTCTTTACTGACTTCTGTCCTTAGCTAACTGGATCAAGTTTCTACTTTGTATTCATATTTCTGTGAAATCCATCTTAATATTGTTGTCTTATCTGCGCCTAGGTTTTTTTAATGTTTTTTTTTTCGATTTTTTTTTAAGTTAAAATTTTGAAAGCACTCCTACTTTATTTTTCATTCTGTCTTTGTGACCTACCCATCTGAGCCTCCTGGACTTAATGACTCTACCAATATTTAGTAAACAGTATAAATTATGCAGTTCCTCGTTATGAAGTTTTCGCTATTCCCCATTCACGTCTTCTTTGGGTCCGAATATTCACCTCAGAATTTTATTTTCAGGTACTTTGAGTCTGCATTCTTCCCTCGAACTACGTGACCATGTTCCGCAACAATACAGCACGACACGTATAATATATGTAAGCACCAAATTATTCAACAAAATTTGCTGAGAGAAGAGACTTTGAACTGAATAATAATGCGAGTTCCTTGCTTTCAGTCGATTTATAATTTGTGCCAGTAGCGTAGCATGATATTCCGAAAGGGGGATGCCAAAGTTAGTCATTTGTGCGATATAGTACTACTGCAAGCAGCAATACATAGCTATTCCGAATAGAAATATAGGGTTATACAAAATTTAGGAGGAAGCCCCCCTAATTGGAGGTCTAGTGGGGCATAGAGAAGCGAATGCGTGGATTACGTTAGAATTTAATAACCAATTGTCTCAGCTCCTTCTTGCTACTACCGTTGTGACGAGAAAACTAGGCCCCACTTTTGTATGAACATTGTTTCCAGTATCGTTCCCTTCATTTCTTTCTCGTGGGTGGCTTTTTTCTCCATATACCACACGTCAATCTCGTTCTTTAAAAAAAAAATGTCGCCCCTAGAAATTTGTCGTCTTGGGTCCGGAACTCAGACGCCCGTTCGTGAATATGGACCTGATTGTATACATCATTTGAAGATGTAAATACAAAGCACTTAAACCAACTCTGGGGGCCTGTTTATGTATCCAGATACTGAAGTCAAGGGCGCAAATCTGTCTTCAGCGTTCGTGGGATGGGTAAGACTGTTCCCATAATCCTTTCCTTTTTTAACGATGTTCAAAATATTTATGAAGTTGAAAAAATGCTGTGGAGGATTAGGGAAGCAGAGTTGTCTATAACATCGGCAGGAGGGTACATTTTAAGGCTTATTGTGGGGGGAGGGGAGAAGAGACTCATATTACAGTAGATGAATCAGTTTCTGAGGTAAACCTGTTGTACTCGTATATTATATACCAAATGATGTAGATGAAATAGTAGTATATATCATTATTACAACTCAGTGCCGTGAGCACATTCTGAAATTTGAATATATGCATAATAATAACTGACATGTTTCTACTTACGCATCCACAATGATCCACATTAAAATTTTAGGACATTTGTTTTATAACAATACAAATAATGACTTCCCCAAAACTATGAAAGAAAATCAATCAGGCCTATATTTGGCCCAACAATACTCTTATCTGAGCAAAATTATGATTACCACAATAGCATTATAGGAATTGTTACAGAAATTAAACAAATAGTTGAAAATAGACTACTAATAATTAATGACAATGAAATATTAAAGAATACGATTCTTTTTAAAAAATGAAACAAGTCAAAAGAACATCAGTTTCGTTTGTGGCAGTCGGATAGAAATAATCACAATCTCAAATCGGATTATTGGGGGGTGGACAAGATTGTAGGGAACATGTTCCCCTTATGTCCCTGAGATTTGTGCCTGTGACTGAAGGGCCCTGGCACAATATTTGCGAGTGACGGGGAGTGGTGGCTCTCTTGTCCTACCAGATCGGTGACCGTAATTCTACAGAATGTTTTATATTTATGCCTATGTCTTTGAGCTCCTTTACGATGAAGATTACAATAACGATGCATTTAGTTGCGATTAAGGCATAACTATTTTAATACTATTATTTACATAACCGGCATGCTTCAAAAATGCGTTGAAATAACTATTTCCGTTTTGTTCTATTTCCTTTATATTAGGGCTCGTACGTTCTGTTCAGAAATTACAGCTTAGTACAAAATATATGCAGTTGGAAATACTTGAATATGCCAGCGTATATCTAAAGCAAATGTAGGGTTGCAAGGGATGAGGAGGAGTGAGACGGGAAGTATTGCGCATGCGCATTCAACAGAAAGCAGACGAAAACCCCGATGCTTTCAGTAGGCCTGGAAGCCAGAAGAAAATAGCATACGACAGGAGGAAAGACAGAAAATGTGCATCTGAGCGACGCGCATGCGCAGGTTCCTCTTGTCAAAGTCGAGAGAGCGCGCCAGAAGATTGCAGTGGAAATAATTGTGATAATTACAAGCAAACAATTTATATATAATGAAATACGTACTTTTTCTTATTAACAGGGGATGCCGGGCATACCGGCGTTCTCTTACGCTACGCCGCTGATTTGTGCATGGATATGGTTTTGAATTGTTAATGTTGATCCTAGATATCTGAAAGTGTCTCTGCTTTGTAGAAAGTATTACTTAATATCAGAGGCGAATGAAGAAGGTAAAAACTGGCATGGGGGAATCATAAACCAGACTATGATAAGTATATCATGAGTTTACTATAAACTTTAAACTATATATAAATAATAGCTTCAATTATTTTTGTTACTCAAAGAACTGGAGCGGCCTAGACCCCCGCGGCCCTGAGCTAGATCCACCTCTGCTTAATACCTCTCGTATTTTAGCGTGTCCACAGTTTGCACTATTATGATCAAGACCAATTTCCATGTATTTGGTATTCTCCAAATTTGCTTCTAAACCCATGTCCCTGTAGGCGTTTAATAAAACCTCTGCATTTTGTTTCTATTGTTCTCATATCTTCCTCTATCAGGTTGACATCACTCCATGAACCATAACCTGGTGAAACATTCATCTCCAGGCGCCCTGGCTACTACAAGTTTTCTTTATAGTGTACACCAGAACTAAACTGAATAATAGTCTCCATGTTGCAGGCCATTCTCGACGTGAAAAACCGTGGACGAAGAGTTTATTTTGAATTCATTTAAACACATCTTTATTAATATAATTAGCTTTCTTGGTATACTAAATTAGTTGAGAATACTGGACAATGTTTCCCTCGTAATCTATAGGCCTTTCTGAAATCAATTAATAATTTTTGTACTAGAGTGTGTATTCTCATTGCTTTTCAAGTATTTGTTGTTTATCGATATTGACTAAATTCACACTAATAATCTCCAATAATCTCATCTGCATATGAAATTAATCTTGCTAATAGAGTGCTTGAAATGATTTTACAGATCGTTGACAAAATAGAGATGCCTCGGTAATTATTACAATCAGTTTTTCCGCCTTTCATGTGAAATCATAAAATGGAAAAATTGAGGAAACGTCTCCACGATGATCTTGAAGTTTTGCTTTTGTCTACTATTAATCCAATGTTCTCGGGATTACTGCCAGAGTGAAGGGTGCTGTGCTGAGCTTTCGTTACCATACAGCGGTAATATCTTCAGAGCTTTAAAAAGTTTCCACGGTTTAAAATGAATGTTTTGATTACAGTTAGCAGTTGGATCGACCTGAGATTTTATCATTTTACCTTGATTCTAGCATATATTCTAAGAAGTTGGTATAAATTGCACGCAAAAAATAATTCCATATATTCTTCCTGTGCGAAGAACGGACATTTTAGTTAGTGGTTTAATATTAATAATAACGACTTAAGGGAGAATAGTTATGTGCTGTTGAATTTTAATGTTTCATTTAAATTCCCCTAGTGTTAACTTGGTCAAGTGTTTTTTCGAAATTTTATTTCTCTGTGCTCGAATTCAAAACTATAAAATAATAATAATAATAAAGTAAATATTTTAATTAAAGTTTCAACCCACAATTCCTAATAAATAGAAATTAACATATTACATTCTTGCATAAGAAGATTTAAACAAAATTCACTTAGATGCTCTAAATATAATTTTACCTATATTTTAACTTTTGTTCTATTACGAACCTGTGTGTGCGTGTGTGTGTGTGTAGCATTTCTCCTATACCTACTTGTTCTGTTATATGTCCAGTATACGTTTATGCCTATTATCTTATTTTCTACGTTAGATAAGAAATGAAAGCTTTTAAGTTTTACGTCCCATGGTTATGCCGGCTAGGCTAAAGGAATCTGTAATGATGAGAAATAAATGAAGTGGTGGAATGAAGAAAGTGGGAGGAAACGGGAGAATACTGAGAAAACCCACGCACGGTGTCTGTCCACCACAAAGCTAACTTGACTCGAGCTGGGATCGAACCAAGGATCCCATGCACCAGAAGTGAACGCTCTACCACTGAGCCACCGTGTCCCCGTACGTTAGATGAAAGTTTTGTGTAACGTTCAGCAGCGGAGCTATCTTGAAATTACACCTACAATGTAACGTGGGGCCCAAACTACATCAGCTCCCATCGGGAATAGAACCCGGATCTCCTATATCAAGAATGCGTTCCCTAACCATATAGCCACGAGAGAGCTCTGCTAGTTTTGTAATATACCCGCATGACGATTTCAACAACACGATCGTTCTTCATAAATACAAGACTATTTTTCTTCTTTCTGTTAACTAAAACAAAAGAGAAAGAGATTTCATGATGTGATTTATTTCTGAGCTCCAGAGCGCATTAAGTCAGTCAGCCGGGCTTCCGGAGTGATGCTAGCACGCAGTAGCCATCATCGCCACGGTTGACCCACTTTTATGTGGCAAACAAGCGTATTACCGCTACTATACACTTTGATTGCATTTTTATGTTTCACCACCTTCATACAGAAAATTGCTATAGTAAAGCGGTATTGGTTTTACATGTTAAGCCTTCGTTATGACTCCTGAGTAAAACCTAATCACTTCACGTTCATTATTTCTGACTTACGTATTTGTTTGCAATCAATGCATAGATCGTATTAGTGATATCGGAAAGATCTGTGTAATGTCTTTCTTTAATGTGTAATGTCGGAGTAATGTATTTCTGAAATCGCAGAAATCCTCCAAATTTCAGAATTTCAATCATATTTATTATTATAATTCCAGATAAGGATAGGTAGATACTTGAACTGCAATATTTGTTCACTATCTGAGAGCACTCAGAACTAAAGTTGGCTGCAGCAGGTCTACTTTAGACGTCCGAATAACATTCCTTTGGAAGATGTTGGAAAATTTCTGACTACTGTGGCTAATCGGGAACGTAACTTTGGTCAATTGCCTTACCCAGTGTGGATAAGGGTTAGGATAGACGACGTAAATAAATGTTTCAGTCCAGCCAGTCTGTAACGATTAATGTTGGGGACAAAGATTTGGTCAGGCCCGTTACCGATATTAAGTTCTTCTAGAGAGACAAGATTTCGTAATCACTTAGTGATAGGTGGGTAGGGCAATGGTTCTCAATCTTTTTTTTTTTTTGACTGACGATACACTTTACTGAACATCAAGGACATCACGACACACTTGTTTTTATTATTATTATAAATAATAATAATATCTAATATCTATTATGACTCTAATATCTATTGTGGCTCAGTGGTATAGCGCTCACCTCTGGTGCTTGGGGTACCGGGTTCGATCCCAGCCCCCGCCAAGTGAATTTTGTGGTGGACAAACACCGTGTACGTGGGTTTCCTTGGGGTTCTCCCGTTTCCTCCTACTTTCTTCATTCCACAATTTCATTCATTACTAATCATCACCGTCTCCTTTAGCCTAATCGGCATAACCGTGGGATGTAAAATTCAAATATTTTATTTCATTTCTATTATGACTCTACATAGCACTGAGTATCATTGTTACCGCTGGAAGTGTTGACTGGTACAATCTTTCTCGATTTTAACTAATTATTATTAAAATTTCATGAATTTTCAAATTCTAAAATTTCGGAACACATTTTAGAGGACTTCGTGACACACCAGTGTTTCACGACTAGTGTTGCGAACGTCCGAAAAACATAACTGAAATTTTGGGTTAAAAAACAGATTTTTACAATTTTTTCCCGCCTTTAAAATGAAAACTATTTTATATTTACTAGTTTACAGTTAAGTTCATTGAGTACTTATGTTTCTTGTATTAGAATAGGGAAAATTTGTAGCAACAAATATATGCACTCCACTCCTTTAAATTTAGCACCGTAATAGAATGGAGTTATGACCACAAAAGATACAAAAATATAGTTATATTATAGTAGAATTACTATAATATCCTAGTTAAAATCAAGTATCCTAGTTATATTAATTTATAAAGACGAATTTATATTATCTTAGCAATCTTATGAAGACACTGCTTTATGGCAGGTATGTGTTAAAATAACGAGGCCACAATCATTTTAGTTAATATCGGTATGTTAAAATGAAATATATATTTTATGGAGATAGTATCTTCCTTGTGCTGTGTAAAATATCGGGAAATTTTGGACCCATTAGAAATTTTTTTGTAAAGTAAAGAATTTAACACGTGAAACATACGTTCGCTTCTATTAAAGACTCACAGAATACCCGAATACGGGGAGAATACGTTAAATTTTGGATATAAATGTAGTAGGATTGGAGGGTCTTGTACACTTGAATAGAACCGCGGGTGGTCTGAGTAAACTGTTTTTTTAAATTAGAACCATCTGTCTATAACCCAGCTGTACCTGGACAGATCATTAGGAGGGTAAAGATTTGTTGCCAGACCGTTAGGTAGTCAGACTGGTTCCTGGAAAGTTGACCGTTAGGAGGGATCCTAGAAAGATTGAATGTCCTGTATCACGTGATTCCTTTATTCTGTCGTAATTTTACGCGATGAACAATCTTTGATTGTGATTATATTAATTATCTTTAATTCGGTCGTATGCGTAGCATACTCCGTAGAACAGCTATGCTGTGATCATACTAAAATATTTAATTCCATAATATTATTCTTTCGTTTTCATTAAAATTATTTCTCTCATAATAAATTACTCGAACACTTTGTGTGAGCGTACTAAAATTGTTGTGTAAGAACGCGTGGAAAAGCTATGCTGTGATCAAATTAGTTTAGGGATCGCTTTTAATTATTTATTCTCCCGTATTATTTTAGGGATCGCTTCCATAGTAAGCTCAGAGGAATTATATTTCGAAATATTAAAAACTCGTCGAACAATCGATGATTGGGATCAAATTAATTTTCACAGATCGTTTGTTATACAAACTCAGGAGAAACTTTGTTTCGAAGTACTAAGAGATGGCAGGGAGTAAACTTTGTTCAAGCGGGACATACCCTTTTAATTCGATCATTTGCTTAGCAACTTGTATTTTGAAGGATCGTATGCATAGCATACTCGTTGTTAAGAACTTGTGGAAGCTCGTGATACTGGTACATATACAGAGCATGGTTTTCGTACGGTTTTTGCTGGTGAACTCAAGAGGCGAACTGAGCTTTTCGCTGGCTTTTTGAAAACTGGTTGGATCGGAGTGAAAGATGGCATTGTCGGGTAATGACCTTACAAGTACGTGTTAAAACATGAGCTCAAATACAAAAAAGACCGTTGCAGCGCTGGGTAGATATCATAGAATGCCGGCGGTGTAATAAAACAAGTTTGGTGTTGCAGTGGGTGGACATAAGACAATACAAAAGAAGGAGATTGCAAAAAAAGATTAAGGTTGTGATAGATAAAATCACAGAATGCCGACAGGTAATGAAAAACAAGTTTCATAGTGCGGTAGATGAACATCACACAATTCCAATGCTGAATAGAAAAGAAGTTTGGCGCCACGAATGCTGGAACATGACGAGACATCGACGCGAATAAAAAACATTTGCATAATGACGGATGATCCTGTTAAAACATGAGACGCTGCTGATCGTGAATATAAAAGAATATTACCATAATAACGGATGATCATATTAAACAAGACGTAGCACTGAACGCGAACACAAAAGAAGATTGTCACATTGATGGATGAACGTGATGCATTACCGAACGTGAATACAAATGAAGTTGGATAGTATTGGAGTTATTTAAAATAAATATTAGTTGTAATCCTTTTATTTTACGTAGATGATACGTGATTGGCTGGTAAATGCTGTGTTTACGCGAATAACAATAATGATGGAATGTTGTAATAGAACATGTAAATAACTACGTGAATAACATATATTTTCTTTTAAAACATGTAAACCATTTATTTGCACACGGACTATGTAAATCTTTTCTTTGTACGTACATGACAACTCATTGATTGGTACGCAATATGAATAACATTATTGAGGGAATATTGTTGTAAGATGTGAATGACAGTAGCACAATGTAAATAACATTAATGATGTTGTTTTAAAAGAATGTTTTGATCAGGTGAATGATATGTAAGAACATAAATGAAATTTAAGTACATATTTTCTACGCCCCTATAACTATGAAAATTGTATAGATTATTGGGAAAGTACATGTGAAAATATTAAAATTTTTCAGGGGAGTGTTTGGATTTGCGTGTGCAATCGAATCAGTGCCAGTGTGACAGTAAGTTTGTGATTGAAAATTGTGTTAAAGAGAGTGTTCTAAAATGGGATCCGAAGAGTCTTACTTTGTGAGGCGTGTATATTATTTCAATCAGCTTGGCCACAGATGCTTCTTCACAAACAAATTAACATTATAGGCAGAAGCCTGGAAAAATATGGCTAGCAAAAATGTTAAAGACGAAGTGTTCAATTCATATGAAAAATCACATAAGAATATTAACATAAATGAACAATCATTTTTGAAAACATATAATAACTTATTGGAAAAGACAGAATATATAGAAATACTAGTGGATATTTTATTAGAAAAAGACAAACGATGAATTATGATTTTCACGTATAAATGTATACAACATTATCTGTATCAAGGATGTTATAAATATAGGATCTCTTCATATGCATCTTCATTTTTTTAAATCGGCGAAGCCAAAAATCAACCGAGCATCGGCACGTTTGATTGGCTACTCTCGTTTCTCCCACGTCTGATTGGCTACTTTCGTTTCCGCCATGATAGTTGGCTCAAAACATTGCGATCCTATTGGGCGAAGTGGGCAGAGTAGGGGTGTCGAAACTGTGGCGTATGGCTTCAAGATTTTCTTGTAAGGGCACATTCTCTATTTAATAAGATCCTTGATCTGTATATATATTTTTATAGTTATGTGTATATTATTATGTTTGTATATTTGTATATATTATTTTTCTATAGTTGCGTGTGCATTATTATAATATGTTTGTATATATATTAGTGCTTGTTTTGTATAATTACTTATATATGTATCATATCTTTATATTCAAATAAATATATACAGAAAATTCATTTCTTGACTTTTATTTAATAAAAAACTTTTCCTAAATAAAAGGTAACATTGACATTTTACAAGGTGAAGCTTATCATATATAACTTTATTTTATACTCTTACACTTATGATACACGATTTTATTTCTTTCCTTTAAGTTTGATATTTGATGAGTGATTTTATTTTCTTGAAATTTTTACTACTATTTTAAATATTCAAAAGATTGATGGGTATTTTTTATTTCCTTGAAGAAAATTAACATTGAATTATATAAAAGCTTACAGTTAACAGTTGACTACTTTAATTTTCATAATTAAAAACGAATTTTTGCAAGTTCACACTGTAAATGTTCTTATGAGCTTCTAATGAAGCGATCCAGCAAGACATGAAGAAGCGAATGTTTGAAAGCTCACAATGGAAGATTGTTCAGTTTCTACATTTTTAAAAAACGAGTATTATTGTAAATAATATGAAATAATAAAATAATCACAATCGAAGATTCTTCCGAGGTTCGACAGCAATTATTTGTAGGTCTACAAATGAAATTTGTTGCGACTAATTTATTAGGAGAATATAAATAAGAACGAGTTTCCAAAGGAATTTTAGTTTCTTCACACTCATAGAGTGATCTGTTAAGAAAAGTAAACAGTTTCTAAAAAAATGTTAATATTCTCGCAACTATGTTGCTGTAAGAGCATTATTGTAAATATTACGAAATAATAAAAAGAAGAAACGGACCATTGAATAAGAATAGTTAGTGATTTTTTGAAAGTTCACAGTGTAGCTGCTGTTAGGAGTTTACGTAGTAATTATTTAACAGTACGCAATTACCTTGCTCTGAGTTCGCACAGCAAACGATCCAATAAATAATTAATAACGACTTTCCACGGGAAAGGAGAATATAAAAGACAGAAACTGATCCAATGGTTGATTTTTAAAAACTGGAATTTTATAATGTGATTTTATTTTATATACTTAGGTTAAAAATGTAGTATGGGTCATTTTCAATTATTCGACACTAGTACGGATCATTTTCAATTATTTTTACGTCACTCTGCCCTTTTAGGAGTATTAATGGAAGCTGAATTTGGATTTAAAGAGCATCGGAATTGCCACTGTTCATATCAGCGACCCCGAAAACTATGGATTCGATACCAATATCGGCCATTTTGATCACTTTTAAATATCCACTCCTTCTCCTTAGCCTACTAATATAGGCTATTTTCAATCATTTTTATGTATCTCCCCTTCCCCTGCCTTAAGTTGCGGACCTTAATTTTTATTAAACGGCTTCGGATGTGTCATTTTTTTTATCTCAGCAACCCCAAAAACTATGAATTAGACACTAAAATCGGTCATTTTTGATCATTTTATATATTTCTTTTCACACTTCCCCAAGTTGTAGTGCTGAAGTTTTATTTAAGCGGCATCGGAAATGTCACTGTTCGTCTCAGCAACTCCGAAACCATGAATTCGACATGAATATTGGTTATTCTTAAGATATATCCCCCTTCCTTTCTCCAAATGGCACCCTCAAAGTGAAATTTTTAAAAACATCCCAGCTCCAAACTTCATCTATGTTTTATCGAGATCGGTCTGGTGGTTTAAAAGTTGTTAAGTTACAAATATTATCACTTTCATCTTATAAATAATTTGTCGCACTAGAAATCAGGTATTTGTTTACATACAAAATTTTATACATAAAGTTTACAAAAAACTCTATATTAGAATATTAAATAATAGTAATTATTTGTTTTAGTGCATAGTATTAGTGAAATTTGCCTAAATTCTCTCTTTTCTAAGAAGTAATTTGGTTAAAATTAACTAAATATCACCAGATAAAAGAGCACATAAGGAACTCAGTTTCATTCAAGAGCCCTGTTTATTCCAACAGAAACACTTCGGGAAGTTAGATGTTTATGCAACTGTAAAAGGTCTGTAATTAATGCATAACCACGAATAAACGATTAAAAAGCACTAAAAGAAATGAGAGCAGACTATTAATTTTCAAGATTAATTATACAACAGTTTTATTTTCGAATGCTTCTTTTCTAAAGATTCGAATTGTTGAAATTTCTCAACTTGCAGTTTTCACGCGCTCGAAAAAAAGAAAAGTCCCATTACTTTAGAGCGTCTCACTCTTAGATTCCAGTACAGAGTAAATGGAGCGCTCTGTTGCCACATTCCTTCCGCCGTATGTTTTCTTCTGAAGAAAGAACAAGAAAGACAAAAAGAGTGACAGAGTCTGTAAATAAAGCTTTCCTTAAATTCATATATTTTGAACCCTTTTGTCATTTCATTCAGTTAAATTCACTTGGAACGGCTGATTGGAGGGTATGAAAAAACAGTCTAATAATTGCGTTTTAGAGATTTTCTTTTTATGATGGTTTACCTAGGTATAAATCTTTGCAATAAAATTTCGATAAGAGCAATATGAAATCGGAAGAACATATAAAACAAAATAGAAAACATATGACTGAAATCAGGGGCGGTTCTAGGGGGCATTCGGGGCGATAGCCCCCCACAAGAGGGAACTTTCTTATTTTATATATAAATAAAACCCATCCCAGAGCTTGGAGCTTTTAAAAGTAGCTCTAAGTAGCAGTATTACAAGCTACCGCCCTGCCATAAGTCCGTCCTGGATCCGCCCCTGATTGAAATAAATAACAGACTAATCAGTTTCCCACAGAAATTTCCTGTAACAATTGTGCTGTAAACTAAGGAATAGCAATGGGTAAAATACTGCTACTGGGGTTGGATAAGAGTGAAAACTGGAGTAGTGTGATAGTGATACGCGTCGAGAAAATATGACATACGAAAACGCTCATTCGTCTGTATTGCGAAAACGCAAAATATCTGCAAATCCAACTCCGTTTGTCAAATAAAAGTTACATTGTAAAGTATACTGTGAAGGTGGCTGTTCCCCACTTCCGATGGTTTAGATCCGATTTTCTCCGCGGAACAACACTATGATATTTAACAAATACCAGGAGGTCTAAACGAACTATCGCACTGTAATAGAAATTATAAATGCAGTTGTCAATATTAACGAAAGATTATATAAAATAAAAGGAGAAAAGACGCATCCGGCACTATTCGACCCTCTCTCCCACGCAGCCTACCAATTGAACGTCTTTTTCGCACTTCACTCTAAATGACGAACAATAGAGTAAAAACACTATTGCACACGACACATCAAATATTTTAAATATTTCAACAATCTACAAATGTAATGTTAAATAGGAATTGAATCGCCTGGTTTCTATACTCAGTTCTGACACCTCAGACACACAATATCAAACTGGAAAGAGAAGTATTAAAAGATACCCTATTATATCAGTTCTAAACAAACGCACAAGTTGTGACTTTAAATCGCATTTAGTGACAGCCAACAAGGTACAGATAGTTGGGTGAAGAAACAAAACCACACAGAATAATCAAACCTCCGAAAATATATTTTGTTTCTTTCATACGTCCTAAAGAAACATGGGGGGAAGAACAAAGAGCCTTTTCATTCTGCTTTGTGAACTCATAAAGTTAATTGTTATGAACATTTCGTTTTTCGTTTTCATCTGCGTATCCACAGTGAATAAGAAGAGTGGAATTACAAACGAAACCAACTTTTACTGTCAAAATTGTTAGGACATTAGAGACCACGTGCGAACTGTAAACGAATCAGTAAGGCTACAAAAGCTAATAACTTTTTATCGGCAATGAGTGAGGAGTTTTATTATTAACAGATATTGGCCTGCTTTTTCGTCTTCCATAGATATTGATCTTCTGAAGAAACAGTTGTTTTGTTTTTGAGTGCCAACTACATTTTTGTGATTTATATTATTGCTAACTGAATTACTATCTTGATTGAAGTGTCCACTATACTTACTATTCACCTGCGATTGAAATTTGTCTTTCTTGGAAGAAAGAAAATAAAAACTATACGTCTAAATGTTAGTCTTATATATATATATATATATATATATATATATATATATATATATATAGAGAGAGAGAGAGAGAGAGAGAGAGAGAGAGAGAGAGCAGGATTTAGGGGGGTGCAAAGGTGCACATGCACCCCCTTTTCGTTGTAAATATACACTACCTAAAGTGAGAAGCTAGCAGTGAGTTTTGCAAAATCAATAGTTACAGTCAATTTTCTGAAGATTGAAGGAAAAGGATTCATCGAGAGCAGAGTACTTAGCATTTCCATTGCAACTTCTCATTCCCATCACAGATGCTTAAAGGTATTTTTGTCTTTTTTTAAAAAAAAGAACTCAAATTTAATTCAAATGTATTGGCTGTTATTTGGTGCACCTCTTAGAAAATTCTGGATCCGACCCTGTATATATATATTATAATGGGAGCGGGTTCGATACTTGCTTGTTCCAGTTTGTGAAGACCAACTTATAATGTAATCAGGATCCGAACCTTGGATTTCTATAAGAGTCTTCCTTAAAATATCATTCATTTACACAAATTAATAAATTAACGTAAGAAACTGGTAACGAAACAAATAACACCACTTCCACGGTCCTCGGATTCGGGTGTTATCCATAACAGAGGCATTTGCCGTATACCCACCGTCGCTGTAGCGTCAGCTCAAAATATATTGCTGAATACTTGTAAAAGAGTGCAGGGTAGGACAGCCATGCGTGATTAACACCAGACGAGTAGTGGGAGACGAAAGTAAATGTTTGAACTTCTCTATTTATAGATACCTTACCTTCTGACAAACACTTTATGTCGCATACGCTTTAATTTATACACATTTTAACCACTAAAAGAAAAAATAACTTATAAAACACATTTCATCATTATTATTTCACTTCTAGAAAAAATAACAAGAATTGTAGATTAGCACTATATTAACATTCACTTTCACTGTACGGACTACATATGATTTAAAATAATAACATTTGCAAATTATGAATAATATTTCACTCAACGATAAACTGGCCCTTGTAAAAGATTTCGGGATAATGCTTTCACGCGAGCGATATAGACGGACGTAATGACGAACACCAATACACGTTCATAAGGAAGATTTCGTTTACACTGCTACTTGAAGATGACTTAGCTCGATGGTTTCATTTCTGGAATGCACGACAAATCAAAGAGGAGTTTCTTCATTGATTTTAACTGTAAAGATGTTCATTACAATAATACGATAAAAGACATTATTGATTTCACAATATCACAACTGTTAAATATACAAATTTGGTGTAGCACTATCAGAAAAGTATTCAATTGAATTGACTAATTCCACATGAGAGCTTGTGTTGAATAAGTCCATGTCGTTTAGCAGAAATCGACGCTCTCCTCACTTCTTCGCGCGTCACATCGTTGCCAGTTAACAGCGCAAGAATACACTAACAAATTAAAATATAGTTCGTAGAAAACATTAAGTTTTTACTTTATTATATTGTTAATAATATATAAAGAATGGTTCATAGATTAATAGAAATCACATTAAAACACTGATAGTTTCAATACGTCGTGGGATTGACGATTTTTGATAGATTTCACATTGTCACGTAAAAAACTGTCATCGTCATGAGGGCTTGGTGCGTAGGCGGACAGCACGAGAGTAGCTAAATTCCTCTTCCTAATATGGGCTGACGGGAGGAAGCGAGACTGTCTGGAAAAGTGAGGCACCTTTTGGGTGACAAATTCCTGAGCATTGTTCTCCTCCAAATGTTAACTGGTTGCGTTTCATTTCTAAGAATTGATGTTGGAAAAATACGAGGGTTGATTTAAAAATTCATGCCAATCCATATTGTTACAATATATATATATATATATATATATATATATATATATATATATATATATATATATATATATATATATATATATATATATATATGAGCGAAGTAAGTGATACGTAAGATTGAGTTGAGTTGACGCAATATTTCTCAAACGTGTGGTCCAGGATTCAATTTTGCGATCATGCTTCTGTTAAGCAGTAGATTCGTGCTCGAATAGCATCAACAGTAAATACTCATCGATATAGCACAATACTCTACATCAGTACCTTTAAAACAAACATTATGAGGAAAATAACATTGGCAAGATTTGTCACTGCCTTTCTTCTGGTCAGATGCTCGCACTTTGGAAAGTTGACTCTTAACACTAAAAGTCATTAAAACCTAAATAAAAAGAAAGATATCGACCTGCATTTTTTAAAAAATAACTTCAATCATTTCTCAACATTTTTCTTGCTTTGACCCGCATCTAACCTGAAAAATAAAATAGTTTCTCACTAGTCAACTTTCTATTTATAGATATTGCTTTGCAATAGTGTACGCACTTTCTCTTACATTTTTTAATTTTAAAATTCGAAAAGTTTTTTTGAATTCAAACTTTTCCAACAATGACACCAAATATGGCGTTAATACCTGTATAAGTTTCAACTTTGTATCTCTTATAGTTCTGAACTTATGACGTGATATATTTAACGCGACGTTAAAATTTGCCATTAGAAAGATTTCACTATTTTAATTTATTTCAATACCTGAAAATTGTTCTTAATATGAGAAACACAGATTATTTGATAGAGAATACAATGTTCTACATAATCTATCCATATCTAGTAAAAGAAACTATTTCTAAAATTCAGGCTAAGTTTGGCAAAAATGGGCATAAGGAAAAGCATTGCCATTTACTTCTGTGCTGCAATCTAAGGGTGAGACGCTCTATAGTAAAATTAATCTATAACAAACATTTTTATTATTTTCCCAATTTTTCCTATTTTCCGGAAAGAAACCGGAAAAAACGTTTTTTAACGAACAGGTTTAAAATTCCCGGAAATTTTACACTAGTCACGACATATCGGTTGCAAACCACTGGGCTAGACCCTTTTGTAGTTCGGAGATTTCTCACTCAGAACGCTGTACTTATTTCTAACAAAAACAATACTCAAGATTCGTATATATCTTCAGAACTCCAAAGGTGGTGTGACGAAATTACAAGCTATTTTGTTTTTCTAAATATTATTTTTGTCAATTAGTTAATCCAGCAAGTTGATTACGTCGTTTAACTTTCATTGTACTACTTTCAAGCTTGCACTTTGAATAATGGTCGACAGGCCTCGTTTTAGCAAAGGCTAAAGGAGTGAAACTTCAAAATAGCTTATTTATAAAAATCAACTTAATGTAACTCATAGGTATTATCATTATTATTATTGATAACACTGGTTCGAATTTTTGTATAGTCATCCTTTATTTGATTTTTGTAAACAAACGCCCATCACAAGAACAGTATATATATATATATATATATATATATATATATATATATATATATATATATATATATATATATATATAGGGTAAAGGTACCGAATATGGAATACTTTTTGTTTCTTCTTTATTTCTCAGAAACGTGTATTCCAAAATAAAAATATTATACATCATAATACTTGTGGTACCTTTGTAAAACAAAATACAGGTATGAAAGTTTGTTCCACATTATTGATTTTTTACATTATTACGAAATTGAAAGAAACTCAATTTCCCATATTAGGCACACCCCGCTCCTAATATGGAACACTACCTGTTCTTAAAATGGAATACTAGAAAAAAATATGCGCATCTGCCTACAATGCGACATTTCGATAATTAGAGCATGGGCAATGCATTCGAGCAATTTATGTCCTTATTTACGAAATAAATGTATTTATTAGTTGTCATTCAGTTGGTGTATCACATGAATTTTGTATGGGTAGAACTTCATTTTATTTATTTGCAAAATTATAAAGCAGAGTGGAAAATCAGGAACTTTTCAAGGGTTGAATTACGACCCGTGTCAAGTTAGACCAACCACCAACACTAAAACGACTGGAACATATCTCAAAATAAGGGGCTATTTATGGGCTAATTAGCTGCCCTAATCCCAATTTTTGGGCTCCTAACGTTTAGCGGGAAATCGGAATCAAAATGGGCAAGTCGAGCTTGACATCAAGCTAGAGCTCCTCATGCGGTTACAATGGTCCGATCGAAAAAATTCAAACGCCAGAATTATGGGCTATTTATTGCCTAATTAGTTGCTCTAATCTCAATTATTGGGCTCCTACTGTGTAGCGGGAAATCGGAATCAAAATGGGTGAGTCTAGCTTGACATCAAGGTAGAAGCCCCACAAGATTAGAAAGCTCGAATTGAAAAAAAATCAAACGCCAGAATTCTGTGATGTTTATGGGCTAATTAGTGCTCTAATTCCGATTTTTGGGCTGCTATCGTTGACCAGGAATTCTTTATCAAATTTTGGGATTTGGGTTAACTTCTAGCTATAAACCTAGAGCTATAACACTCCGATCAAAAGAATTGTAGTGTCGGAAATATAGGTTATTTGTGTGTTAATTAGTTGCTCTAATATTGAATTTTGTTCTTCTATCGTTAGCAAGAAATCTCATGTAAGATTGGTATTGATTTTTAGATCACTTTGGATGATAATTTCAAAGTTGCGGTGAGAAAACATCGATTTTTATAAACTGAAAATTGATTTATTTGCATTTTCCGCAAATGTAAATATATATCTCTACCAGTAAATCCATGAATTCTCTTTTCACGTGTTTATGTTCATTATGTTTGGAAGTAAATAGTGTATTATAGAATTTATATAGTGAAACATAATATTATTTTTTTAAATAACTTTTTTGTTTAAAGGAAATGCCTCTTCGGCGTTGCTGGGGGCCGCAGTGACACGGTGGTACAGCGTTTACCTCTTGTGAGTGTGATCCCTGGTTCGTTTCTAGCTCGCGCCAAGTGGTCTTTGTGGTTGACAAACACCCTGTGCTTGGGTTTTATCGAGGTTCTCCCGTTTTCTCACACTTTATTCATTCCACCATTTCATTCATTTCTTATTATCAATGTCTCTCTTAGCCTCAGTGAATAACCGTAGGACGTTAAACTAGATATTTAATTTCTCCCCGGTACCTGCATTTTTTTTTTTTTTTTTTTTACATTTGTGGAGGCTTCACTTTTCCAAGAAATATACACTTATTCTCACCTATGATAAAGGTATTGCATAAACCGTAACTATATTTGGAGTAGTTCTCAGAGAGTAGGGTAAAGATTGTGCCCCAGAAGCGTGTTGGGAAAATTTTTATTAAACTAATTAAAAGTGGAAAAGTAAAATGAGTAATGCCTTTTTCTGTAGCCATGATGTAAAAATAAAATAAAAAAAAAAAACAAGACCATTTCAAAGATATTATTTCTGGTTATTATTTGTTCATTGTTTTGCATAGTTTGAGTTATATTACGAGGCTCATTCCGAAAGTAATGTCTCCTTTTTTGTGTTGACTGTGTGTCTCTGTGCCGGAGGTCGTTGGTGTAGTGCTAATGCTTGAACCTTTCTCTTCTATTTGCAGGTAGTTCCGTTGTTCTGCGGTAGTTGTCGCCAGCATAGGAGTGTTCCAAAACAAAGTCTGATATACACGCGCGTATAAAACCATGATATGTAATTGAATTCCTGTTGAAGGAATTGCGATGATTGACATCCATCGACGCTTGGCAAAGGTTTATGGAGACGATACAATAGACGTGAGCATTGTGAGGCGATGGGTACGGCATTTTCAAGATGGGGAAAAGGTGTTCCTGGCAAGCCACGACCCGATCGACCCTGCACAGCTGTGACCCCTCGCAATGAAGAGCGTCTTGAGCAACTTATTTGTGGTGATCGCCGGATAGAGACCAGCGAATTGTGTGCACAGCTGAATGTCGGCTGTAATGCCTTGCAAAAAATGCTGCAACATCTTGGTTATCGCAAAGTATGTGCGTGATGGGTGCCCCGAATACTTACAGAAGATCATAAAATGCAGCGAATGGCAATATGTCGGGACCTGTTGGATCACTACGAAGCGGAAGGGAACAAATTTCTGGAGAGCATCATCCCTGAGATGAGACGTGGTGTCATCATTACGAGCCGGAATCCAAAAGACAGTCCAAAGAATGGTGACATGCGAATTCACTCTCACAGAAGAAATTCAAGACACAGCCTTCTGCGGGGAAAGTGATGTGCGCAATCTTCTGGAATGGCCAGGGCGTGATTCTTGTGGATGTCCTGGAGCATGGAGCAACTGTCACTTCAAGACGACACTGACGAAGCTGAAACCCCGAATTTCGAGGGTCAGGCCAGAGAAGAAGACCAACTTTTACCTGCAACATGATAACGCAAGGCCCCACACCAGTTTCGCGACCAAGCAACTCATTGCAGAATTTGACTGCACTGTCTTACCACATCTCCTTTACAGTTCGGATTTAGCGCCTTCCGACTTCCATCTCTTTTGAACCTCTGAAAAATGGACTACCTGGCGAATATTTTCAAGACTCGGGAGCTGTTGTGAAAGCTGTAAGAAAGTGGTTAGCCTCAGCTGGTTCCGAGTTTTACAAGCGTGGAATGCAAGCTCTGGTTCATCGTTGGAAAAAGTGCATAACGAATGGTGGAAACTATGTGGAAAAATGGAAGTAAGTAGCTGAAATTGTGCTCTGTTTAGCTTTGCTGCTGTGATTTCTGTATCTCCTATAGTTTCCATGAAAAAAATAGGAGGCATTACTTTCGAAACGACTGTCGTATTATATCACCATTATATTATTATTAAAGTATAATAATAATAATAATAATAATAATAATAATAATAATAATAATAATAATAATAATAATAATAATAATAATAATAATAATAATAATAATAATAATAGTTCATCAATATTAGCGGTAACGCCAGCTGGAATCCAGTGTGCGCCACTGGAATTTTTTAACTCCCTTCTCTAATAGCAGTAGCATCATTATCACATAGTCTGACGAGGCAGAACAAGGCAATATCCTTTATAATTAGAGACCGGATGTTAGGC
The DNA here is from genome assembly GCF_964235325.1 of Thermobia domestica. NCBI lineage: Eukaryota > Metazoa > Arthropoda > Insecta > Zygentoma > Lepismatidae > Thermobia > Thermobia domestica. The sequence continues at coordinate 222,286,384 of NC_137455.1, forward strand.
AAAATGCCTATTCTTTAATATTAAAGATATGATCAAAAATAACGTTTCAAAGTTTATGTGGGGGGTTATAGTTTCAATTTTAGCCAATTTTATTTTGCCTATTTTGCCTATTTCGACCTTTACTGCCTAAATAATTGCTTTAGTGCCTAATGTTGCCTATTTTATGCATTTTCTTTAAAATAAGCCTTCATTGGGAAAATATATAATTTATACAACATAAATAAAGACGCATATACGCGTATAATAAGTGTTTGTAAATACAAACATGTGCTACGTTACAATGTACATACAGGGTGAACTTCAAAGATGTGCATACACTTTGGGAGGTGATTAATTACATCAAAATAAGACAAAAAGTCCTCTTGTATTTTGTCGAATTCTGTGTCGTGTACGAGTGACAGTGGTGCCAACTTGGAATAGAAAATCAAATCTTGACAATTGGAACGGAACAGATAGGTGTGCACATACGTTGAGAGGTGATTCGTGACATGAAAAGAAGACAAAAAGTCCTGTTGCATGTTGTCGAATTCCTCGTCGTGTGCGAGTGACAGAGGTGCCAACTTGGAATCGAAAATCGTACACATACTTCGACAGATGATTCGTGACATGTAAAGAAGACAAAAAGTCCTCTTGAATGTCAGGAAACATCTCCCGAAGTATGTGCACACTTTTATGTATCGTTCCAATTGTCAGGATTCGATTTTCAATTTTAAGATGGCACCCCTGTCACTCGTACACGACGCGGAATTCCACAACATGCAACAGGATTTTTTGCCTTCTTTTGATATGCATCATGCAACAGGTCTTCTTTTGATATTACGAATCACCTTCCGAAGTATGTGCAGATCTTTTAGGTTCACCCAGTATGTATGAATGCATAACAAGCTTCGTTTTATATGTACAATAAAATAAAATATTAACAAACAGGTGTGTTTCTATATTCTTTGAACATTGATCTATGACTTGAACCTATTTTTTACTGGTATTGAGTATTTATCTTCATTATTTCGCATTACATTTTAGTGCCTATTTTACTGCCTATTTTTAAAATTTTTAGTGCCTATTTGTCTGCCTATTTTACAGGTTTTTAGTGCCTAAACATCCGGTCTCTATTTATAATAAAGATCAAAGATCGGTTTTAATTTCTTTCTATGTGGGGTATATTTCTACTACAATGTACGAGGCACGTCCACAAAATAAGTGTACTAGGGCCCTCACGGACAGAGGAAATTTGTTATTGCTATGTTGGTTACACTGCCATGTAGCTTAGCTTTTACCCTTTTGACTCACGAAACTGAACGTAACACAATGTTTTCCGCATAACAAAAAAATGTATACACTAACATATATATACACACTAATATATATATAAAATATGTCGACGCACACGAGGCTTTTGCACTTTCGCTTTTTGTGTATGAATAGCCGTGAATATCGTGAAGCTGTTTCACTACTATTGGGCCACTATGAGTCTGTAGTTAGCCTATCAAAATCGAAGTCCGATACGACCTCCAGAAGTGAAATTCCTTAAGTATATAATAACAATGTTCTTGCAAGTCACTAATATGTTGTCGAAAATGTTCTTTCCACTCAGAAATGCATTTAATGCATAAAAGTTACACAATACCAAATTGTTGGTTGATTTATTATGACCAGTTTTAATTTTTGTAAGAATAAGTTGTCTCGTTATGTATTATATGCAATTATTATTTACTGACATACTTCTACGCATTTCTATGCAAATTACTTCCTAATACAATATATACTAAGTTTGATTTAAGTTGATTTCGAGTTTAACGTCCCTTTCAGCAGTGAGGCTATATGAAACATGGAACTACTGAGTAACGTGGAATCCGAACCACATGAACTACCGCCGGGAATCAACCCGGATCTCCCAAAGGCGCGTACGCTAACCGCTTAGCCACGGAGGAGCTCTACTAAGTTTTCTGTTCACACTTCCAAATAATGAAAATATACACAAAGTTTTTTTGTGTGTACTAAAATTATACATGTAAAAAGGGCAAAATGCAAACTTTAAAACACCCAAAATGTCAAAAAATGCTACCTAAGGTAAATATGTTAAGAACTTCTATGAAATTTCTATATAACATTGGTAATTTTTATGTTGAATGGATGTTTTATAATTATTTTTGTATACTTCTTTTATCAAACCAGTGCAGTGAAGAGGATATACGAGAAGCAAAGTTCTTCGAATTTTATTGTAGCTCCTCATTACCACAATGTAAGTACAGGTTTACGTAATCAGCTTCAAAGAAGGTAGTTCTAATTAACCAATAAATAGTCCATAATTCCGGCGTTTGAATTTTTTTGATCGGAGCATTCTAACCATATGGGGGGTTCTAGCTTGATGTCAAGCTAGACTCGCCCATTTTGATTCCGATTTCTCGCTAAGCGGCAGGAGCCCAAAAATTGTGATTAGAGCAACTAATTAGCCCATAAATATCCCGGTCATTTTAGTGTTGGTTGTCGGTCTAAGTTGACACGGGTTGAATTATGAAAAATGTGAAAGGCTGTTTTAGCAACATCATAGGCTGACTGTATTGTCGGTACTCAAAGTGTTATCGTCCTCCGTTCTGTTACTCCCGTGTGCGTGGTGTGTGTCTTTCTGTTCTACTCTCTAAACTTAAAGACGAGATATGGACATTATAATATAGCAATTGCAGCTCTACTCTCTCTACTTTCCACCATTTTTTCTTTCTTTTTAGATCGAATATCAAAAAATTCAGATACACGTGCTTAATTATTTTCAAACAAACGTCTAAATACTGTAAGGTCTTTCTTTAACCTTAAGGAATTCCAAGATATGAATATGTTATAATAATTATATACCCATTAACCCCTTCCACGTCAAGTTACCAAAATCCTTTCTTTTGTGGTACCTTATGTCACAAAATATATATACTGCAAAAAATGCCAAGTGCTAGGTAGAGTACAGTGAAACCTGTCTATGTTGACCACCATCGGTTCCATTGAAAAGTGGCCAACTTATACAGGTGGCCAACTTATAGAAAATAAGTGTGATTGGTGTATTTTTATAATAGGATTTCTAGTATTACTTGATTGTAAAATTTTAATAAGCAATGGCACGATAGCTAAATCAAATAATGTATACAGAGTAATCATAACAATATATAGTACTAGAAAAATCACTAAAGTATGTTTAATATATGTACCTTTATCTTCCTGAAAATAAATGTTAGAAAGACAAAAGCCATGGTGATTGGAACGAAGGGGTCTGTGTCAAATATAAAAGTAGGAGGGGAGAAAATAGAACAAGTGAATAGTTTTCGATACCTGGGTAGTATTCTTAGTAATGATATGAAATGCGAACGTGAAATAAAAGCAAGGATAGGAATGGCGAAAGAAGGCTTTAAAAGAAAGAAAAGTCTGTTTTGTGGGACCTTGAACAAAGAGTTGAGAAAAAGACTCATAAAATGCTTCGTGTGGAGTGTTGTACTGTATGGGGCGGAAACGTCGACATTACGCAAAGGTGACGAAAATCGACTGGAAGCCTTCGAAAAGTGGGTGTGGAGAAGAATGGAAAGAATTAGTTGGGTCGAGCGCAAAACGAATGAGAGAGTGTTAGAAATGGTGGGTGAGAAAAGAACACTTTTAGATATTATGAGGAAGAGGAAGAGAAACTGGTTGGGACATTGCCTAAGAAGAGATTGTATCATGAGGGACATCTTAGAGGGTATAGTGGCGGGAAAGAGAGGGAGAGGGCGAAGGAGATTACAATTAATGGGTGATATTAAAACAGAAAGATCATACGCGAAGACGAAAAGGTTAGCGGAGGACCGTGGAGCATGGTTGCTTCTCAGCTGCGGCAAGTGACCTGCCAATAAAGGCAGAATACCTATGATGATGATGATTATCAAACTACTTTAACATTAACAATATTATTTCATAATAATATCTTCGCGCTTATTGTCGTTTTCTTTAGAAATGGAATATACTCGTAAATTATTTATATTAGTCCATGTGAACATTTCCAAATTGGCTGAGGTGTTTTGAGCACATGAGTTTACATTTAAACCAACAAATAAACAGGTGTGGTATCACAATAATGATAACAAACTAGTTACAGTGGCTTATTACTGAATAAAACAAAATTAAATTTCTACCTTTATGTTCCACGAATATGTCATGTAGGCAAAGTGATGTCCTGATTAATGAGAGTGGATGATTATAGAAGAATTGGTGGAATGATCATGTGGGAGGAAACGTCTTAATCGCGAGAAAACCCACGGACACGATGTTGTCCATCACAAATTCATATGGCTTGAATTCGAACCAGTTACACTCACACTAGAGGTGAGCACTCCACTATTGATCCACTGTGTCCTTTGATAATAAATGTTTGTGATATGTTATGACGAATAATGAACACAATATTCTGTTCCAGTGAGTGAAACAATATAAGAGAAATCAATCTACTGGAGGCTGAACTCTTAAAACGTTTGCTTTTATATGTGATTTTTTTTAACTTGTGGACTTCAGAACACACACACACACACACACAAAAACAATACTTTCAGAATATAATCTTTTGCAAATGTACTACCATATACCAAACATTAATCATCTCAGAGCTGAGGGCAGGCTTGTAGCCACGCCAAAAATGTAGGGGGGCTGTAGAAGTTAGAGGGCTAATCGAACCATATTATAGTTCATCACCATATTATGGTTTATTTGCAAGCCTACCTTGGAAAGTTTAGGGAGCAGTAAAAATTTAGGGGGGCAGCCTCCCGGGGAAACTGGCCTATCTGAAGGGGAGAAGAATATAAATAAACTTATGGTTGGCATACTTAGAACACTATTTCGTGTGAGGTTATTGAAAAGAAAAAGCTGAAGTTTTAAAGTAACAACATAAGTAACACATAATGAATTTGTCTTGTTCAGGCTCGAAAAATCCTGGACGCCAGGTAGTCAAGGCGATTGGAAATAGTAGTCTGGCTCATAAATAACTTAAATCAAAAATAAAATTATGAAGGCCCATGTATGAAATTGTTTTATTACGAGCCTAGATTTGAGAACCGGCGCCTAGGTCACAAGAAAAATTCTCGAGCACTTATCTTGTTTATGATGGTCTTTCGGCAGCCTAACCATCTGTCTGCCTCTTTTCGCTACAGCTTCCTTCAGCTTCATACCACCGCGGTGACCACAAAAGCATTTCCCTTGTAGAAATATAAGAAAGTAAAGCGCTATATAATACGATTCTTGTAGCATTAAGATAAGAATAGTTGTAGCAATGATGCGGGGTGACCGATTGCTAATATGCAGAGTAAATAGTAGAAAAAATGAAAGGATGTAACAGGATATGAATATTTTTAAAGCGCTTAAGAGCTTTCTGGTGCAGAAAGTTTTTATTTGTAGCCGTAGTATAATTGAATGGAGATTCACGACAAATCTTCAAAATAAAGGGAAGCTATATGATGGCCTAGATATTCTCAATCTGCGCATCAACTGATATAGTGCTTAGGCTCTAATATTTTTGGGGTAATAAAATAGTAAAGTAATCCTCCTTAACTGTATAAATATCTAAAAAAATATTTGTAATGATAGAACATTACTAATTGACCATTAATATATTTCAAGCTAGGAAACTAGGTCTTATTAACACGTTACGTTTATATACAGTAAGTGTATTACTTATTTTGCCATTTTTACTTTCACTATTATACTAAATTTATTTGTAGTTTGCAGTGAGAAACTGCAATATGAAAATATTTCCTGAAGCTTCCAATGCCAGTCACAGAGCGCTACGGACCTGTGACGTCACTCCAAACCTCTTGTCTGTGTTGCCGTGACGTAAGCAGATCATTTTTCCATTGTTTGAAGCGTTATATCTCCTTAACGAAGAAATATTTTTCTGAGATTTTTGGTATGTGTTATATTGAATGCTAGTTCTACACTATGGTGTCTTTAAATTACAACCTTCGATCAAAAAGGAAATGTCCATTGTCAACTATTGGACCTGACGGCTTATCGAAAGGTAGCGGAGGTTATGAGATATGAATTTCCTTAAGATTTTCTCAAAACATACTTTGTTTGCTTGGAGGGAAACACTTGCAGCTCACTAACAAGAGGTAATTTATTACAAAATTAGAATGTGCATATGTGCCAAAAAGAATAAAAGAAGTACGTTTAGAATGAACCATCATGAATAAATTTGCATAAGACTTGATTTGCTATTTTTTCGAAAGGTATCTACAGAAAATATTTTTCACTGTCGAACTGCACAAAAATTGTACAATTTATAATTTTACTTTTCTTGTTTTCAGTCTGAAAAACACTGTGCTACAATATCAATTTCAATAAACTGCCTACGTACGTTTCTATTTTATGGTTGTTTGTGTTATTGTGTTTTTAATCCGAATAACAGTGTAGCAGAATAGTTTTCAGGAAGATAAAGGCACATATATTAAACATACTTTAGTGATTTTTCTAGTACTATATATTGTTATGATTACTCTGTATACATTATTTGATTTAGCTATCGTGCCATTGCTTATTAAAATTTTACAATCAAGTAATACAAGAAATCCTATTCTAAAAATACACCAATCACACTTATTTTCTATAAGTTGGCCACCTGTATAAGTTGGCCACTTTTCAATGGAACCGATGGTGGTCAACATAGACAGGTTTCACTGTACTCTACCTAGCACTTGGCATTTTTTGCAGTATATATATTTTGTGACATAAGGTACCACAAAAGAAAGGATTTTGGTAACTTGACGTGGAAGGGGTTAATGGGTATATAATTATTATAACATATTCATATCTTGGAATTCCTTAAGGTTAAAGAAAGACCTTACAGTATTTAGACGTTTGTTTGAAAATAATTAAGCACGTGTATCTGAATTTTTTGATATTCGATCTAAAAAGAAAGAAAAAATGGTGGAAAGTAGAGAGAGTAGAGCTGCAATTGCTATATTATAATGTCCATATCTCGTCTTTAAGTTTAGAGAGTAGAACAGAAAGACACACGCCACGCACACGGGAGTAACAGAACGGAGGACGATAACACTTTGAGTACCGACAATACAGTCAGCCTATGATGTTGCTAAAACAGCCTTTCACATTTTTCATAATTCAACCCGTGTCAACTTAGACCGACAACCAACACTAAAATGACCGGGATATTTATGGGCTAATTAGTTGCTCTAATCACAATTTTTGGGCTCCTGCCGCTTAGCGAGAAATCGGAATCAAAATGGGCGAGTCTAGCTTGACATCAAGCTAGAACCCCCCATATGGTTAGAATGCTCCGATCAAAAAAATTCAAACGCCGGAATTATGGACTATTTATTGGTTAATTAGAACTACCTTCTTTGAAGCTGATTACGTAAACCTGTACTTACATTGTGGTAATGAGGAGCTACAATAAAATTCGAAGAACTTTGCTTCTCGTATATCCTCTTCACTGCACTGGTTTGATAAAAGAAGTATACAAAAATAATTATAAAACATCCATTCAACATAAAAATTACCAATGTTATATAGAAATTTCATAGAAGTTCTTAACATATTTACCTTAGGTAGCATTTTTTGACATTTTGGGTGTTTTAAAGTTTGCATTTTGCCTTTTTTACATGTATAATTTTAGTACACACAAAAAAACTTTGTGTATATTTTAATTATTTGGAAGTGTGAACAGAAAACTTAGTAGAGCTCCTCCGTGGCTAAGCGGTTAGCGTACGCGCCTTTGGGAGATCCGGGTTGATTCCCGGCGGTAGTTCATGTGGTTCGGATTTCACGTTACTCAGTAGTTCCACGTTTCACATAGCCTCACTGCTGAAAGGGACGTTAAACTCGAAATCAACTTAAATCAAACTTAGTATATATTGTATTAGGAAGTAATTTGCATAGAAATGTGTAGAAGTATGTCAGTAAATAATAATTGCATATAATACATAACGAGACAACTTATTCTTACAAAAATTAAAACTGGTCATAATAAATCAACCAACAATTTGGTATTGTGTAACTTTTATGCATTAAATGCATTTCTGAGTGGAAAGAACATTTTCGACAACATATTAGTGACTTGCAAGAACATTGTTATTATATACTTAAGGAATTTCACTTCTGGAGGTCGTATTGGACTTCGATTTTGAGAGGCTAACTACAGACTCATAGTGGCCCAATAGTAGTGAAACAGCTTCACGATCTTCACGGCTATTCATACACAAAAAGCGAAAGTGCAAAAGCCTCGTGTGCGTCGACATATTTTATATATATATTAGTGTGTATATATATATAAAAATTGACCCACGACCCACTGACCCACCACCCACCGTGACCCACGACCCACTGACCCACCACCCACCATGACCCACTCTGACCCACGACCCACCGTGACCCACCACCCACCATGACCCACTGTGACCCACCATGACCCACTACCCACGGTGACCCACTCTGACCCACCACCCACCATGAACCACTCTCATCCACTTTGACCTACTCTCACCAAAATCCATCGTCATCAACTCTGAACACGATCCACGGCCTCTTCTGAACTGACTAAAGAGTTTACACTTGTAATAAAACAAGACTGTGAAATTATCACTAATCGCAATTTGAATTTCTAGTCAATTGCTCAAGCACCACTCTGTTAGAATAACGGTGGATCTGACCTTTACGATATAAAATGGTAAAGTGTTTGTCAGTGAGGAAATTGAAACAGTTCGAGGTGAGGTGGGGGGGAAATTAGTGTGTGCCTAAAATATACTTGTACTAAGAGAGTATTCTTGCAAGTGTTAATTTCTGAACGCATTCCACAAGAAACTTCTATTCGCAGGAAAATACCCCTGTACAATATGGAAAAGGTTATGGTTTCTCAGTTCACAGTATTTTTCTCACAAAAGACTTGAAAAATCAGTTTTTCATAGGGTATAAAGGTGCTCGGGTACCCTATGTGAGAGCATCTCCATAAAGTATGCTCATAATTGTAATTTGTGTAAACACTAAAACACCACGTTAAATTTAAGTTACGAATATGCATAATTGCAATTATTATGAATATTTATTCAAAAGTAGTTTACCTAAAGCAAAGAAGAGAGTTACTAAAAAGTAGGTAAGTAGTAAAAGTTGAATAACACAAATTAGCCATTAGTAATACAAGTATGCATTTTTCGTAACTCGTAATTTTCCACCTTAAAACAAATCTGAAATCGGATTTATTTTCTGTTGGTAACTTTTTGGCGGTAAATCATCCACAGTGGAATGATGTCCATCCTTCAGCCAAGAAATAACTAGCTTGTCTACTTTGAGCTTGTCTAGCGGTGGGCCATTAACATTGATGAGCAACAAGTTAGACAATATTTGAGCACTTAATCTATTTCTAATATCAGTCATCTGTAAGTTCATAAGGGGAAATCCCAGTTCGCACTCTGTCGTGGAAATTGATAATACTTCTACCCGATTTCTGCAACTTCTCATCGACAATCTACTTGTTAGACTTAAGATTGATAACGATTTTTCTCGGTCAGTTTTGAAATACTCAGCGAGAAGTATCATCTCTCTATCACCACACAACGTCTTTTCCATATCGACCATGTCAGTTGGCAATGTCGACCCATGTAGAACAGAAACTTCATCTACCACGCCTTTGATAGGGAATATTGTGAATAAATTATCAATTAAAGCCTGATAAACTGATGATTTCTTATTTGTTTATAATTTAATTTTTTGTAATTACACATGAAGGTTTGATACCATTACCAAGTTCCCTCCCCCGTCTAGAAAGCGAAAGAGAACGAGGTTTCTGGAAAGTATTCAGAGGTGAATGAGAATTTCCCTCCTTCTTCAACTTCAATTACCACACTGCTGTTTGCCGTGTGCCAAATTACGATGAATTTCAATGAAATTATCATAGTATAATTATTTCCTTGTTGAATTATCAATACTTTTCAGTGGAAAAAGGGATGAAATTTCAAAGTTCCAAATCAAAGTACGTAGACCAACATAAAGGAAAAAAAGTGTAAAATTTTCCATACAATTATGCGTACAATCCAAACTTCAAATTTCCGTGTAATTAAGCTTACACTACAAATTTTATGCCTATTTTTCTCACAACTTTATGGGTTGATTGCCCTGTGCTGTGATCCCTCCATATAATAAACATAAGCTTCAGCATTTATTATAGCAGAAAGCAATGGATATATGAAACCAAGCACTGTATTTTTTGTTTCTGATTTTTTTTTCTGAAATAATATCGATCGTTTTCGATCATTTTTACAAACCAACTCACTACCAATTTTCCATATATAGAAAGTGCCCCCCCCCCCCACACACATAAAGGAGAATTTTAAAAAATGCTAGGACACATTCTGTTTATTTTCAATAAAGAGTTAATACACTGAATTTCAGCTCCGTAAGTTTAACGGCTTGCGAGATACTCATTTTTTTTCCGCAAAAATTCGGATCCTCACTACCTCCTTAGGATATTATACATTATAATAAAAGCAATATAACATCCCAATTTGGATTAAGGTCTAACTATATACCAAAAGTAATTTCATTTGACTTTGCAATTTGACCTTGATGATCAGGCACACATAGTTACATTCAATTTTTTATAAATTTATTTATATATTACAGTGATTCAAAAGTGTATTTTTTCCAGTAGTTAGCTCCAAAAGCCCACAGGTCTCGAAAGCCAAGTTGTAGTGTAAGTCATATTGCTATTATTACTATTAAAAATACCAATATCCAAAAGTGCCCGAAGTTCTTTTTTCACTTGGTTAGATATACTCACCTCAGGTAAGTAGACAGAAACAAGTGGAAAAGAAAGGGAAATGAAGGTCTTGAAAGTAAAACGGAGACAAATTTACCAGTCTTCAGAAGATACTCTCTACAATGCAGTGAGCAGAGAGGGTCGGTAGATCATACTGAGTCGGTGGGTCGTAGTGGGTCACGGTGGGTGGTGGGTCGCAGTGGGTCATGGTGGGTGGTGGGTCGCAGTGGGTCACGGTGGGTGGTGGGTCACAGTGGGTCATGGTGGGTGGTGGGTCGCAGTGGGTCACATGCTATTGACCCACGACCCACTGACCCACTCAGAAAACTTGATCCACTTGACCCACTGACCCACCGACCCACTCCATCTCTGGTGTATACCTTTTTTGTTATGCGGAAAACATTGTGTTTCGTTCAGTTTCGTGAGTCAAAAGGGTAAAAACTAAGCTACATGGCAGTGTAACCAACATAGCAATAACAAATTTCCTCTGTCCGTGAGGGCCCTAGTACACTTATTTTGTGGACGTGCCTCGTACATTGTTGTAGAAATATGCCCCACATAGAAAGAAATTAAAACCGATCTTTGATCTTTATTATAAAGGTTATTGCCTCGTTCTGCCTCGTCAGATTATGTGATAATGATGCTACTGCTATTAGAGAAGGGAGTTCAAAAATTCCAGTGGCGCACACTGGATTCCAGCTGGCGTTACGCTAATATTGATGAACTATTATTATTATTATTATTATTATTATTATTATTATTATTATTATTATTATTATTATTATTATTATTATTATTATTATTATACTTTAATAATAATATAATGGTGATATAATACGACAGTCGTTCCGAAAGTAATGCCTCCTATTTTTTTCATGGAAACTATAGGAGATACAGAAATCACAGCAGCAAAGCTAAACAGAGCACAATTTCAGCTACTTACTTCCATTTTTCCACATAGTTTCCACCATTCGTTATGCACTTTTTCCAACGATGAACCAGAGCTTGCATTCCACGCTTGTAAAGCTTGGAACCAGCTTAGGCTAACCACTTTCTTATAGCTTTCACAACAGCTTCCGAGTCTTGAAAATATTCGCCAGGTAGTCCATTTTTCAGAGGTTCAAAAGAGATGGAAGTCGGAAGGCGCTAAATCCGAACTGTAAAGGAGATGTGGTAAGACAGTGCAGTCAAATTCTGCAATGAGTTGCGTGGTCGCGAAACTGGTGTGGGGCCTTGCGTTATCATGTTGCAGGTAAAAGTTGGTCTTCTTCTCTGGCCTGACCCTCGAAATTCGGGGTTTCAGCTTCGTCAGTGTCGTCTTGTAGCGTCTAGAAGTGACAGTTGCTCCATGCTCCAGGACATCCACAAGAATCACGCCCTGGCCATTCCAGGAGAATGCGCACATCACTTTCCCCGCAGAAGGCTGTGTTTTGAATTTCTTCTGTGAGAGTGAATTCGCATGTCACCATTCTTTGGACTGTCTTTTGGATTCCGGCTCGTAATGATGACACCACGTCTCATCTCAGGGATGATGCTCTCCAGAAATTTGTTCCCTTCCGCTTCGTAGTGGTCCAACAGGTCCCGACATATTGCCATTCGCTGCATTTTATGATCTTCTGTAAGCATTCGGGGCACCCATCACGCACAGACTTTGCGATAACCAAGATGTTGCAGCATTTTTTGCAAGGCATTACAGCCGACATTCAGCTGTGCACACAATTCGCTGGTCTCTATCCGGCGATCACCACAAATAAGTTGCTCAAGACGCTCTTCATTGCGAGGGGTCACAGCTGTGCAGGGTCGATCGGGTCGTGGCTTGTCATGAACACCTTTTCCCCATCTTGAAAATGCCGTACCCATCGCCTCACAATGCTCACGTCTATTGTATCGTCTCCATAAACCTTTGCCAAGCGTCGATGGATGTCAATCATCGCAATTCCTTCAACAGGAATTCAATTACATATCATGGTTTTATACGCGCGTGTATATCAGACTTTGTTTTGGAACACTCCTATGCTGGCGACAACTACCGCAGAACAACGGAACTACCTGCAAATAGAAGAGAAAGGTTCAAGCATTAGCACTACACTAACGACCTCCGGCACAGAGACACACAGTCAACACAAAAAAGGAGACATTACTTTCGGAATGAGCCTCGTAATATAACTCAAACTATGCAAAACAATGAACAAATAATAACCAGAAATAATATCTTTGAAATGGTCTTGTGTTTTTTTTTTTTTTTTTTTTTTTTTTACATCATGGCTACAGAAAAAGGCATTACTCATTTTACTTTTCCACTTTTAATTAGTTTAATAAAAATTTTCCCAACACGCTTCTGGGGCACAATCTTTACCCTACTCTCTGAGAACTACTCCAAATATAGTTACGGTTTATGCAATATCTTTATCATAGGTGAGAATAAGTGTATATTTCTTGGAAAAGTGAAGCCTCCACAAATGTAAAAAAAAAAAAAAAAAAAAAAATGCAGGTACCGGGGAGAAATTAAATATCTACTACATCTAGAAATTAAACGTCCTACGGTTATTCACCGAGGCTAAGAGAGACATTGATAATAAGAAATGAATGAAATGGTGGAATGAATAAAGTGTGAGAAAACGGGAGAACCCCGATAAAACCCAAGCACAGGGTGTTTGTCAACCACAAAGACCACTTGGCGCGAGCTAGAAACGAACCAGGGATCACACTCACAAGAGGTAAGCGCTGTACCACTGTGTCACTGCGGCCCCCAGCAACGGCGAAGAGGCATTTCCTTTAAACAAAAAAGTTATTTAAAAAAATAATATTATGTTTCACTATATAAATTCTATAATACACTATTTACTTCCAAACATAATGAACATAAACACGTGAAAAGAGAATTCATGGATTTACTAGTAGAGATATATATTTACATTTGCGGAAAATGCAAATAAATCAATTTTCAGTTTATAAAAATCGATGTTTTCTCACCGCAACTTTGAAATTATCATCCAAAGTGATCTAAAAATCAATACCAATCTTACATGAGATTTCTTGCTAACGATAGAAGAACAAAATTCAATATTAGAGCAACTAATTAACACACAAATAACCTATATTTCCGACACTTCAATTCTTTTGATCGGAGTGTTATAGCTCTAGGTTTATAGCTAGAAGTTAACCCAAATCCCAAAATTTGATAAAGAATTCCTGGTCAACGATAGCAGCCCAAAAATCGGAATTAGAGCACTAATTAGCCCATAAACATCACAGAATTCTGGCGTTTGATTCTTTTTCAATTCGAGCTTTCTAATCTTCTGGGGCTTCTACCTTGATGTCAAGCTAGACTCACCCATTTTGATTCCGATTTCCCGCTACACAGTAGGAGCCCAATAATTGAGATTAGAGCAACTAATTAGGCAATAAATAGCCCATAATTCTGGCGTTTGAGTTTTTTCGATCGGACCATTGTAACCGCATGAGGGGCTCTAGCTTGATGTCAAGCTCGACTTGCCCATTTTGATTCCGATTTCCCGCTAAACGATAGGAGCCCAAAAATTGGGATTAGGGCAGCTAATTAGCCCACAAATAGCCCATTATTTTGAGATATGTTCCAGTCGTTTTAGTGTTGGTGGTTGGTCTAACTTGACACGGGTCGTAATTCAACCCTTGAAAAGTTCCTGATTTCCCACTCTGCTTTATAATTTTGCAAATATAAGTATTCAGCCAAGTTGAAATCTCAAATGATACCAAACTTAAAACTAAATAATAATTTACATTTTACAGTACCGTTGTTTTCCGTATAGAAAATATACATGTCCGGATTCAGACCATTGGGGGTCCTGAAGCGGGAAAATACAAGGAGGCCCATCAAAAACTTTTATGATGGGGCTTCTCTCAACATGTTCGAAGAGGTCCATGAATTATATAGGAGTGACTTATGTCATGTTTTTAAAGCTTTCATGATGAAAATGTTTTCAGTAATTTTTAAAATGTTTGGGGTCCCCTTGGTTACTGTTAACACAGGACAATGGAGAATATGTAAATTAAAAATTACTGCTGATGCTTCATGGATGTGTTTGTATATGCACCAGGGGCGCCTACGAGGGGTTCATGGCACAGGGGCGCCTATGAGGGTTTCCTGACACAGGTGCGCCATTGCTATTTTAGGGGAAGATGTAAAGTAATGGTGCTTGTGCAGATGATTGTATGGTTGCAAGGGAAGAATGGTCGATTGGGCATTACGTCAAATCAGTTAGTTTCAGGGGAGAAATTACTTCTTGAAAAAGTTTTAAATTTTCATTTTATGACTTTTCAGCATACTTGATCCGAGTGACACTCCCGGACTCCCTTTTATTGCCAGGGGAGGGGGAGTACGCACACGTGAGTGGGCCCCTAGAAAGTACCTTCCTGGTGGGCCTCTGGGTTGCAGTACGGCCCTGCGTTAATAACATTGTATAATATCTATAGCTTATTCAAGGAACGTTCAGTACCTCATGTAAACAAATACACGTGGTGATTACTTCATTTTATTGGTTAAAGAGCCTTGGAACATCTATGCGGCAAAACAAAAAAGTCTATTGTCAAATAAGCTGTTTTTCAATCTTTTTATTGCTTATAAGGCTCATTATCAGAAATGCAGTTTCCTTGCAATTAAATAACAGAAACAACACTGTACCTAAAAATGAAATTGAATTAATGCAGTAAAAGTGAATACGCATGCGTAGAAAGTGGCTTTGACCCACCTTATATGCGAATCACAGTTTACAATATGCCTCGTGCGGGAAATATATAGAACATTGACAGGGTACACGCACGCGCTTCTCAAAAGAAGTGCTGACCGATAGCCAATCACCCGATGACTGGCGGAGTAATACCATTCTCCAATGTTTGTATCATGATCAAAGATTCGGTAAATGACCTCTAGCACTTACTGTCCTATGTTTCCATGAATATAAGATTTTCCTTTGCTTTCAAACGTGCAAACAGTTAGAAAGCTTCTTTTTTCATTGTCCAGAAAATAACCTTAATCATTAAGTTTCCTCGTGAATCAGAATCTAAAGATAAAACCGTATTTCTACAATAAAACTCAGAAATTAGAATCATTGGAGAAAAATATTATACAATATAAAAATATATAGGCCTAATTTGTTATTTTCACACAAGGGGGCAGTGAAAATTTAGGGGTGCTCGGCCCACCCTAGCCCCCGTGGATACGGGCCTGACTACGCATTAGAATTTACACTTATGCATGTCATTATGTTAAGTTTGTTTTGTTCTATCAACTGATGTGTGGCTTATCTTTGGACAGTATTTTAGTTGAGAAGAAAATCATGTTCAAGAATTGATTATAGTTTCAGGCTGTCTCCCATTAACCTAGTACGTACTGTCGTCTTATAGTAAAAGCCTTAATGAGGGTGTACTTCAGTATCGGTCTCATCTCAGTAGGTGGCGTAGTTTAATTTTGCATCAAGTTTTAGGTTTACAAAATCTTCATTTTTTTTTTTTTTTAATTTTTTCAAAAAATACGTATGCGCTTTTACACTTGTGCATATCATTTTATTTTACTTGGTAAGATCTATCGATCGACATATATTTTCTTTTCCCCGTTAAACACTATACTGCAGAATTTTAGTTTTAATAATATGCGTATTACTTTGGTCAGAAAGTTTTCATTTAATCTTCTCTTGAAGTGGTAAATTTATCATTACGTCCGGTTTCAAGATTAATCTAGATTAGCCATGTGCAACAGCCTGCCCTCGGGCCGGTTGTGGGTCACTGAACCCTTTCATCCGGCCCGCCTGATCCGTTATTGGAAATTTATTTCTTATGTAATCTCTTAACCTGAATTGATTTTTTTTTTCTGGATAACTGAATGTCCACCTTAAAAAATATCCTTCGCGTTGGAATATCTAATTTATCACCGAACATTGACAGACTAGTTCAAACTATGAAGGATCAAGTTTCCCACTAACATAATAAGTAAATAGAATTTTCTGCATTTGTTTAGCAAGTAAATATTTTGGATACCGTTATAGCAATTTTTCTGTTCCTCTGGCGTTATTATAGCATGAAGTAGTTTCTCCACTAAATATGACAATTCAATTCTTGTGAAAATGTTATACATTGTCTCTTACGGCCGTCGACACCAGTAAATCCTTGGTCCACCCTCTGTTTCAACTTGCACATGTCTGATCTAGATAGAGGAAAAGCGGTAAAAGATAACGAGAAATATCTTTTTGATATGGACTCAGCGTTTGAAGAGTAAGTGTCATCTCGACATTTGTTCCTTCGTTCCAACCGAAAATAGTAGAAAACTATTTCCAGTTTCATCACTGATCGCCATAATGTAAAATGATCAAGAAAGAAAATATAGTTCTTTTTTCTTTAATGGATTTAGTATCGAAGAATAGGTTATATCTCTATAAGCTGTAGAAATCTACCACCACTGCAACTTTTAATATTTATCTCGATAGAGCAAGAAAGGTAACGGACGCGAAAAATGACTCTCATATGGATTCCGAGATCGAAGAGTAAGTTTCACCTCCAATTTTACTCCTCAATTCGAAATGAAAGTAGTGAAAATTTACAATTTTTAATTTCAAAATTGATCACCATAAAGAAAATGGTAAAAAAAAACATATATCGAGAAACAATTTTCGATATGGATTCTTTACCGCAAAAATGGTTTTCATCTCTAATTTTGCACTTCTATTGCAATTGGAAACAAAGGAAATTTATTCCCACTTCATATTTCAATGTTGCTTCCCATAGAACAGAAACGGTAATAGGAAGAGAAAAATATTTTTTGATATGGATTCAGTATTCTAAGAGTAGATTTCATCTCCGCTCTTATTCTTTTACTGAAACCGGAAGGAATATTTTCTAGAAATAATATTAATTATAACTTTCATTAATAATAGCATTTGTTTTTTTTGGAAGGTAAATAAGTTTTCGCTCGCTTTTTCAATGCATAGAGCATCACTAGACTTTTTCTTCACATAATCCATCTTCAAATGTACTTTCTCTACAAAAAGTTTCCTTCGTACCACATTTAGAGAACGTTTTGTCACTGCAGTTTATTATATATCATTTCACCTTAAACATTTTCTTTTTCACTTCTGCCTCTCTGGACTTGTACTAAACGAAGTACTTTGAAATAGAAAGTGGTCACCAGAGACAAGAAAAAGAAAAGAAATAAGTGTGATGGTTGACATATTAGCACGTGCTATCCTTTACGAACATAAAGAAAGTCACTTTCTCCCTCCCCCTCTGTCCCGTCCCGTGCTTCAATCATGTACATGCATTGTGTAGTTACGTTTTGTATGCTTCAAGAAACATCGTTTCATAAATCTTCAACACTTTCTTAGTAGAGAACGAAACAAATACACCATCTTATTTTAAAAGGCACAACAATAGGCATTTCGGCTTTTGAGTATATCTTAGCAAGTTATCAGTTGGCGAGTGCTTCAACTTCCTAATAGACAAAAATTCTTGTCACTTCTTTTGTAAAAGTTTAAAGTATAGATTGGTCATTTGCAGCACCTGCTTGTATTATCAGATGTATTAGTGAAAACACGTTATTTTGTTATACGTTTACTGTGGAATATGAAATTTTGTAATATAAAAAATCGTACCGATTTAAACATAGTAAGTACTGTAAGGGTTTTTGAGAGTTGCATTACTCCCATTTTATATTATTATTATTATTCCTTGGTCAATCGCACCAATCTTGACATCTTTGTTTAACTGGAGACCATTTTTTCATGATTACTCGATTGTATGGAAAATCGTAACTGTAAATCCAATTCCCAAAACTAATGCAAATATTATAACATATTATAGACCAACAACTTACCTATAAATATCTGTACAACTTTGATTTCATTTTGTTTCCGAACAACACCGTTTCATAAAGGGTAAATCAACTGAATTGAATGTTGATAAACTTCTTCCTTTGGCTATTCCTGTGGGGAGTACAATAAAGGTCAAGCCGACACAGTCTACTTTAATTTTGCTAAAGTTTTTGAAAAGATTTCTCATCATATTCTTCTTTCAAAATATTCTCTCTCTTTGATATGCCCAAGTCTTTGATACTTTACTTTGCTTCTTATTTGTTTAATTGTAAATATGTGGTTCGAGTTGGGTTATAAATCATTTATGTACAGTATTTCTTCTGGTGTCCCACACGGATCCAATTTTAATCCCTTATTATTTATTATGTAGGTGAATGATATTGATAATTCTCTGACTTTTCCTTTTCACTTATATGTCGATGATCTTAAGATTTTCCGTAGCTTCAAAGTTATCATGATCTTCTAATATTACAGGCAGAAACTAACTCAATATATGAATAGTCTAAAAATCATTTATTCCCTCGGAACACGAACAAAACCAAAGTAGTATAACATGGAAGGAAAATTAATATATCAACTTATCAATATAAAATTGATGATCATAAAATTGAAATGGTTCCAACTAACAAAGATCTGGATATAATAGTTGATAATAATTTTTTGCATAATGAACATATTGATAAAACTTTGTCGATGGTCAGAAAGAACTTAGTTCTCATTAAACGGGCTGCTAGAGACGTTAAATATGTTATTAACTTGTAAAGTTCTATATTATGCTTATGTCAGTTCCTTAGAATATGCTGTCTGGATGTAGAACAAGAACTTGATTTCCTTTTCTCAATCTATTGAAGCTATTCAAATTTCGATCTTGGTTGGTTTAGATTTAAATTTAATCTCACTGATTTAACTGATGATGTTATTCTTTTGAAACTTAATTTGCTTCCCTTTGCTGAAAGAAACGTACGAAAGATCAGATTTGTTCATAATCTGATTCTTGTTAAGATTGACCTCATTGATCTATTGTATATCCATCTGACAATTCTAGAAATTACCGACTTTTTAATGTAATGAACCTTGATTGATACCCCAATACACAAGAGTACTGCAACTGTCAACAGTAAAACTTCTAGTATTTTATATTTTTAAAAAAATCTGAAAACAAAAATCGATTGTTAACTGTTAGTAATAAATAAATCTCTTTCTTTGTGCAATTCTATATATGTACTGAATATTGTACTGGCAACAGTTATATAAGTTTTATGTCATATTGCGTTGTCTGTTTTTTTTTTCCATCTTTTGTTTTTGTAACATATTCTTGTATGATTTACCAATTCATGTATTTTGTTTTTTAAATTGACCAGTTAATGGTTCTGTGGCTGTAGTGTCACCTATATCAACAAAGATGAAACTAAAGATAAAAATTATTAATTGACTGGAATCTTCTACATCTACTAGGTACTGTCGTACAGTACAGGTTATTTAAAAGATACCTCACTACATCACGTATTTCTCTTAATCATCATACTACATTTAAACCCCGACACTAGATCGAACTACCTTATGACTTGCAGATCACATAGATTCTACATTGTAGAAACATTACATCCTGAAAATTCAGCTTATCCTACCCTGTGCCAATTCTATCCAATCGACATTGTTATTATCTTTCTTGCTTTAGATCCTGCTTAACATTATGCTCTAGAATTCTTTCGTGACCATACCTTTAGCGTACGCAACTTTGACATGCGACAGAGGGTCAGACTCTCATTGGTAACATACGTAGATTCGAATTCAACATTAAGTTGTAGGTCTACGTCTCATATAGTCTATGTCCTGGAAATTACGCAAAACTCCAAATGAACCAACCAATTATCCTCGCATGTTCTCTCCTCCTTAAAGGTCATAGATTAGAGAATTTCAATCGACATCCTCTATTCATATTTCTGTTACCTATTCCCCTCGTCGATCTTAGTCTTGATCTAATTATTACGATTACACTCTGTATATTTGACGATGTGTATATTGTAGTAACATTATCCTTTCTTTTATTTGCTCTCTTTTCTGCTCGGATTATTCTGTCATAATTTTGCTCTTAAAAGCTCTCAGACCATGTTTCTTGGTGTGTTAACCGCAAATGATACATCTCAAAAAAATATAAAAGAGCTTCCCAGATATTGTTGAAGTATACATATTACTTCTGAGCTTACCTGTACTGCTGAAGTCGCTTCTCTTCAACAAAAGCTTGCCTCTCAACTTCTCTTTTCCTGCGAAGTTCTTCTGCTTTCTCTTTCAGTTCCTGGTTTACTCCTTCTTCTGCTCTTTGAGCTTTGTCTATAATTTCCCTCATGTAAACATTATCCTCACATTCCAAAAGATTTCTCAGCCTATCAAAACAGAAATTTAATGTGTTTCTTAAAGTACTCAGTGAAGAGGTCATATTTTAATTCGCTTTTTAGTATAACCTTTACATATGTTCATACCAGGTTGTGAAATGATTTGCCACAATTACCTGGGTCATTGAACAACATAAAGTACTGTATAAAGTTGAACTAGTGTATTATTATTATTATTATTATTATTATTATTATTATTATTATTATTATTACTATTATTATTATTATTATTATTATTATTATTATTATTATTATTATTATTATTATTATTATTATTATTATTATTATTATTATTATTATTAATTATAATAATAAATTCATTTGTCTCGTACTCTTATGTTTAATGCAACTGCAATCGTTATGCTGATATACGAAAATACTCATAAGAGTTTTTTTTTCTAAATTATAATAGTTATAAATTAAAAGGAAGAAAAGTGTGTACATACATGGTGGACGATTTATCTTGATACGCTCTTATAACTTTTAAACTAATAAATACAAAACGCTACAATTTTGTACCATGCAAATATCAAGAGCGGTACATTCTTTGAAATATCATGAGATATCACTAGGTTAACCGCGTTCCCAACCCAAATAAAGTTTTATTTTTGAAATAGCATTACGTCAAATTATTACATACTTCAAATGTATATGTAAAACAAAAATATAAAATATCACACTTGTTATGCTGTATTCCAAACTAAGGACGCTGCAATATCGCATACATGTATCGAAGAAGCAACAAATTATGGACGGTTCTGTAACCTTAATAACGCGAGACGAACAATGTAATACACATTCAAAGTACTTCAATGTCGAGTACTACAGTTATCATGCGACGTCCTTCGAACAAATAGAAACAAAGTCAGAAGGAATTGAAAATTATACTTCTTACAAAGGATTTTACTTCGAAAAAGTGTTTAGATAAGTATCATATTTAACCATGTAGACAGTTTTGAATAGACATAAAGATCATGATGCCGTTTATAGTAATTTGATATCTCAAATTATTCAGGAGATATGAAAAGAAGATAAAATTTCATATATTCCTTAAAATGGTGTATTTGTGGGAACTTCTTAAAACTAATTTTGAATTACTTTGCTTCTATAACAATATAAGAATACTTTTTGTTAGGTGTAATTACAACCACTTCTCTTAATTACATAAATTTTAAACAGTGTTTCAAACTTTAGCAGTGTATTATAACTCCAGAACGGCATTCGATATCAAATTGCTGTAAACGGCATTAAATCTTCAAATGTGATAAAAACCGTTAATTCAATTCGATAAACTACTCTCGTAAGCAATATTTTCGAAAAGAAGGTTTTTGTAAAAATAAATAAATAAATAAATAAAGTAAAAAATTCTTATAACTTTGTTTGTATACATTCGAAATTCATCATATCATAATCAGTATTATAAACCAAATTACTCAGGATGTGTATTACTTTGCCCATCTTACTTGTTTTATTACCGCTGTAGAGGTCACCAAAATTTGGATGTTTGAGATATTGTAGCGTCCTTATTTGCAACACTGAATAACAAATGTAATACTTCCGATTTTCGTTTAACATGTAGATTTGAAGTACATAATAATCTGACGTAGTGCTATTTGCAAAAAATTTAACTTTATGTTGGGTTGGCAATATTGTTAACTTGGTGGTATTACAGTATGTGTAAAAAATATCCCACTGTGTATGTTTGTAACGTACAAAATTTCAGTGATTTTTATCCTTCAGTTTAAAAGTTACAACGGGGTGTCAAGATAAATGGTCAACCCTAGAAAGGATCTCTAATTAAAATAAGCTATTTCTCTCTTTAGTGACTATAGTCTCTGTTCTAAAAATACAACAAATATCAGAAATTCAATCAGTAAATCAACTAAATTGCTCTAGTTACTAGTGGCTGCAAATTAACCATCTTTGCTTTAGGCTGCTTTCATAATTCATGAGGTGCCTGGCCTACTTTCTACTTGTAACTTATTCTCTTGTAGATTAGAAACCACTAAAAAAAAAAGGATTTCTAGCTAATAATATCTACACAGAATAGGGTTGGTGATTGAAGGGATTTATCCACTTACTTGAGGAATTTGTTATTCATTGCACAATAGGTAAATTTAATAGGTAAACACTACAACTTAAGCAAGCCACCAACCTTTCAAGAGTACAACCTAATACTCTCTAACCGACATGCCTTTCATGAACCTGCTGTTGTGGGGTCTCAAATCCAAAACCATTGGATTTCAAATACAAAATGTGGCCTCCAATGAAAACCAGACTTTCATGAAAGAGCTCTAATACTCTTCTTCAAAAGTTTAATATCAATTTTCCTTACATCAAATACAATATAATACATACTCTAAATAATTTCCTATATAAAGTCTCTAATTAAAAATGATCTACTTCATTGGACGATTTCCTAACAAGTCCTATCCTTACGGGGTACAGAGTACATGAGGACCTAACTCTAAGAAACTTATAAGCATTTATCTGAGTAAATCATAAGTAAATTAGCTAGGGATCCGAGAATAACCATCTTAATGCATTGCCATTTAATTGCTATTTGCATTTCTATTAATTCTGCCAGCAAAAGTGGTGTACTCAACTGGCTTTCACTTGGAATAGAGTGATTCAATGAATATTCTTAGCAGAAACACAGCATATCTTTCATTGAACATTTATTACAGAAAAATGTTTAGGGGTACTTCCCCGCAAATATTCCAGCACCAGATCTTTGGTACAGCTGTCTAATCTATTTCCCTTGCCCCGTATACACTAAGTTAGTAAACTAGGAACATATAGAGTTGGACATGTTTGTTTCTGGCTTCTATCACTCGCGAGAGGCTATCTATCAGGTTTCTGGGAGCAGTCGATGAAGAAACTCATTAGTAAGTTTGGAAGAGTGTAGATGGTAAAATTCCGCAGGATAAGAAAACCATCATACGTTTCGATTCTAACATCTGGAAAATCTGCTATGCCCAGCTGAATGCCGAACAGCTAAGGGTAGAAAACCAGGTACACTACTGCTAGTATTTCAGGTTAATCGGAATTAGGTCCACTACAGGATCTGATTAGAATTCTTTAACCAAATAATGGAGCGGGTTAGAGATAGTACTGGTAATTGGATTTTCCCCTAATTAACGAGGTGAGATAAGTCTGTGTTAGTAGGGGTAGGCTACACGATAAACATGAAAATCTATTAGTTATTCAATCAAGCCTTGTCATTTAAGCAGCACAGTGTACATCTTGAGGCTCTTCTGTATCACAACAGGGCCGCACTTTATTGTAGCTGGGCGAGAATAAGGACCAACTCACCTTGTATGAGCTCTTTTATCTCACGGACGCGTAATCGAATGTCGGAACACCACACGTATTTTGAGGCGTCGCCAGCCATCATCAGCACATTCCCGCATCAGTTCGCAGCTCCGTCCCCAAAAGAACGCTGTAACATCCTTTATTCCTCGTCTTGCAAAAGGCCGAAGTTGGCATAAGACGGGAGGTGAAAACTACGACACTACGGCATATGTGCAGGTAATTGTCACTTGGGCCTGTCATTAATCTTTTTTTTTTTTTTCATTTTAGGTTTACTCTAAAGGTAAAAGTGTAACATACAATGATTTTCCAACCAGTCACTCATACGTAAACTTAATATCCAAAGAATAGATTACAACTTAGTTATTATGTCTCTATTTTACCGCTAGTAGTAGAAACCTCTTACCACTTACGGTTTCAATGTTGATCACAACATCAAATACAGTAAGTGATAGTGAGATTTATAAAAAGTGGGTTCAACATTCCACGAATAAACATATCGCACACCCGGTGGAAAAGTGTTACAACTCAAAAAATGGAAATTTTGAGTTATCATCACTCAAAAGAAAATAGAGAGAGATAGAGAGAGAGAGAGAAGCGAACTCTACCTTGTGGAAATTTCGCACAAACATAACTAAATAAATTAACTCCTAGATGGCAGAAATACCAGTATTCCAGGGAGAGAATAACAAATTTCGAAAGTCATGTTCCCACAAATGTGGATTTTTGACTTATAAATTCTTCACCGGGTGTGTGATATATGCTCTCATTCTTGTATTGAAACAGTAAGTAGCTGATTTAACAACCACTTCCTATTTCATTAATAGATTGCCAATAGCGCTAAAACGGTAATAGATATTTAGAAATGATTTTGATATGGTTTCAACGTTGTCCTATTATAACCGAAAATAATAGGTACTTACCATCTTAGGTTTCAATATAGATTTTCCATAGGGGAAAAGCGGTCAAATAAAATGAGAAACAGCATTGATAAGGTTTGAGATTTCACATAATACATTCCGTATCTATCATTATGTAAGGTAGTGAAACTTGAAGTAGCAGGAATCTCATTTTCTTTCTCAATATTGAATCACATGAAGTAAAAATAGAAAGAGGTAGAATATTTTGTTCTTATGTATTCTTATATATATATCGACCTAAAAGAAGTCAATAAAATTAAAGCTTAACTCAAACGAACAACATTAAAATGTTAATTATGGGATTAAAATTTCTCTTACCTCTCCCGCCTTCGTCGAAGCTCTTTCTCATGTGCTTCCAAACCTGCTGCTACTTCCTTTTGAATAACTTTCCGTATATACTTTTTCTCTGTTTGAGTTTCAAATTCGTCTGAGCACAGCTTTCTAATCATTTCTTTGCGCTCTCTTTCTATCCGTTCTTTTGTCGTTTCCATTCTTATTTATCCCTTTCAATCTTCCCTAGCAGGAAATGTGTCTTTATCTTCTGAAATACAAAGATAATTGACATAGATCGTTAAGCATTAAGCCTAGTTATGCAGGTAAATAATAAAGCTCTAACGAATATGGTTAGATTTATGTAGTAGTTGTGTACAGAAATAAGGCAATACTACTACAATGTTGTTGGATTGACTGAATTATTCATCGCTTAAACGAATCTCGGCAATTAACAGGACACAAAGTTACTTCTGCTCCGAAATGTCTGCTATATGTGTGAAATTGCTGCTCAGCTATCAAGTAATTAAGGATCTATGCAATCACAAGTCAAGCATTTTTCATAGATAATAATAAAAATCTTTAGTTATTCTTATTAGCAGACTGATGATACGAGAAAAGCGAGGAATTAATGCAATATGGTGGTAAGCGGCTGACTTTTCTAATGTGTATTTATAGTCTACGTTGCCAAGATTTTTTTAAAAAAATGATATTTTAGTAATGACCAAAGGATTACGGATTTGAGTTCATTAAGTGCAGTGACGGATTGAGCAGGTAGGCCGGGTAGGCACGGGCCTACCCAAAATATCTGAAAATATATAAACGCTAAATGATACAATAAAGAGTAAATATATTTTCCACTATTTATATTACTGGAAGATAATTATTTAACAAATAGTATCAACCACTACTATAAAAGTAATTTCCTACTGTCATTAATAAATCAAACGTGTAAATGTATCTATAAGTGTAGGGCAAGCCTACCTAAAATTAAAATCCTAAAGCAGCCGCCCCCTGATTAGCGTTCATTTCAGCAGCCAGGTTATACGAGACGTGGAGATCCGAACCACACGATCTCCCACTGGGAAATGATCAGAGGATAAGCAGAAGCATTATTCTATAAACAAGTTAGAGTATCTATTGTAACTGTACAATCAATTGCAAAAGAATCTCCTCGTGACTGCTGTAACTCCAGTTGGTCGAATCCAGTATTTTTGCTGTTTTCACAAACGTCTGGACAGATGAAACCCAATTTACACCTAACATTTCAACAAGAAGACGACAGTTAGTAAACCTGTGGAGCATAGAAACAGGGTTTTGCTGTGGATTTGATCCACGAAGAGATTTCTCCTATAACCGTCACCAAATTATATAAGTAACTTTTGAGGACGCTCTGTATATTTTGGAAAGACAAAAATCATTCTTCAATTTATACTTTATAATTGTGACGCAAATCATTTCTTTTCTTCGGTGGGAACTGCTGATAATTCAATTTCTTTCATACGTATCAAGAACAGAAGTCTCTTTCATCGTTCACTCATACATATATTTGAAACTTTTTGTGTGTGTGTGTGTGTGTGAGAGAGAGAGAGAGAGAGAGAGAGAGAATTTTAGTGAATAACAAAGGCAACACTCATTATCTGAACTATATACGTGATAATTGTCTTTTTATTACTTGCTTCCTCAGTGTCTTTTCCTTACTCATTAATATGCAAGGACTACGTTCTATAGTTATTTGGGGCTGAATTAAATTCCTTTTTCAATTGTTTATGGAAATACTGCGGTAGGAGAGAGCAGACCAGCCGCAACGCAGTCAGACCGTTCACAAGCAGTGCCGTTAGCCAGTTTTATTTAGAAGTTCTCATGCTCGACCGACTCACCGGCGCCAAACATATCGTTCAGCCACATTTTTCTCCATGTTCCCACGACAAGTTATCGTATTTTCCTGTATAGTGACCAGTGAACTGTGAATTAACGCAATTTCTTTCGACATTTAATTTGCATATCCATACAGGTGGCTTAACCTAATCACATTTTAAAATGAACTGCCAACATTGACCAGTTGGTCAACCCAGCTCAAAACTAGAACACCTGATCTCTGACAGTTTTCTCCACGCGTCGATTTAGCGAATACGTTCGTGAAATTCGCCATATAAGTAAGTAAAGGGGCACACGTCTCATATCCGGCAAGGACTGTATCACGGCTAGCCCGCACTTAGTGAAGTCCCGGGTACGTTCACCCTGTGCGTATAAGTAGAAACGAGTCCTCCAATATCCTAATTCTACATTGTGACTACCTGTATGTTTTCTGCTGGATACGGAATCTTCTCGCAGCAGCTAGGAAATTACGTCGCCGGATTACTTCAGTGTTACTCCACAGTGTAAACTCCCACGTTCAGTAGTGAGTGGTATGAGAAAAGTGCTTGTGGTGAGTAGCATTGAACGCATATCTGTCCTAAATGTGTTGCAAACACCTAAAATTAAATTATCTGTTTTTATACTATTAAATTTTTACAAATTTTATCCTATTTTGTGGTACACTTTATGCTGATTTTGTACAATTTATGGTAATTTTATGACAATTTCATTCTCTTTTTGGTGATTTTTGTGAGATTTTTACCATTTTTTGTGATTTTCCGTGCTGCCATCCAAAAAATTATTGAAAAATACTTTTTGATAATATAATTTGATATCTAAGTTGATAACACTTGATGGAAACACACAAATGGTTGAGAATACAAAGGTAACTTACCATCCTTCCCAAGACTCTAAAGAAACTTGTTCTTTCTCTTTTTGTCCTTCCCTCGAGCGGTGAAGAGCAGGTGAGTGAACTTGAAGAAACTACCTGTAAAGGGGGGAGGAAGGAGACACACGTGCATGAAAGAATGCTAGGAATTCCTTTGTTCACGGAGTAGTGGATATTCGAGAACTTCTATTGTTTGAAACAAAGGCGTGGGGTAAGGTTTTGTTTATAAAAGGTCTTTTGTATTCAAGATTCTCGGACAATGGATGATGTCATTGACTACACGAAGATGTACATATGGAAGCAATGGACGTAATTTAACACAGATGTTTGTATGTGTAATAAATTAGGGTCATTGACATGGCGGTTTGCTTTATTCTTTGTTAACAGAGAAGTAGCGGGAATGATTACGTGACTGGATGCACGTGTTTAAGGAGCTCATATGTGTATTATTTTTATTAAATGATTACGTGACTGGATGCCCGTACGCAAGGGTTGAATGGTTTGATTATATTCAAAAAGTAATTGGAAACATGGGAAAAGTTCCTGGAACTTCTGATAATAGAGCGAATGACAAGAAAGAAGATGAAATATTTAAATAATTGTAGACAATACAATTATATGGAGTGAGTGAAGATTGCACCTAATTGCTAGTTGAAAGAACAACGTGTACTTGTTGTATTGTAGTATTCGTTATTGATATTTTTATTGATAGGCAGATAAAATATTCATATTATGTCTAGTGAACATATTAATAGAATAGAAGAAGAAAATATAATCAATTATGATAACTTGTATTTATTTATGTTTTAATTTGCATGAATTATAAGCATTTTCTGGTTTTAGGAGATAGGAGAATATACAATCTTAAGAGGTAGTTATTTCTGTTGTAGCTTGTTTGAACTTCGAGACAGGAGATGGAGTTTTTTAACTTGAATAGAAAGACTCCATCAAATAAAAAACGAGAGCGGAGAATGGTTTTACAACTTTTTATTCAGCCCAGAAACTTGTAGAAACCAATAATAAATGGAAAGAGAGGTGCTTAGGTAAGAATAAGGAACAAATGATAATTTGTTTCCCATTGCTTGAAGGATGTTCTTTTTCTGCTAAAAGAACCCTTTCTAAGGGGCGTGACCCCTGTCAACTAGCTTGTTTTATGACCCTGGTACCTGAGGTTAGGGAAGATTGGCCCTTCTTTACCTTATTTTTTTATTGCAAGTGGTAATAAAATCATTACCTGAGTGAGTTTTCTTTCTTTCTTTCACAGGTAGATTTCAATTAAGATTTCTTTAACATGTTTTTGCATAAATTAGGTTAATGAATTAATTATTCATCAATATTGATTAATTGATAATGAAAGGTTTAGAAAGAATTATTTTTTTCGTGTCTAACGTTTATTTTAGAGGTATATTATGATATTTACAGCATAGACTACTATATATTGTACATACGTAAATTATATGTTGTGGGAGGAAACGAACACAACTCTAAGAAAAGTATTTTATGCATTTATTTGGTCCTTTCACTGGATAATACATGATTTTAATGTAGAATATCATCTCTTCATTAATGTTTGGGTATAATCGTGTACGAAATGCAGTTCAATCACTAATTATGTATGTATATGAGTACATTTTCCTAATGGACGTATGTATTCATATTCTTGTTGATATGTGGACAGGAATATATGTATCATGTTGCATGGATAACATTTTCCGTATGCATGTGTTTTAACCTTACCTTGTAAGTAATGTGGGGTTGTATAACTTCTTTGGTGTAACATTGGGTTGCATAACTTCCACGTTTTGGTTTGTATTGTAGACATATATTGTGACTCTATGTATGTAAGTGTTTTGACCTTGCCTTTAACGTAATGCTGAATTGCATATCTTCTTTGGTGTTATGTTGAGTTGCAAAACTTCCACCTTTGGTTTGTATTGTAAACTTACATATTATGACTGCTTATACATGTAAGTGTTTTTACCTTATCTTTAACGTAATGTTGGGTACCATAACGTCTCCTTTTGGTATAATGTTGGGTTCCATAACTTCCACTTTTTTTGTTTCAATCGTAGACATATATTGTAATGC
Organism: Thermobia domestica; assembly: GCF_964235325.1. Lineage (NCBI taxonomy): Eukaryota > Metazoa > Arthropoda > Insecta > Zygentoma > Lepismatidae > Thermobia > Thermobia domestica. The sequence continues at coordinate 222,316,719 of NC_137455.1, forward strand.
TTTATACATGTATGAGTTGTAACCTTACTTTGACTGGATTGTTAGGGCTGCATAACTTCTTGTTATGATTGTAATGGTGGGTTGCATATTCTTATTTTTTTCTAATATTGACATATATATATATATATATATATATATATATATATATACTGATTCTTTACATATGTAAATAATATATTTATGCGTAGAAGACATTATGACGACATTGATTTCATCAGTGTTTGCAGCTCGTGCTGATTTGTGGTAGGGAGTCACATAAATAACCTTGTATGAACCATATATATTCCTTTTTATTTTATACAAAAAAGATACTTATTGACAAGATACAAATATTTTTGTTTAATTGTTTGAGCGCCACATAAAATATTATTAAAACATGTATAAAGTATATGTTATGATCCGCTAATACTTAATATGATGCAGTATATGTATTCTTCCTTTACTCTATATAGAATATGCACATACTTATTGATATGGTACTAATAATTCTTTTAAATAAGTGATTATCATTTGAAATATAACATATATATGAAATTTGCGTCAATTGTTTATTAGCATTAATTCTTGTTCTTCAGTGATATACATGGCACGGTATGTTATTGATAACAGATAATATTTAGATATATTTAGTTGATTGATACATTTATAAGTATTCAATATTATTTATTTACAGTATTATTTAAATAAAACATTCACAATATTTACATACTTACATTATTTACAATAACAATATTTACAATATACAATTTACATATTTATAGTATTTATAACATTACATATTTACATTATTTAAAACAAATTATTTACAATATAAAATATACTATTTACATATTTATAACATATACAATAACAATATTCACAAAACACTATTTATATATTTACATATATACACGTAGGGAAGTGGCAATTGACGGGTGTCCTGAAAATATTGATGAAATTTGCCACTGTAACGTATCCGAAAATATCATGACTATGTCAGTATGTTAGAACACATTTAACATAAGATATATACAAATATTCATCGCACACTTATAGAAGTATTACCAATCATTCGACACGAATAATACTTTGATAGCCATACGGTAATGTCGTAAATTCAGTCAAACTGTCAGGATGAAGTCGTCGTCTTTTATTTTCAACCTTTTGGTGTGTCTTAGTTTCAGGCCTTTACATAATGACAAACCGCTGCTTTCGAAGAATCCTCCCTTAATTGTTTAGCTGTTTCTTGTGAATTTTATCGCGAACTAGATTATAAAATGAACAAAATTAATTTTTTGGCGTGTACGATGATTCAACGTTATTCCCCTAATTTTAAATACATGAACTACCTTCCCCGTCCCAACCTCTTTTAAACGGTACGCGTAATTCTTTGGCCCTAATCCTATCAATGGATTAATTTCCCACCCTTCTGGAACTTCGTTAGTTAGTACACCCAGGTAGGAACCTAAGGAAAGCGGAGGTTTCTCAGTACATGGCTGTACAAACAATACTATCGGTGTAACAGTGCAGCACACGGTCAGGCCCTACTGTTGTCAATAATTCATAAAGTTTTGGACGTGCCTACAAGATGATGAGTGATACAGTTTGCACCTCGCATTCCGGAGCCCATAGATAGGTCAAAAATTTTTCAGAAGTATCGACAATCACCAATGGCGATAAATCCGTTCGCTGTCCCCATTTCCGATACAATGAATTGATGAATATTTTAGAAATATACCTCAATCCCGGGTTCAATCTTTTCTTCCGTTAACTGTATGCCTTCATGGTCATAATAATCTGTAATATATTTCTTTTTGTCTTCGCTTTTGCAAGAACCAAGAAATCTCGAAGATTCCCGCTTCATTTGAAGAAACAAATTCACATACTCTTTAAACAGACCATCAAAACCATTTTTTCAAGATCGATGAGTTCTGATTCGCAGACTTGAATTACTTGCGAAATTTTTTATTCGAGCTGTAATGCTTCATGGAGTTCAGGGGTACAGTACGTAACCATTAAAGCATGCTCGGAATCGCTATCCACGCAGTTGTCAATACTTTTTACATATATTTCCGGCAAACTCCGAAAAGTAATTGTCCGCCACCCACATATGGAAGAATAGGAAAATATAAGTCATTTTGGGACAAGATGATGTATTTTACTAACATTGGATACTTTCAACTTCAGGAAAGCCCGGGCCTCTTGTATATTTTTGGCTTTACTACATACATAGGTTTAGGTGCCATCACCGAAAGGTATAACGATGTTACATCATAATATGCCACACTCTCCTCGCCTACAGGCATAGGTCTACGTGCCATTACCCAAGGATATAACGATGTGACATCATAATATGCCACAGTCTCCTAACTGGTACATTCGTACGAAGCATTAAAACATTCGGCACGGTTGCCATGAAAACTATCCTTTGGTATTAGATTGTCAACAAGATCCTTACATTGAGTTTGAATAAACTCCTGCAAGGTCTTATCAGTCTTCACACAATGGTTCAATTCCTATTTCCACATTTGAACAACATTAATATTTAATTTCTTCAGGAATGCTATTTTCGTGGCAATTCTTTCATAACGGTCTTATAAGGATGTACCTTGCTTAGAGGTGGAATCCAAGGACACGTGTCCAAGCGTAGGCTAGGTCAAGCATCCGTGGAAAAAACACCCATGAAATTCGAAAACTACATTAGTTCGAAATTCAAACTCATCGACCTTATACCTCCCAAATCGCTTTTCGAATCCATTTCCGGAATGGTGAATTTCATTACCCCTGGTACGTTCTAAGTATCGTTACAAGTACAATACCTTCAAGCTTTGTCGGTCACGATGGTCGAACTCATAGGGTGAAATATTTGGAATAATTTTTGGGTAAATATAAGGTACGATAAGTCAGTATGGCCAAACTCTATATCTTTGATGTTATTGTAATTTCGAGAATTTTTAAGTGTAACTTTGATAAATAAGAGTTAATTTAATTATAGTGATCTAACAAACAATTACTGAAAAAATAAAAGTGCGTATTTTACACATGCACATACAAAATTGAAGGACGTACTGATTTGTATAATGCTCGCAGCACAAGAAGCCCGTGCATACGGAAATCCAAACGAAGGTTTATTTACGTGGGAAGTTTGGACGAAATGCCATGCTGCGGGTGCGAGGGTAAGCAATGAAGCTTATTCCAAGTTATTGTAAGCGTTGTTCACGCATTTTGGCTGAAATCCTCATGTTGTTTTGAAGTATTGTAAGTCTTCAAAAGATATTATTGATTTATATATTGTAGGCTTCTTTCGCCAAGATAATATGAGGTTTTAAGCCCGTTAAAAGGTTATGAAACTTGTTTCTGCAGGGAAAACTAACGGTTTAACCGCAGATGAGTCCAATGAGTTTGCTGGTATTCTTCCGGAGCGTACCACTAGTTCTGCACCAGTATCTGTAATGTATGGTGCTGGAACGGATGAATATTTTCGTATTGTTAATAGTACAACCAAACATTATACCTATTTTGGACCAACAGAAAAGGTAGTTACCATTGAACGTATGAGCACCAATGGAATTCATGACTATGAAAAATACATTCCTTCCTTATTTGAATTTGTAAACGAGCATACGTTAAACGGTGTCGACGATCACATGTATGTTAGCATGACAATAGAAAGTTCTGCTTCCACGATCTAGAAGCCCATATACATATCGTGGCGTCAAAAGTTGCAACTGAAGCCTGAGGTTCTGTTTCAGATTATTGAAAATGTTTTAAATAGTAACGAAAATTATTTATTTGGGGACAAAGTAAGTTTCAAAACTCATATTGTTGATTCACGTAAGGTTAGGGGTCGAACTATGGGTTCAGCAAAATATAGCAGTCTTGTAATACCTGGAACACTGTACTATCCCAATGGAAAAGGATGTGTATTGTCTTCTCAAGAGCATTGTCCTTGGGATGACTAGGGCTGATCTGTGACATATTCAAGATTACAAGTTAAAAAATCATCCTAAACGATTGTTAAATCAAGCAAAGGATTTGTGCGTCAATGCTAAATCTGACATTGAAATCCGTGATGGATACACTATTGATGATGCGAATAAGTTCCAAAATAAGCTAACGCATCATTATCAAATTGTTATCTACGAGAAGAACGGTTTGGCTCGGGACAACCTTGTAATTTATACGGGAATAGATGCATCAAAGAAAATTTTGATTGTGTATACTGAAGGACATTATGAATTAATTACTAAGATAAGAACTCTGTTGAACAAACATGGGTATTGTCAGTATTTTTTGGAAGCATATTAACCTAAGTGTAACTTCAAATGTACGATGTGCGAGAAGTATCATAAGGTTTCATATCATAAGTATCATAAGAAGTATCATAAGATAGACACCTGAAGTAACAATGTCAGGGCAAAAATTGTTAAAATGCGTTTAGAAAAACGTTTTAATTTAGTGACACGTATTTGTATAAGGGCGCTAAATTATCAAAACTCCCTAAAACTTTAGACCTATCAGGAAATTTCAAGAAGGGAGATTTCCCATATTTATTTAACACTGGAAAATCAAAATTATGTAAGTCCAGTTCCCGCTCTTGAATATTTTGACTCTTACTCGCGAAGCGCGGAAGAAACACAACTAATCGCCTGGCAGCAAGAACGTGTTGCAAGTGGCGATCAGTATGACCTCCAAAAGGAGATGGTGACGTACTGCCGAAATGACGTCAAAACTTTATCAGAGGCTGTGATTAAATTTTCAAACCTAATTGAGAAAAAAATGGCATTCAATGTTTTATCGCTGCGCCCAACATTGCTAGTTTGGACATACTCACTTATCGTATCTTACATTTACCAAAAAATTATTCTAATTATTTCACCCTATGAGTTCGACCATCGTGACCGACAAAGCTTGAAGGTATTGTACTTGTAACGATACTTAGAACGTACCAGGGGTAATGAAATTCACTATTCCGGAAATGGATTCGAAAAGCGATTTGGGAGGTATAAGGTCGATGAGTTTGAATTTCGAACTAATGTAGTTTTCGAATTTCATGGGTGTTTTTTCCACGGATGCTTGACCTAGCCTACGCTTGGACACGTGTCCTTGGATTCCACCTCTAAGCAAGGTACATCCTTATAAGACCGTTATGAAAGAATTGCCACGAAAATAGCATTCCTGAAGAAATTAAATATTAATGTTGTTCAAATGTGGAAATAGGAATTGAACCATTGTGTGAAGACTGATAAGACCTTGCAGGAGTTTATTCAAACTCAATGTAAGGATCTTGTTGACCATCTAATACCCAAGGATAGTTATCATAGCGGACGTACCGACTGTTTTAATGCTTCGTACGAATGTACCAGCAAGGAGAGTGTGGCATATTATGATGTAACATTGTTATACCCTTGGGTCATGGCACGTAAACTTATGACTGTAGGCGAGGAAAGTGTGGTATATTATGATGTAACATCGTTATACCCTTGGGTCATGGCATGTAAACCTATGTCTGTAGGTAAGCCGAAAATATAAAATGGACCGGGCTTTCCAGAAGTGCACAGTAACCAATGGTTAGTAAAATACATCATCTTGCCCCAAAGTGACTTATATTTTCCGATTCTTCCATCGGTGATTGTCGATACTCCTGAAAAAATTTTGACCTATCTATGGGCACCGCAATGCGAGGTGCAAACTGTATTACTCATCATCTCGTGGGCACGTCCAAAACTTTATGAATTATTGACAACAGTAGGGGCTGACCGTGTGCTGCACTGTAACACCGATAGTATTGTTTGTACAGCCATGTACTGAGAAACCTCCGCTTTCCTTAGGTTCCTACCTGGGTGAACTAACTAACGAAGTTCCAGAAGGGTGGGAAATTAATCCATTGATAGGATTAGGGCCAAAGAATTACGCGTACCGTTTAAAAGAGGTTGGGACGGGGAAGGTAGTTCATGTATTTAAAATTAGGGGAATAACGTTGAATCATCGTACACGCCAAAAAATTAATTTTGTTCATTTTATAATCTAGTTCGCGATAGAATTCACAAGAAACAGCTAAACAATTAAGGGAGGATTCTTCGAAAGCAGCGGTTTGTCATTATGTAAAGGCCTGAAACTAAGACACACCAAAAGGTTGAAAATAAAAGACGACGACTTCATCCTGACAGTTTGACTGATTTTAGGATGGCCATCAAAGTATTATTCGTGTCAAATGTTTGGTAATACGTCTATAAGCGTGCGATAAATATTTGTATATATCTTGTTAAATGTGTCCTAATATACTGACAAAGTGATGATATTTTCGGATACGTTACAGTGGCAAATTTCATCAATATTTTCAGGACACCCGTCAATTGCCACTTCTCTACGTGTATATATATGAATATGTAAATAGTATTTTGCAAATATTGTTATAAATATTATAAATATGTAAATATTTTAAATATTATAAATATATAAATAGTATATTGTACATTGTACATAATAATATTGTAAATAATGCAAATACGTAATTTTATAAATATGTAAATAGCATATTGTAAATATTGTTATTTTAAATAATGGAAGTATGTGAATATTGTTAATGTTTTATTTAAACAATACTGTAAATTAATAATTAGTTATTATATTTAATACTTATAAATATATCAATCATCTAAATATATGAAAATATTATCTCTAATCAATAACATACAGTGCCGTGTATATCACTGAAGAACAAGAATTAATGCTAATAAACAATTAACACAAATTTCAAATACATGTTTTATTTCAAGTGATAATCGTTTATGTAATACAATTATTGGTATCATATCAATAAGTGTGTGTATATTCTATATAGAATAAAGGAACAATACATATACTGCGTCAGATTAGGTATTTACGTATCATGCATATATTTTTCTCATTTTTAATAATACTTTACGTGGCGCTCAAACCATTAAACAAAAGTATTGGTATCTTATCAATAAGTATGGTTTTGTATATAAAATATAAAGGAATACATATGGTACTTATAAGATTATTTATGTGACACCCTAGGATAAATTAGCATGAGCTGCAAACCCTGACGAAATCAAATGACTTCATAATATCTTCTACAGGGACGAACAAATAAATTAATTACAAATTAGACTTCAATTAACATTTGAAAATTGATGCTTAAAATACAACCAGGATATGTCACAAACATTTACATATGTAAAATCGCAATATATATCTCAACAATAGAAAAAACATGGTTAAATCAGTTACATATGTATACAATACAAACCAAAAAGGTGGAAGTTATGCAATCCAACATTATACCAAAAGGAGACTTTATGGTACCCAACATTACGCTAAAGATAAGGTTATAACAATTAATTCTATAAGCAGTCATAATATGTAAGTCTACAATACAAACCAAAAAACGGAAGTTATGCAACCCAACATAACATCAAAGAAGATATGCAATCCAGCATTACGTTGAAGGCAAGGTCAAAACACTTACATACATAGAGTCACAATATATGTCTACAATACAAACCAAAAAGTGGTAGTTATGGAACCCAATGTTACACCAAGGAAGTTATACAACCCGACATTATATTAAGGCGGCAGACTACTAAATATTTTTGAAAAACTAATAATTTTTCTTTTGCCCATTTTTCGTAAGTGGAAAGAGGTAATAAAATGTAACTTACTACAATAATAGATAATGTTATTCTATACCCGAAAATACGAATCGGAAGAATTTTCAGTGTTGCCATCCATAGAAATTACAGTGTGACCAGAATTTGAATTACTCAAAAATCTAGGTAAAGGCAGCGACTAGAAAAATGAACTCAACGGTAATTGACGACTTATCATGCTGTCTACCTTTCTTGTTTACTACTTTTTAAATAACATTTCTATTTATTTTATAAAACTTACATAAATTATTACAAAATAAATAAGTTATTACAAAATAAGTAGAAACATTTTTTAAAAAGTAGTAAACAAGAAAGGTAGACAGCATGATAAGTCATCAATTACCGTTGAGTTCATTTTTCTAGTCGCTGCCTTTACCTAGATTTTTGAGTAATTCAAATTCCGGTCACACTGTAATTTCTATGGATGGCAACACTGAAAATTCTTCCGATTCGTATTTTCGGGTGTAGAATAACATTATCTATAATTGTAGTAAGTTACATTTTATTACCTCTTTCCACTTACGAAAAACGGGCAAAAGAAAAATTATTAGTTTTTCAAAAATATTTAGTAGTCTACCCCCTTAAAGGTAAGGTTAAAACACTTACATGCATACGGAAAATGTCATGCATGCAACATGATACATATATTCCTGTCCACATATCAACAAGAATATGAATACATACGCCCATTAAGAAAATGTACTCATATACATACATAATTAGTGATTGAACTGCATTTCGTACACGATTATATCCAAACATTAATGAAAAGGTGATATTCCACGTTAAAATCCTGTATCATCCAGTGAAAAGATTATATAAACACATGAAATACTTTTCTTAGAGTTGTGTCCGTTTCCTCCCAAAATATCCAATATATGTATGTAGAATGTATACTAGTCTATAGTGTACATATCACAATATACCTCTAAAATAAACGTTAAACACGAAAAAATCATTCTTTCTAACCCTTTCATTACCAATTATACAATATTGATGAATAATTAATTCATTAATCTAATTAACCTAATTTACGCAAAAATATGTTAGACAAATCATATTTGAATTCTAGCTGCGAAAGAAGGAAGACTCCCTCAGGTAAATATTTTATTACTCCCTGCAATATAAGAAACTCAGGTAAAGAAGGGTCGATCTTCCCTAACCTCAGGTAGCAGGGTCATAAAACAAGCTAGTTGACAAGGGACGGGCCACTTGAAAAGGGTTCTTTTAGCCGAAAAAGACCTCCTTCAAGCAATGGGAAACAAATTATCATTCGTTCCTTATTCTTATCTAAGCACCTGTCTTTCCTATTATTATTAGTTACTACAAGTTTCTGGGCTGAATAAAAAGTTGTAAAACCATTCTCCGCTCTCGTTTTTTATTTGATGGAGTCTTTCTATTCAAGTTAACAAACTCCACCTCCTGACTCGAAGTTCAAACAAGCTACAACAGAAATAAGTACCTCTTACCACTGTATGTTTTCCTATCTCCTAAAAACCAGAAAATGCTTATAATTCATGCAAATTTAAACATAAATAAATACAAATTATCATAATTGATTAGATTTTCTTCTTCTATTCTATCAGTATGTTCCCTAGACATAATAACGAATACTTTATCTACCTATCAATAAAATATCAATAACCAATACTACAATACAACAAGTACACGTTGTTCTTCCAACTAGCAATTAGGTGCAATCCCCACTCACTCCATATAATTGTATTGCCTACAATTATTTAAATATTTTATCTTCTTTCTCGTCATCCGCCCTATTATCAGAAATTCCAGGAACATTTCCCATGTTTCCAATTACTTTTTGAATATAATCAAACCATTCAACCCTTGCGTACGGGCATCCAGTCACGTAATCATTTAATAAAAATAATACACATATGAGCTCCTTAAACACGTGCATCCAGTCACGTAATCATTCCCGCTACTTCTCTGTTAACAAAGAATAAAGCAAACCGCCATGTCAATGACCCTAATTTATTACACATACAAACATCTGTGTTAAATTACGTCCATTGTTTCCATATGTACATCTACGTGTAGTCAATGACATCATCCATTTTCCGAGAATCTTGAATACAAAAGACCTATTATAAACAAAAGTTTTACCCCAGCCCTTTTTTTCAAACAATAGAAGTTCTCGAATATCCACTACTCCGTGAACAAAGGAATTCCTAGCATTCTTTCATGTACCTGTGTCTTCCTCTTCCCACTTTTTCCAGGTAGTTTCTTCAAGTTCACTCACCTGCTCTTTACCGCTTGAGGGAAGGACAAAAAGAGGGAAGGATCAACTTTCTTTAGAGTCTTAGGAAGGATAGTAAGTTTGTATTTCAACCATTTGTGTGTTTCCATCAAGTGTTACCAAGTTAGATATCAAAGTGTATTATGGAAAAATGTTTGACAATAACTTTTTGGATGACAACACTGAAAATCAGTTTAAAAATGGTAGAAATCTGAGAATAATCACCAAAAAAATAGTATAAAACTATCATAAAGTTACCATAAATTGTACAAATCACCATAAATTGTACCACAAAATAGGATAAAATTTGTAAAAATTTAATAGTATAAAAACATAATTTAATGTTAGGGTTTGGCGACACATTTAGAACACATATGCGTTCTATGCTACTGTGGTGAACCCCAACAAATACTATTCTACTCTAGGTCCAACTAAACATTTTTTGTATCTCATACTCATATTTGCAGTGTAAATAACCCCGGTTTGGCTATAAGTGACTGAGAGTCGGACACCAATTGCCTAGACCATTATATTAGTGTGCAACCCAACCCTATCTCTGCTAAACTTAAAGTGTTAGTTTGTAATACCAAAGTAGAATGCTTGGCAGACACAGGCTCTGATACATGCCTTATGTCTTTAGCGCTTTGGAAACGTATTAGTGCGGATGTGACGTCACCTAACTTCACTCCAGCTGATGACGTACTTCTAGTGGATTTCAGTGGATCAACCAGAAGAAAAGTAAGAGATTACACATTAGCCATTATACAAGTTGACATTTCTGTTTATATAAAAGTTTATGTCCCAGAATCTCTTAATCAAGATCTCATACTAGGACTCCATCCGCTTACTGCCTTGAGCGGCCAAACTAATCAATCTGCCGGTACGATTTCCATGGAATATAATAATTTGAAAACTATTATCAATCTTTTAACAGAAATTTTTGATTTTCAGAAAATCTCCGAAGACAAATATAGAGCCTCCATAGATAAAAAATTTTCTGTTTCAGCTGCCACTTTTGTGAAACAATGTGCTACATACGAACAGATTAGAGATGCCGTCAACCACACTTTTAATTTAAACAATCAACAGAAAAGAAATTATGCTCTCTTTTATCTTAATATAGGGATATTTTCACGAATTATTCAGGTCTTTGTAAAGATTTCGTTTGAGATGGAGGTGAAAACAGACAAACCGCTGGTACGTAAACAATATCAAACTCCTCACAAATATCTCCAAGATGTAAAAGATTAGGTACATAAGTTATTAGAATTAAAATTAATTTCTCATTCAAATTTTGTTCACAACAATCCTATCCTTGTAGTTCCCAAGAGAAACGGGAAATCGAGGGTTTGTCTCGATTTACGTTTACCGAACAGGTATGTGGAACTTCGCCAAACTAAGTCCGAGGGTATGCAAGACTTGTTATTAAATGTAAATTGTAAACCTTTTCTTAGCTCTTTACATCTTGTAAGTAGTTATAATCAAGCCTTGCTTACTCCTAAGTTCCAGGAATATACAACATTCAACTTTGAAGGACAACATTACCAATATCGAGTCACGTGTTTTGGCTACAAAAATGGTAGCAGTGTATTGAACAGTATGCTTCAGAAACTATTGGGACCAGAGTTACATGCTAAGATCTTACGATACATTGATAATCTGGCTTGTTTTACAGATACCTTCGAAGAACACGTAGCATTTTTGAGACAAATCTTTGAAAAATTTAGAGCTCAACCTTACCCTTAACATTGAAAAATGTTTATTCTACACTAATTCAATATCTATTTTAGTTTTCTTGATTACTCCCAAAGATATCAAGTAGCATCCGAAAACCATTGAAGCCGTTCGTAATTTACCTAGGCCCACCAATATTAAATCTTTACAATCTGTAATTGGTTTCCACAATTGGTCACGAAATTTTATCCCTCATTTCTCAGAAAAAGAATGTAACCTCTTTTTCAGCTTCTTGAAAAGAGAAAACGGTGGCAATTGCTTGAAGAACACAATTTTTTCAACAGATTAAAGATGACAATTGTAAAAATGTTCATGTGTCTCACCCCGACTTGAATTTACCATATTACTTAGAATCGGACGCATCCCGCCTGGGGGTCACTGCCTTCTTATATCAGTACAGTGATCGACATAAATAGGTAATCCAATTCGCTAGTTGAACGTTAATCCCTGCTGAATCTCGTTACAGTGTCAGTGAGCTCGAATGCTTGCAAGAATTTCCACGGAATTCACGCAATTGGGAAAAAATTTTTTAAACTTGATAACGGTATCCTTTTGTATCGAGATTTCCATTTTCCAGACTCACACAAAATGGGCATTCCTAGGTCATTAGTGAAAAAATGTTCCTACAGTTTACCACGACGATTTAGATCACCCAAGAGTAGACAAGACGCTCCGAATCATCTTAAAATCATTTTATTGGAGTAAAATGAAATGAAATGTTTAAAAACATTTAAAAAATTATGTTAAATGTATACAATTTAAAACTGATCATCATTCACCAGCTCGTTTCTTGTCTACTAATCCTTATTCGGCGCCTAGAGCGTTAATAGCCCTTGACGTTTTAGGTCCATACCCATCAGGAAAACATGGTGCGAGCTTCGTACTGGTTACCGTTGAAGTGTTTACTCAATACAGTACAGATTAACCCTTGAAGAATGCCACTGCTGTTTCAGTTATCAAATCTTTATTTGATATATACATGCTACATTTAGGTATGGTGGAGGCGGTGCTCACACTGTTTCATAGCAAAAAGTTCTTATCTAAAATGCAGGACTACAATATTAAAGTTCATCATACAACACCTTACAATCCCATGAGTAACATCACGGAAAATTCTAATAAAATTATTTTACCTACTCTTAGGTTGTTATGTCGCCAGTCACATAACCAATGGTCCGGAACCTAACACAAGCAGTACTATCACATACTATTCTATCATTGAAAGCCTTGGAGTTTCACCAGCAAGTTTGTAGCTTAACATTTATTTTTCTCGTCCCATTTTCAAGCACTTGGTTTACAGGTATCTCAAGATTTCGATACGCGTGGAGAAAACTCTCAGAGACCAAATATTTTAGTTGTGAGCTGGGTTATCGATAAGGAAGATTGGATTAGTTGGTCAAATAAACTACTTCTCGCGGATCACTGATGAAAAGCCACTTGAAACGTTTTTTTTTTCCTTTTTTGTGAGAGGATTTTAATGAATAACAAAGACAACATTCATTATCTGAACTACATACAAGATAGTAGTCTTTTTATAACTTGGTTCCTCAGTGATTTTTCCTTACTCATTAATATGCGAAGACTACGTTCTATAGTTACTTGGGGCTGAATTAAATTCCTTTTTCAATTGCTTATGGAAATACTGCGGTAGGAGAGAGCAGACCAGCCGCAACCCAGTCAGACCGTTCACAAGCAGTGCCGCTTAGCCAGTTTTATTTAGAAGTTGTCATGCTCGACCGACTCACCGGCGCCAAACATATCGTTCAGCCACTTTTTTCTCCATGTTCCCACGACAAGTTATCGTGTTTCCTGTATCGTGGCCAGTGAACTGTGAATTAACGCAATTTCTTTCGACATTTAATTTGCATATCCATACAGGTGGCTTAACCTAATCACATTTTAAAATGAACTGCCAACATTGACCAGTTGGTCAACCCAGCTCACAACTAGAATATTTGGTCTCTGAGAGTTTTCTCCACGCGTCGATTTAGCGAATACGCTCGTGAAATTTGCCATTTAAGTAAGGTAAGCCATTTGTGAGTGGTATGAGAAAAGTGTTTGTGATGAACCCCCAAATATATGATACAAAATAAAGGGCTATTATGTCCCGAAATATGAAGTGTAATTTTGTTTGTGGAAGTAGTCAAGTGTCTATATCCATATCAGTGTTTAATGTTGTGATGGTTTTTCTTTTAATGTTCTGTATATAATACACATAGTGTATTTAATAAATAAGCATAGTGTCATTTTATTTAATGTGTTTTCGTTGCATGTGTGAATGATATTTTTGTGTGTCGCAGTCTAAGCGATCATCTGTATGTCCGTGAGGATTTTGAGAGGAGATATCCGAACCTCTCTGTGCTTGATGCTCATCTCATTGTTGAGACCTGTGGGCGATCCGGGCAAAGTTCTGCAATCCCTTTTTGGAAATGTTTAATGTCTTAAACATTTAAGTTTAGATCTGAAAATACTCGTTGTTGGGACAGCAGGGAGACAGATCCAGAAAGCGGTTACACTCCATTTTGAGATTAATCTCCATTGTTCGTAGCGTCTTGCCCAATTTATCAATGTTATTGTAATTCGCTGTGTGCATAGTGTATTATTTCATTATGTTCTACATTCGAGTGGAGAGAACAGAACGTTGATCACACATGAGCAAGAAAATGGTTGAAATTAACTGAATATTTCAAATTTGGAGCAATTGAAGGCAATAAGGTTTAAATGATTGTTTCCATTCGTGGACTTACTTCAATTTGCTGTTATTCTCATCATTCGAGTAGTCCTTCCTTATCCACAGGACAAGGCCTAGCATATCACACTGAGCATGGACTGAAATAGAAATTTAAACACATTAGAAATTTGAGACCTGCAGAAATTCAAATCCGGGCAGCCTGGATAAAGAATCAACGCGATAACTACTCACCTCCGCCGATCACTTACTTGTAGTTGCCCAAAAAGTGTTAGCTAGTTGAAAATTTTTCATGTAATACTAGTCCAGATACTAAGCCCATAGGCGGTGGTACGTGGGGACTCAGGTCTCTTCAGACCCCCAAATTGCTTTAGGACTGTAAAAGGTACCGAAACTGGTATCATTATTTATGAATATCGAAGTTTCCATGGTACTCATACTGCAATATCGACATCCCGAAATACTGAATCACACCGAAAATACCAAACCATACTGCAAAACGAAAATATCGAATCATACCGAAATATCGATGACAGCGAAACATAGAACTATACTGAAAACCGAAAATATGGAACCATACCGAAAACTGAAATTCCTAAAATGCTGAATTATGCAGAAAACAAAATAATGAAACATCCCGAAATATGGAAATACCGAGCGATACCTTAACAATCTTTTTTTACATTTTTTTCTTATTTTCTCTCTTTTAAAAGCAGAAATCTATCTTTTCTCTACTTTACGTACAAGTATATTATAGATCCATACTCACTATCGTTCGTATTATATTATTATCTTTCTTGCATCTCTAAATCAAAACTAAAATTTCCTCTCCTACATTACTGGTTTATATATTTTAGAGACTGATTTAATTGATCTTTATAGTCTTTCGTTTTTACTCAAATTTATGTAACGCTACCAATTTCTAGTTATACTTTATTAATCGTCGTTGTTGCGTATTTTAATTTGATGGTCTTGTCTTCTTTCATTATTTTCGGTTTTTTAGTACTTGATATCGTTTGATTTTTTAAATTTTTTTGGTAATTTATGGTATTTCTTGGTTGGTTAGTTGTATTGATTTTTAGCCTCCCTTTTAGCATCAACAGTATATAAAATGTGGGCCTACAGTTTAACGTGAGATCTGATCCACATGGGTCCCTACCGGGAATGAATCCGGAATTTTCGAGCACAAGGCGCGTAGAATAAACACAGGGCACCTAGAGAGCTCTTACGAGGGTGAGTAAACGCCATATTTTTTAATGTCAAGCGCATATCAAAAATTTGCGTTATATTTATCCGACATAGACGTGGGACGTGAAAGATTTCACTGTGCAACAGTGAATTATTTACTGAAATGTATCCTTTATTGGTTTTTTGGGCGCTGAACATGAAACTGACAATAAAAATGTGCTCCGGCTAATATTTACTTGTAATTACACAATTTACATGTTACATATAACGCTATAATAATGAAATTGTAATAGTCACAAAATGCTGAAATGATTACGGAAATAAAAATAGCTATTCTTTATAATTTCTTGGAGGCTGAACAATAAAATGACAATGATAATATGCTCCTATCTCAGATTTAGTGGTAATGCATAATTTACCTTTTGCATATAACGCTATTATATTGAAATTGTAAAAATAAAAGTCACCAAACTTTGAAATGATTACGTAAATAGAAATATCCGTCCCTTATAATTTTTTGGGTACTAAACACGAAAACCACAATAAATACATATTCCGAATTCAGATTTAGTACTAATTACATAATTTGCATTTTGCATATAACGCTATAATAATGAAACCCTAAAGGTAAAAGTAACAAACATTAACAGTATATGTTTTAAACACTCCGTCTATTTGCTTGTTTCTTGTGAGGAACATCTGAAGCATCTCTTGGAATGATCTAGCAGAAATTCGCTAGCATTGAAACTGATCACTTTCCATCGCAGAAATGTCTTGGTGAAATCGCTCTCCTTGTTTGTCAATGAAAGATCCACAACTCGCTTGAAAGACATCAAGTTGGGAATGGAGAAAGTGCATTTTGAGTGACATATTAGATCCAAGTTTCTCGTAGGCAGATAGCAATTCTTCTACTAATTCTTTGCAATTTTCTACTCGGTGGTTGCCCAAGAATCTGGTACAAACATTGCATAAACAATTTCACGCATAGAGCTCATCAGCACTGAGAATAGATTCAAACACCTCGTCTTGTAATAGCTTGCGTATTTGCGAATCAATAAAGACTCCCTGCTTAATTTTTTCTGTACTTAGACGTGGAAACTTTTGGCACAAGCTTTTGAACAACTCGTACAACAAACGTGGAGAGCCCATGATTTATCCTGGTCTCCAACACGACACCCAAATATGCTCCTCGCACTGCAGCAGTCAATGGCAGCTTCCTGGAACCACAAATCACGTCTGCACATATGTAGCGCACACTGTCCACCGAAGTTTTACAAACGCGGGGCATTCATTGGTGCACTTTCCTTGAATCACTGACACTTCGCAATGAAAACAATATGTACAACAGCGATAACATCCTCATTCACTACTTTCAAACTGCTGGTTCACCAATAACACAAACAATCTGTCAAACTACTGCTTCAAGCACGCCACGAATACGATTAGAGACGTTAACTGGAGCTTGTTGCTACTTGCAATCACTGCCTCACGTTATTCATGAGACGCTCGCACTATCTGTTGATAATGTAAAACGTTGCCAAGTCGAATATGCAGCAAATACTTGTCAAGAACGACACTTTGTACCGTATAAAATAAAAATTTCAAATAATGTACTTATAATGTCCGATAGCATTATATGCAAAATATAAAACGCTAACTTACTCAGAAACCTCAGCCAGCAGAGAATTTTAAGAGTGATTTTCGCGTTCTGTGGTCAAATATCAATTAAAAAACCGGCTACTTTCGTTTCCGTAAAAAGGGTCAATCCATACAAAGTGGTCCAGAGGTGGTTTCTCGACCATATCCGAAAATTATAAAAATTTGAGTGTGATGAACCTTGTGTATGAGAAGGTCAATACATCATTCAAGTTTTTGTATGTACAAGTGTTCCTGAATGGTGGCCATATTTGTTGTCGGTGGTGTGCCATATTTTGCATTTGCAAGCGTTTACGAAAATTACAGTTGCTCAGGACGTATGAATAAGACGGACAAAAAACAAAACGAATGTTTAGACGAATGTTTACAGGAGAGGCTGCGGTACACGAAAAGTATAAACTTTTGCGTCTAAATAAATTTGCAGGGTTGCAAACCAATATATGAAATCACCAGAGAAACTACAGGAAATTACACTTTTAAAGGGGCTGTATCTTGGAACTGCATAAAGTGGGGGGGTCATAAGTTTTGTGCAGAATACTATTGCATGTAAAGAGTCTGCAGAAATATCCACAGTTATGATACTACTGGCATCGTAGATTTATGAGGGGTCCTAAAGTTGAAGTTTGTGATTATGATGCCATTTCTGGGGCGTAATATTTCAGGAGGGCAAAGTGCTAAAAATTGTTGCTTATGCCACAAAGTAATTCTGTATGTGAATAAACTATTACAAAAAAAAAAAAAAAAACATTACACAGAGAAACAAGTGAGGACATGGTAAAAACGCGAAGAATGCACGTACGCGACGATGGTTGTAACCCGGAAAAATTAAATGTTTGGATATGTTTCATGCTAGATGTCAAAAAATATGCATGGTGCAGCAATTAAGCCCGGTTTTCTTAGTTTTCAGTTGTGTAAAAGCTTGCGAGTAGCACTTGTTTCATCTTTCTAGCTTCATGATCATTGCGACGTTTAGATTATATGGTAAGGGAGTTAGCTCCCCTTGCTCCCACGACACACATCGTCGAACTGGACCGCAGTATTAAGGCATTTAATGTATCATTAAAGTATCATTGAAATCCAATCAGAGTTATGGAAGTTAATATGTTCATGAAGTTGCGTTTTATAGGATAGTCTTTGGCTAGGTGGGGACTCCGCTCCCAGACCCCCGCGTTTGTTCAGACTACAGCTACGAATCTATAAAACCTACGATTCTATCAAATTTCAAGTTTTTTTTTTTCGTACTTCAACTATCTAAAGGATAAGATTTTGTGTCACAAGAAAACACCCAGTTAAATAAAACACCCATCGGAATTACTTCATCCCCCCAATAGATAACTTAAAATCTAAAAATATTCACTTTTGGCAATTTTCCTGTTGGTTAGCTTCGGAAGTATACAAGCATGCCAAATTTCATCATTCTAATCCTGCCGAAAGTGCTAAATATTATGGGATGTAAAAGATGTCCCATATAAATAACACTGAGAAGACTTTTCAGTTCCCCATAAAACCTTTCTACGGTTGGACTTTTATATTTCGGGTGATTTACTTAAGTATCGATAACAGAAACGTACAAGCATATCAAATTTCAAGTTTTCATTCCAATTCCAAGTACCTAAAATATGAGATTATAAGTCCATGAAGGCCTCATTTAGATAACATAGAGAATTTCTGCATCCCCCTTTAGACCCTCTAAAAATTAAAAATATTAACTTTTGGCAATTTTTGTGGGCTAGTAATTGAAAGCTACAACCGTGCTAAATTTCAACTTTCCCCGTCAACCGGAAGAAACCCTTTAATTCATGTCAGTTCATGTAGTTTTATATATAGTTAGGATAGATCTAACGCAACCTCTTGAACTTCCGTAACTGGGATTGGATTTCAATGTCACTTTGCTGATACATTAAGTGTCTTAATACTGCGGTCCAGTTCGACGATGGGTGTCGTGGATGCAAGGGAAGCAACCTCCTTAATATATAGATGTGACAGTGATCATGGAGCTAGAAAGATGAAACAAACACCACTCGCAAGCTTTTACACAACTGAACACTTATAAAACCGGGCTTAATTGCTGCACCATGCATAGTTTTTGAGATCTAGCATGGAACTTAATCAAAACATTTATTTTTTTCCGGGTTACAACCATCGTCACTCACGTTTTCTTCGCGTTTTTACCATGTCCTCACGTTTTTCTCTGTGTAATATCAATCATGACTTTTTTTTGCAATAGTTTATTCACATACAGAATTACTTTGTGGCATAAGCAACAATTCTTAGCACTTCCTAATATATTACGCCCCAAAAATAGCATCATAATCACAAACTTCAACTTTAGGACCCCCCATAAATCTACGATACCAGTAGTATCATAGCTATGGATATTTCTGCAGACTCTTTACATGCAATAGTACTCAGCACAAAACTTATGAATCCCCGCTTTATGCCGTTCCAAAATACAGCCCCTTTAAAAGTGTAATTTTCTTTAGTTCTTCTGGTGATTTCATATATTGGTTTGCAACCCTGCCTATTTAATTAGACGCAAAAGTTTATATTCTTCGTATACCTCAGTCTCTTCTGTAAACATTCGTTTTTGTTTCTTTTTCGTCTGATTCGTACGTCCTGAGCAACTGTAGTCTTTGTAAACGCTTGCAAATGTAAAAATTGGCACTCGATCGACAACAAAGATGGCCGCCACTTAGGAATACTTGCACGTACGAAAACGTGAATGACGTTATTGACCTTCCCATACACACACTCAAATTTTTATAATTTTCGGAGATGGTCGAGCAACCATTTTCACCATTTTTGAGCCACTTCAGATGGATTGACCCAAAAATAAAAAGTGAAAAAAATGTTGAATAGTTCTTATCAGGAAGTCGCGATCGGAAAGAGGGATTGCCGCCGGAGGGAGTCGGCACGACGATCTACTTGTTCAAAGTTGCCGAACTTTTGCCAAGGCGGCAAGCGGTCGAAAATCGTAAAATAGAATGCCCTTTGCCGACTCTTTGCCGACCACCAGAGTCGGCACAACAGTCGGAAAGGCCTCTTTCCAACCCTCTGCCGACTCCTTATGCCGGCCTCTTTTTGACGGCGGCGCCGACGCATTTAATGCTCATTTCCGGCTGTTTGCCGACTGCTCAGCAAGGCAACTATTCGTCGCCGTCGAAAATCGCGCGCAAAGACTTCGGTGTCCGGCGCCGGCAATCCAACCACGTCATCTGGTCGGCATGGACAAATTGTCCGACTGTAGGCGGCAGGATCCTGATGGAAGTGTTTCATAAAAATACGAGGGGAGCAAAATAACCGAAATTTTCCAATAAAAAGCATGGAATTTATTTATTTGTTTTTTGAATACTTTTTTTTTTCAAGTACAACTTTAATCCACTGCAAAATATTCTCCATTAGTACTAATCCACAAGTTCAAACATTCAATTGTTGGAAGTATCTTCCAAATTCGTTATCTTTGATACCTCCTAGCGCCGTCATGACATCGTGTTTGACTTCGTCGACATCAACCACACTTGACTTTCAAATTCCATTTCATCCGACGGAACAGGAAGAAGTCCGCGGGAGCCAAATCTGACGAATAGGGTCTATGTATTGTCTGTAACTGTGTTATTCATTGTACGACAGAATTCCACGTGACGATCCCTTGTTCTTCGATGAGAAGTCATTGCACAAACTTAGCAGTCACTGGTCCAATTCTCAAATCGTCGTTAAAAGTGTGCTGAATGGAGATCGAGAATAAATGGATAAGCCTTCGTATTGGTCAACTGCTCTGCGTCGATCTTCCCTGATGAGATCACGTATTTTAGCGATGTTACTCGGTTCGCGCATTTGAAGGACGACCAAAACAGGGCAAACCATTTTAAACCGGGCTAATCACTCGTAGACTTGTGTTTTACTGAGAGCATGTTCTTTGTAAGCTGTTTGCATCAGCACAATAATTTCCCCTGTGTTCTTTCTGAGTAAAAAAACAAAACTTCACAGTCGTGTGTTGTTCGTAAAAATCTGCCATTTCTTCGTGATACGAGTGCACTACAGACACACTCACAGAACTGCCAGAAAAACCACACACGTCATTGTCGGTTGACGCTATTTGACATATTGACTCAGGAAATGTTCTCCCGCAGCGTGCCAGCGGTGCAACCTCGTAATACAAATACACAATGCGCAGGAGCATGATTCCGATTATTTTTGGGTTTTCCTCGTATATCTGTTCTTAACGGTATTTCTCTTTTGCGATGTAAAGATATTTTTGTACTTAATACTTATCGAAATCAATATAAAAATCCCAACACCGAACAGTCCTGTCTGCAAGTTCCTTTTCTTTTGAAAGTTAAAGAAAAATAAAAAGGTGAGAAATCATTGCTGTTTTGCACTTAATTAAATTCAAACATAAATTAATTTTACTAAAATGAGTGCCTGTTCATACTAAATGTTTTCTTTTGACGATGAATCGGTTATCTTCCTTATTTTAATCCAGAAAGCATAGTTACGTTTTCTTTTCTACTTTACAAATAAACAAAAGTATATTATCTTCCTCGTATTTATAAACACATTTTGTCAGACTAACTTACGATTTTCTTTCTTTCCTTTGGAAACCCTTGTGTTCTTCTTTGGAGAAGGGGCTCTGTACACTTACTGACAAACTGGCGGTTGCAAAATATCGAACGTAGTAAATATTTATTTGAGTTAGACGTTACTTTTGATACTTTTTATCACGTTTGCCAGGCAATCCCCTTGTGAACTGGCATAGGTGCTTGCGAGAGTGAATGTGTATAGTACAGTGAAGATTTTAAGGGGCTACCTGAGAGAAAATCACTCGGAGCTACGAAATACGTCCCGGAGAATTATTCCGATCGGACTCGACCTGGAATACAAATACTTTCGCAGTACTACTTTCATTTTCAAGCAGAAGTCTTTTGAATTCATCTCTGCTACAGTTAATCACTCAAATGACATATTAGCACTTTGAGTGCTAATTACGTATATACACGGGGTGGCAAAACTTCTGGAAACTGCTTCCATAAGTTACAAATAGTTGCTTTCATTCATAATTTATTTCATCGGTTTTCCTTCATTCATTCACAGAATTAAGAATCTCGAATTATTCTCTGTATTTCATAAATCTTAATATCGCTAGATGATGCGCAAAAAATCCTTACTATTCTGCTGGTGTCTTTGTGTGAAAGCGACGTGCATGTTGTTTTACGGGAAAATGGTGAGATAATGTACGTCTGATGATGTCATACTCCTCAATTTGGAAGAGGAATTTAAAAAAGGTGCCTGTTATGTCTTTCATGCAGAAGTATTTTACATGTTTCTAATGGTTTTAGATAATTTTTGCATAGTGACAACGATACTGTTAGCAACAAACTATTGTTTTTGAAAGAATGAAAATTATTTTGGGAGCCACTGGTTATATACAAAGCGTATAAGCATATTCACATGAGAAACATCCAAGGCCTATACTTACTGCTCTGAATCCAAGGAAAACACTTTTCAGACAAAATTTACCCACGAAAGTCGCACTCCGAATTTTTCTCATTTATGAAAAGACTTCACATCACAAATCAATACACTGTAGAGAAGTGCAGATACTGAAAATATGGTGAAATGTTTAAAAAATTATCATAAACAAATACAGTAAGTAAAATATAGTACACGTGCTTATTTGTTGTCTCCATGATCTCTTATTTTTTGTAATTTTTATGCGATGCATAATTGATTTTCCAATATTGCCTTATTCTTGGAAAATGTGATACACCAAACCAAAGAGCTTTCCAGCAATGTGTGATACACAACTTTCTAGATTTCGAGATCATTTCTTTTAATTCGGGGAAAAGATCAATATTCTTGGGAAACCAAATGTTCTTATAACAC
This sequence comes from Thermobia domestica, assembly GCF_964235325.1. Lineage (NCBI taxonomy): Eukaryota > Metazoa > Arthropoda > Insecta > Zygentoma > Lepismatidae > Thermobia > Thermobia domestica. The sequence goes on from NC_137455.1 coordinate 222,339,781, forward strand.
AGCTTCGACCTTAAGGGAAAGGTCAAATTGGTTGAAAAAAAGAATACACATTGGAGAACACAACTTGCAACACACTCACAAAGTATAAAATTAACCTTTGCTAGGAGTATGTGGTGGCTTAGAGGTGCTTGTCTCTTTTGTGTGTGGTCCCTAGTTCTATCCCAGCTCGTGTCATATGAATTTTGTGGTGGACAAATACATTGTGCATGGGCTTTCTCGGGGTTCTCTTGTTTCCTCAAACTTTTTAAATTGCACTAGTTGATTACCATCATCACCGTTTTCCTTAGCCTCGGTGCATAATCGTAGGACATTAAACTACGAATTCATTTTAGTTTTTGAAATGTTCTATAGCAATGAATACTCTGCTTATTAAGTATCAGTTGTTCAATCAATTACGAACGAAACATTAGAACTTAACATAATAAAAAAATATAGTCCAAGTATTTACAAGTGGTGACCAAGTTACCTATTAGTAAGTTTAATCAACTTAAGTCACGTCCAGGAACCTTACTTCAAGTCACGGGTGCCCACCCCCTAATATTTAAGAAAGAACCCCGCAAAAAATACCGTTCTCTGTTCGCAGAATAGTGTGTGGAAATGCTTGTTCATATCGCTCTCCCCCCCCCCCCCCGCACCAAAAAAAAGACAAATATAATCAGTTCTTATACTCATTTACTTTGATATACATACAATTCACTTAGAAGCCTGCTTTACTTCTTGTTAACATAATCAGTCTATAACCACTTATTTCCTACTCACGTTGTGAATATTTAAAATGTTTGACTTCAGAGGTACTCATCTTCCTAAATGATACAGAAAACGAATAAAATTTCTCCCGATGAAACATGTATGCTCGTTCATATACTAGAGTTCAAACTATGTCAAATAATGAGGAAGGTTTGTACTTTATTCGTATATCATTGATACTTAAAAATAAATCACGTGATTCATTGATACATTTGAGTTAAATTCTCCTCCAAATAAGTTTGATAACAGAACCACGCCACCTGCTCGGCTAATTGCTTCCTTCATTTTATCTACATTATATTATGGAACCTTTAAAGCTGAAAGGAAACATGTTAGTGAAAGAAAAGTATACTAAATATGTATGTCAATGCATTAAAACTCTTCACGTATTAGAAAACATGTATGGTGTATGCGAAATTCGCAACAACAAATTTACAAATTGAACTTTAAAGATCAGTTATAAGAAATAAAGTTGAATAATGTTTCATGAGCTTTTATGCAAGGGTAACAGAGGAAAAAATTACACACATAGGAGACGTTACACCCTGTTTCTTCTGTTTATCCTTTTCGCTTGCTTATTTCGTTATTTGTTTTTGTAGCCCTCATAAAAGCGAAAATATACTCTCTCCGCTTGTAATACATAAAATAATTATTTGCCATACTTGCTGTTTACATTGAGCAACTACTCTTACTATTAAAATAATTTTCATTTTCATTTCTAAAAGTTTTTCTATATTTCTACGACGGAACTACTACAATTCTCATCTTTAGAGAACTTATATGAACGTATGTTACCTTACCTATATCCTCCCATATTAAATTAACGAACTGTCAAGTGAAAAATAAATTATTCTAACAACATTAAAAGATAAAGAAATAAAGTTCAGACATAAACGGTACTTATGTTCCATTAGTACAGACATTAATATTCTTGTATCTTATAGATAGTATATACAGGGTGAAACAAATTGAGTTTTACAAGCAAATTTCTCATCAAGTATACATCAGGGAAGTAAAGTGATAAGAATCAAAACTGAAGAGCATGGAGAAGCCGATAAAAAAAATATGTGAAAAACAACTGCCCCCGATGTCAACTTGAAGATTTCAAATGCAACATTGATACCTTTCGAGTGATAACTTTCGATACGTCTTGGAAAAATAACTTTGCTATTTAAAAAATGTTGATATGGAAATTGTTTCTAAGTTAGCCACCAAAAATGGATCCTGTTTCAGTTTAACTTGCATGTCTGTAGTAAGAACACGCTGATAGATAAATGATTGGAATAAAAAATTAGAATAAGCAAGTCGCATAGAGCACATCGATTGGTGTTTTTGTGGCGACCCGTAGGGGTCCACAAAATATGTACAACGAGGTTCGTACATCACTTACCGTGACATAATGATGATTAATATTCCATGCCGTTCATTCTGTTCCACACATACGTAAGCGGATATGTGTGGGTGCACGCAAATCACGTAGCATTTTTGTGATAATCGACGCATACTCACTTCGATTACGCGCCTTTATATTACCAATTGTTGTTGGTACTGTGGTCATTACAAGATCTTTAACAAAATTTCAGAGGAAAAAAATCAATTCGTTAGGCCAGTTAATAGGATCTTTATGCCTAATCCATGTATTTGGTATACGTCTGTCCAATAGGGCTCTGACCTGACGTGTGTTATGTGCGAAAGTACCAACATGTTGAAAAATGCGGCATACATATTACAAGTAAGATTTTCATCAAGGAAATATGGCCTAATAATACAATTACCCAGGATGCCACACCATACATTGAAAGACTACATTATTTATGTGGGAGTATTGATAGTCGCTGAGTTTAATTTAACATACGCACCCCTCTGGCAGCGGCCTTGTTGACACATGAACCAAGCGACCTTTACTACTTTCGTCGATTACAATGTCGTTTTCTTACGATGGATCATGAAAGTCTATCTAAAATAACATCCATTGTCGGCGGCCATTTTGAAAACAGTTTCCCATAGACATTTGTTTTCTACCAAATTTATTTCGTTTCGCAAGCTGTATTGAAGAAGGTATCACTCGACCCACATCATTTGAAACTTCCAAGTTGGCCCGAGGGGCACTTTTATCGGGCTCTCTATGCTCTTCAATTGTGCTTCTTATCACTTTACTTTCCCTGATTCATGTTTGAGGGGAATTGGCTTATAACACTCAATTTGTCTTACAGATAAAACAAGGAGTGAGTTAGAAATGTCATAAGGTGCACTGAATAAAGCATGCAACTTCTGGTTCAGAGTCTGCCCATTGTGGGACACCGGTGTATCATTTGAAAATTTTAAATGGGAAAGTATGTCGTTTTATATGCCGTTGAAAAAATAATGGAAAAGTTTTAAAAAAGCTGTTCTAGGATTTTTTCGTGTGAAACACTATTAATGAAATGGCCACCATTTAAGTATAAGATCTTTTACAGTTAGATAAAATGTCTATTACTTATAAATCGCAAATGGCTGAAGATAAAAAGATGAAATCAAAAGTGAGGAAGGGAAATATGATATGGTGCATTGAGTGGAGCTTCATGTTTGTCTCACAGTGATCCTATCAATGAGCAGTGGGGTCACGCGAAAATTTTAAACGAGAAGGTAAGATTACGAAAAATAAAGGACTATTCCTAGTTCAATTTGCGAAATTTATTTTTATACTGGGCATCTGTGTGCCATCATCTGAATTTTATTATGATATCTGCTTTTGTTATGACACTAACAGTTACTGTACAGTCAGGCACAAAAGTAGCTGAACCCTGACTGTTGTAACTCCATTAGATCAAGTCCAATACTTTTGCTGCTAGCACAACGCTTAGACAGATGCAACCCAGCTTCTACGTAATGTTTTTAAACAGTTGGTGAGCCTGCTGTATCTGTACGTATGCATACAATTCATTTGGGGTTAGAAATACTGTCTCCTTGCAAAATACTTTATAGCATTTCTTGGTTTAAAACTAATGTATACATTTTCTGCCAAATTAGCTTCTTTAATTAAGATTGCACATGAGAATATATAAACAGACAGAAGAAACCCTTCTCTTAAGGCTCGAAGCGACGCACTGTGCCTGGTAAACGTAGACAAATTCAAACATGTTTATTTTTTATCTCCGGTAGTGAGCTATTTCGATTGTTTAATTTTTTCTAAAATAGAATACGTGTAACTTTCAAATTAAGAATTTGAACAATGTAACACGGAAAGTAATGTTACTTAATTTTCTTCTTAAATGTGACAAGTTTGATCATATAAAACACTGTACTCATGGATTGTTCCTCTATAATCTATGCGATTTTGTCTTCAGAATGAAGATAAATGTTCAATAACAGAATTAATGGCATTTGAAGTGGAAATCGAGAATGAACTGCCACTTTAACATTATAATTTTATTAATAGTTTATTAAACTAGCATTTCACTGAAATTTGCTGTTTACGTCCCAATTCACCAGTTATTATTCCAAGGAATAGCTGTATTTCTTTAACTCTAAGACAACATGCATTTTGCTTTGCGAAAAAATATAGAATAGTGTAGTCATTAAAATGTCTGCCTACCAACTAGACAATGCCCATTCGAATTCTAGTATATGGGGTAACATCTTGAAATTCTATCTTGTTCCAATGAGGCTCTAAGGCTCAAGTAGCTGCTTTAAAATGAATGCTTTCGACAATGTAGAGAAATCTAGATGCCAGAGGAAGGTGTTGACTAGACATAAGTTTCGAAACCTGAGATAGTCGTGTACGTCTGGCCAATCTGTGACGCAGCAGTGGGCTTCTCGTAACCAACGCAAAACGAACAAGTTTTACAAAGAAACGGACGTACGAGATGGGTGGAATTGAACAAAACTGGTGTTCATAGAGTTCGGTTACTCATGAATGCTTGATCATATTTGACGTACAATTATTGTCCCACTCAAACAAACCATGGACAGGGACGTTCTGCATAAGATTGAAAACTAAAATTGAGGACTTATTAAATGTTCTGGAAGGTTTCTCAGATTGATTCATTGCTCATTTGAACTTTAAGCCTTCTTTTTGAATCTTCAGCTAAAGTATTCTTGCTACCCGCACAATGATTTGATTTGGATTTTGACATGTCTCAACACAGTTGCAACACTAAAAACTCAGCAGAAAGATATTTCTTTAACATCTGGAACCGTAGTGTGCCTTTTTTTTTTTTAACAAGGATTTCACTGATATCAAAATTCCCTGGAATGCAACTAAGGTCACTCCATACAACAGCATTCAAACTAAATTTGTATTTGTTAAGGGTCTTCACTACAGCGAAATTAAAGTACCGCTAATTTTAGAGTTATTCTGTAATATCTTCAAAATAAATAAAATTATTCGAAAAGCAGAAACGTAGTGAACTAGACAACACGATTTTGCATGTGATACCTTTACCACAATTCACCTAACTGTTTTTGGTATGCCGCTATTTGCAGAACTCGCAAAAAAAATGCTAAATCTATCTACAGTTACAATCGAAAGAAGATTGATTAGTTGTGATAACGGTATCACATGCAAAATGATATTGTCTAGTTCACTATGTTTCTGCTTTTCGAATAATTAATGTAGTGAAAACCCTTAAGCTATAAGAAAATCTAGAGGATAAAGTTTATTAACGTATAGACTAAATAATAATTTATGTGAGGAAATAGAATCGTCCATTTGCGAGATTTTGATTCTGGAACTCAAGTGTCTACAACATTCAATAGTAAAGGTATCAAATAGTCTAAAACGTCTTGAGCATTATGGAACGAGATAGCGTTAGTGAATCAAATCTCCGGGTATCCCATCCAGCGCATAATGTTTAAACTATTAGACAGGTGATATTTGAATCTGGTAGATATGCAAAACGTGTTGGAATTCTTATAATAAGACGAAAGGTTTTGAGCCGTGAAATTGTGTGAAATTTCCCTAAACTTCTGTGTCACTATTTTGTGTAAAATAGAGAAAGCTCTCTGCACCTGGTGTTAGCATTGGAATGGTTATTAATGATTTGGTTATCAACCAAAATGTAGAGCAGTATGGATTTAGGAAAGTTCCAAAATCCACACTGTTTTTTTATTTTAATTTATTTGTAAGCAGCAACACACAGCGATCGTGAAGTATCGGTTACTATCGTGGTGTAGAGGTCTTCACGGGCCGGAAGTTTTAGCCCGGGCCCGGAACGGTCCGTGAATTTATAATGTGAGGCACGACTCAAGTCCGAAATATGTTTTAGCTTTTAGGCCCGAGCCCGGCTCGAGCTCGTGTGATAATCAAATTAGCCAGAATTACAGAAACCTAATAATTAACGCATAGGAACTTACATGATTCAGAGAGAATAACGAAATAAAGGTAATCGTTTACACTATATGAACTCTCTAAAGAAAATTATCATTTATATAAGTCTCCCTTGGCCTCAGTTCATAAACATGGTACGCTAATTAAAGATTTCATTTTATTTCATTTATATAAATTCTCATGAAATGGAAACATGAATACTCCAAATATTTCAAACAAAATGTCGATGTATGCAAATTCTTATGCACGCGGATGTGTACAGAACTCACTCAGATAGTCACCAGAGCAGTCATTGTCATTTGCTGTAAACAAAAAGAATGGAATCCACACTCTGACTGCTCAAACTTTTCACTCACAGATAAACTAAGCATGTTTATTTCTGTTACGTTTAGTTTTTTCTCTCCACTACATAATTAGCTTTACTCTTAATTACACAATGATAATCAGATTTTTAGTGTGGGCGTCTCAAATTACAAAATTTAGATGTGCTTTAAATGTTCTCCAGAAAGAACGATCCGATAAATATATAGTTGTACAGTATATTTACAAAGTTAAGCCCGAAAAAAACGAGAAATATGGTTGTATATTTAAAAATTTACAGCCCGAACCCGAAGTGATCTATGCTTTGTAGTGCCGAGCCCGTACAGATCTCTACCTTAGTGCTAGTGGCAAGTTTCGTTTACAGACATTAGTTTGTAATATCGAAATTAGTTCCCGTATTGAAAAATGGCAGTTAATGTGACGGATGTGACATTTCGATGTTGAGATTTATAAGAACGTGTGTTGGTGAAAAGGTGTTACAACGTTCTATGGAGCCGCACAGATTTTTTTTTTAATTAAGCAAAACGTGTGGCAACAGTGGAAAGGCACTGAAATTAAAGAAATGGAGGAAGAGCTACATATTCAAGTGTGAACATCGAATTGATAGTGTCATTGGCAAAAGTCGGTAGTGAAAGGTACTTTTTTTTATCACAACTAACTTAGGTAACCTAGTGCTTTAGCGACATCATCGTTTATATGCATACCCACCGTCGCTGACGTCCCTGCTCACTATAGCTCGGATAAACCCTGCTGCATTTCTGCCCTGACTCGGTTACATAGTATGCATGCTTTTTTGTGGACACTTAGCACAGGTTCGATTGTGAATTTTACACTGTAGCTTCTCTTGCATATTTCTGGACGCAGTATTTACATAAAAAGGGCGAAGTCCTCTTATATTAATGTGTACTATTTGAGAAACACTTTGTTAGGTAGTGACAGTGAATTTCCTGCTAAATGACAAAATTTTAACCGTTTTTAGACTACAAATATTGGATCTACTATGCAGCACAAAGGCCTAGTGTTACTGCCCCGCCAGCGCCACCGGTAAGGAATTGTTGCAAAACTTGTATCACATACAAGGTACGTACTTTTATGGCATATGAAGTGTTTCTCCACTATCCTTGTTCATGAGTATACTGCCGCCACTGATATTATTGCTCACTACGGACGCACTTTGTTGATAGCGGGTAATTCCCCCCCAGCTGGGCACCTGCCCTGTTTCGGTTACATATAATTCATTGTTTTAGCGGCTATCTAGAACAGATTGGCTCATGTTTTTCACAATGTTGTTTTTATAGCATATGTCCACATACTGTATTTATACCCATAATGGATAAAACCTCCTAAAGCGTATATACACTCATCAGTGGTTATGTTTAATTGAGGGAAAGTAAATAAAAATCAAGATTTACAAGAGAAATAAGTTGATGTTACATAAGTGTAATTGATTCATATATAATTTGAGAGGTCAATGGATTAAAAATATACTGTATGGATGTGAGATATGTGAAAGGCTGTAGGAACTATTGGTGATCAGCGGAAGCGTATGTAAAAGTGAGTGGAAATTCTGGTTAAACCTAACCTAACCTAATCCAAAAATAACTTAAAATTAGTGTAATGTTAACATTTTCCTCAACCCTTCCCCTTTTTAAATACTTTCTAAAGTAATAAGAGTGAAATTCCTAGCTTCAGAAGTGTTTATATTTATAAAGAATGTAATTAGTTACCTAAACTGGAATTGCACACAAATTATTGTCTATAACTTTACTGTGCTCACGAAAATATGAAGTGAATCATTTAGTATTAAAACACTTGCAAATCGAAACAAATCGATTTTTTTATTTGACATCTTTCTCTATTTCTTCTCTTCCTCTCCTTATATGCTCTGAAAGATCCACCCTGATCATTACCACTCTAAATGTCAATTACATATGTGAATAGGTTTAGTAGACAACGAGAAAAGCCTACTACATGAAAGCACTGTTAACATGAAAGCTAATAAAGGGAAATAAGGGTGCTGGTCAAGTATAAGCACACCTCATTTTGCAAAATTTACAGCTAAAAATCAGTACTCTGCGTAGAATGACATGTTTATAAGGAAGAAATTACTGTAGGTGAAAGAACAAGATTATAAGTAATACGACTGTATTTTTATGTTTATAAGTATAGGCTTACAAGTGTAAAGTCATTCAAATGTTTTACAACGGTTAAAGTATTTCAGATTATGAAAAGATGACTGTATTAGATACATTTTTCCCCTGCACAATGTAAAAAATCTGTATTTTACCTACGTGTGATTACAGGTGTAGCGTTACTAGTGTGAAACTATTACAAATGCTGTAGGGACTCGCATCACTACCCTTGCTTACCAGCATGGGGCGCGGTAATTTTGGTAACAGTAGGTTTGATCAGGTAATTTTCTCACAAAAAACGAAGTAAACGGAATTAGAGAAAAATGATAATATGCTCTGAATATAATAGATCTAGAAATGAATATACAAACACCCGTAAAATGTAATATTAACTACAACGGAATTTCCTTTCACCGAGATTCTCTCCTCTCTCACACATATTTCGAAAGTTCATTAATAGTTTACGATTGAATTTGAAACAAATCTCTGCATATGATTGCAACTCCTATAAGGAGTCCATGATTGCTACGTAGAAGCGTAGAAGAAATTATAGGGATTGTGGATTAATTCGATCAGGCCTACGTTTTTGGTACACACCGGCGTTCTGGCCTTTGGAAGAAACGACAACAACATCAGTTTGAGCAATATGTACGCTCCTTTCCCTCTAGAAGTATGGAATGTTTACGGTGCCACACTAAAAAACGAACAGAGAACAAATAAAAAATGCGAGTCCTGGATAACAAGTTCAAACATCTGATTGGAGTGTCTTATCAGTCGATCTGGAAATTAATCCAATGTATCCAGTAAGAATAAGCCATGCTCTAGACTGCACTTTTGCAGATTGCCGTAGGACAGCGATTCTTAAAGTATACCCTGCGGAGCCCTTGGGCTCCCCGAAATCTATGATAGGGTCCCGTAACATTGTCTCTGAAGAAATCCTAATGATATTGTTAAATTTGGCATGAAAAACTACAAAAAATTATGGATTTCTTCAATTTGATTATGAAATCATTTGAACAATTTATGTGTTTTCTTCAAAGGATCTACCAATAATAACAAAATTTACAATTATGAAAAGAGTACAAATTAAGACAATTGATATTATTTTCAATTTTGCATTCCACTCATTATAATGTTTGCACAGATGGCTTGGGTCAATGAAAACTTGACATGACCCACTAACCCATCACCCACCGTGATCCATGACCCTCCGTGAACCACTCTGGCTCAAAACCCACTATGAGCCGCCACCCACCGTGACCCACTCCAACCCCTCAATACTCACCGTCATCAACTCTGGCTCATGATTCAAGCCCTCCTCTCAACTGAATAAAAAGTTTACACTTGTAATAAAACAAGGCTGTGAAATTGTCACTAATCAGAGTTTGAATTTCTACGATCAATCGCACAAACACTTCTCTGTTACAATACCGCTGGATCTGACCTATACGATATAAAATTGTAAAGTGTTTGTCATAGCCCAAATTACGATGAATTTCAATTTAGTTATCATAATAATTTAATTCGACTGTGTCTCGAAAGCCAAGTAGTAGATCCTATTCCTACAAATATCAGTATCCAAAAGTGCCTGAAATTCTTTTCTCACTTAAGATATACTCATCACAGGAAGTAAACAGAAACAAATGAAAAAGGAAGAAAACTGGAGGTCTTGAAAGCAAAAGCTACACAAATTCCTCAGTGTTCGAATGCTGTCTACAATGCAATCAGTAGAGCGGATCGATGGGTCAGAGTGGGTTATAGTGGGTCGTGGGTCGCAGTGGATCAGGTCTTAACCCACAACCTACTGACCCACTCACAATACTTGACCCACTTCATCTATGGATTTTTAAAAACAGAAAAGGGATACTAAACATCGCTACAGAAAGTGACAGAAAGCAGAAATAGTAGCCATTTTCGACCAAAAGACGAATACCTCTCTATGTTTGTTTTGTTACTTTACCAAGAATTGAGGAGAGGTACGCATGTTCAGATTTTGATATAGCTTTCTTTCGAGGAAGGAGAGTTTGGAAATGTCCAAGAATTCAATAAAACATGCAATAAGATAGTCGCTTTAACCTTGTTCCATTGCCCACTTTTTTCCGCGTCTCAATATTAGTTCCCTCAACCAAAAGCATAATTACATGTAACAAGGAAATGAATCAAAACTTTCCACACAGCGGATTAAAATATCTAGACGCTCCTGCATCTTCTTTACTGACTGAATCTCTCAGCTAACAAATTTGAGTTGCTTATCCCTTGAGCTGAACGCTTTCCTGAGCAATAAAATTCCCTTTGTTCTTCGTGTTAGCAACTGGGAATGGATGGGGAAGGATCGGTCTCTCAGCTGAAAATAATTACATGATACACAATTGTTAAAACGACTAATATGCAGCAACATTTTTCACTCTTTGAACTTTACTTACAACTCAAAGCCTAAAGTTAGTGGTGACAAGTTTTACTTGGTACAATCTGATGGGTGGATCACTCTTAAGTATCCGTTTAATTTGTTAAGAAATATTTTAAAAGTTTTGAATTTTTTCCAGTCATGGTATGAAAATTTGTTTTTAAAGTTTTAGTTTAAAAATGTTCGAAACTGAGAATTATAGCTATGACTGAATGTGTAATTTCATTGATAGAAAGTTATTCTTAGTTCAACTTGATTGGTTGTTCATTCTCAATCTTGAAATTTTTTAACACTCTCAATCCTACTGTAGTTCCGGAACGACAGGCTGTAAACTCACGTTAAATCCGAGTGTCGTTCGGGAACGACACGTCCATGTAAAATTTAAAATACCAACCAAAAATGAATTTTGTACGCTCTTTTATTTGAGAAAGTAATCTTGAGTGCTTTGTAAATTATCTATTGACGAATTTGATGCAAGAATGCCTTTCAGTCATTGTAGAAAGAGAACTAAAGAAGGTGTATCATTATTATTCATAATACTCAAGCATTATTACTTTGCAACAAACAAAGTTATTGTTTGCAATGATTTTTCAAATAGCTCTTGTTCGGAAACTGGTATCTTCTAGTAGATTGGTACTTTTTCTTTTATTTCTGAAAGTTTCAACCGTTTAGAGTAAAAACTTAAGAAGATGTGATTTTTAAAAATAACCCTTATTTTCTCCAGGACACAGGACTTGTCAATTTAAATAACCCTAGGATTGAAAGTGTTAAGTTTGAAATTGTTTGCTTAAAATTTTCAATTTAAAAATTTTTTACCACTACTTATTTTTAAATTTTTAGTTTGGAAAATTTTGATCCTGAGAATTGTATTTACAACTAATAATTGTAGTTATAACTGGAAAAATCAGGACTTTAATTTTTATTGTGAAATTTTTTGAACCTCTAGCACTGTAAGTTATTAATACAAAAATTACAATTAGAAAGCTGATATGTAATTATTAAACATATTAATACGTAAAAATAATAAATTTACACTTTGAATTTGTCATAACTCATAGTCTACGGTCGAAGCTTATTCTTGGTGCAATCTGACTAACTGATCATTTTCAAATCTCGGTTTAATTTTTTAAAATGTTTTATTTAAATATTAAATTTAAATACTTTTCGATCACGGTTCGAAAATTTTCATCGAAAATTTGTTAGGAAACTTTTGATTTGAAAATTTGTTTGAAAATTTTTAACTTGAAAACTAATAGTTCGAAGTCTTTTGTGAATCATTTTACAAGACAAATATGGATCATCCAATTTAAGGAATTATATAATTTTGAAAATTTCCAAAATTTCAGGTCAGTCTCTCTCAAAATTTCAAGAGTGAAATCATGGTAATCCTGTCCTATTCAAGAGAAGAAACCATGCATGTAATCATATATTGCAATAAAACGTAATCAGTAGGAATACATATACTTGTTCACAATTTTATGCTACTGAATAGGGACAATCTATGTATATTTATTTTATACCCTAAGCAATAAAATTATACTTTAGATAATTAAAATATATTATATAGGATAAAAAGAATGAAGATAAAAATTCAACAGGTAATGAATTGTTATACGAATTATTTTATTTCACGTCATGTATAAGAAATGAAACATTGGAAAGAATTTTAATGTTTTTTTTTTTATTATTATTATTATTATTAAATACCATGGAATGGAATGTTGAATAATATCCAGTTGACGTTGATGAAAAAGAATGGGTAATGCTACGAGAAAATATACTTTGTCTTGTCTTCACTATTAATGGTGTTTTTAATAGGTGCATCAGCCATATGGGCCAAGTATGCTATAAATGTGTGTAATTTGAATTACTTATTCGAAAATTTAATTACTTTGAACCAATGGAATGCATATTGAAGCAGATAAGAGCAAAATCTGTTTTTTTCTCTCTTCATAGATCGTAAAGATTTTATTGATTGTACGTAAACATCACCGCGCATAATTACCTGTAGAGGCTTATCGAAGCTATAGTGCGTCCAGTAAGAGAACGTCTCTGACAGCTCGCAGTGACATTGCCACTACTCGCGTGTCAAGGTTTTTTTCGGTGCAACTGTAGTGGCAATTTAATTAATGGTATAAGACAGAGTGATCGTGGTTGGTAACACTGGTATCAAAGTAGGGGCTGCAGTGTCCCACCGTATGTGGTAAGAAACGTCAGAGACCATCTCTTGTTGGCCGTGCTATAACGACGTACGAAAGTTTCAGAAAATTTGCCTATGTTGCCTTCAAGTGAGGGAAGTGTTCTTATAAAAGTAGTTCCGACACGGCAAATTAAAGGTGTCAGCAATAGTACTTAGAAATGAATTTTACTATTATTCTAGTATTTCTACTTCATGATATTTCCTGGATTGTCAAAAAAGCATTACAAGACTAGTAGGTTTGAGAAACAGATCGCTGCTCTGATAGACACACACAGATTAAGTGAAGAGTAAATTTAAATGTATTAATTAATACAGTATAACCTCGTTAACACGAACTCGCTTAAGCCGAACACTCGGTTAGGACGAACAAAATTTCGGTCCCGGCATCGCTGTACGTTATCTTATAGGAAGTTTTATCGGTTAACACGAATTTCGGTTAGCACGAATTACGAACTAATTTTTAGTCCCTTGAGTCAGTAAAGGTTTTGATTTAACACGAACTTCCAATCCTTTGATTTTTTTAAACATCATTTTTCTTATTTCAGATTTCACTCCAGATCAGTTTTTGTCATACAGTATTTATACAGACGAAAATTGCCTTGTAAATAAGAGAAAAACCAGAAACAGATATCTTTCCTCTTATGAGGTGTTGATTCTGTCCTCTGTCAAGCGCTGAACATGCAGGTGCTTGGCAGACGAGCTGGCGACAGCTCGAGACAAAACATCTTCTCTCCCCTGTAACTCCAAACTGGTGACAGCAATCATAAATACCTTTCCGTTACAAGCGGTACTCACCCTGCTAGCGAAGTTATCAATTTTATAACTTGACCTGGATTTTCTGCGTGGAAGCTTTTTTTTTTTTTTTTTAAATCTTCGAAGATAGGCTAATAAACTTACTGTAGTGTTTTCACTTTTCAGAGGATGGTACCGAGACCTACACTAGTCTCGATCTCGATTTTAACTCGAATTTGAGACCGAGGAGTGCTTTCCGAAATCGAGACGAGACCGAAACTCTCAGTCTCGTCTCGATACAATTCTGTAGATGGTATCAAGACAGAGAATAGTCTTGGTCTCGTCACGAATTTGGAACCGAGACGAGACCGAGACTACTCAGTCTCGTCTCGATACCATCTCTAGTGTGTTCTATGACATACATAATATACTGTAGTGGTATGTATAGTCTGTATACTGTAGTGTGTATGTATGGAGAAAATGTATTCGAATAATAAAATTTGTGTCCCCGGTTAACACGAATTCTTTTAACACGAACTCCTGATTTTTCAGTCCCTTGATATTCGTGTTAACGAGGGTTTACTGTATTTATTTTAGAAAACAAAATGTCAGATGGAGCCGAAAGGTCATTTTATACCGAAACATTAATAACAAAGGCAAGGAAATGTGGAAGTCGGGCAGATCATATGTGGGGAGTACATCATCCTTGCGATATTCGCTTGGTGGGCAAAAAAAAAAAAAATCGTGGGAGAACATTAATAATGAAAAAAGCTTCTTGATATCACTTATCGATTTTGCTCTTTGGAGCTATAAATTTGATTTTGTTTTGTTTTCAAATTAGCATCCCATTCAGCAGCGAGGCTATATGAGACGTAGACCTACAGCTTAATGTGGAATCCGAACCAAATGAGCTCCCACCGGGAATCGAACCCTCGTCTTCCGCGCCAAAGACGCGTACGCTATCCACAGAGTCCCGAAGAGTGAAATTGTTTGACAATTTCCTGTTTGTGAGAGAGATATGGATGAACCGGAGATGCTCAATCGGTTTTCGAAAACTGTCGCTATCTACTACCAATTTAGTTTTATGGCGATTAATGTTAAAACCGAAAATGGTTGTTTCCTACCACTTCTGGTTTGAATACAAGGTTAATGGAAGAAAAAGAACCTATTTTTGAGATGCTGTATGAATTTTCGAAAACTTCTCGAGATCTCTGACAGTTTTTGCTCTATGAAAATCAATATTGAAACCGGAAATATTAGTAAATTTCTACCTCTTCCGGTTTCAATAGTGAGATAGGGGTGGAAGTAGAAAATTTTCTTTACGTTAAATCGATTCCCGAAATCTTCTCGTCGCTAGCTATTTTCTTCTATGATTTATGTTCATTAGGGTATATCGAAAAAAACATTTTTTCGAAATCTTGTTACCCTTGGTGGCCATTTTTATCCAAATGTGTTTAATATAACAGAAGAAATCAAAAAATTATCTCAATCAGAAAGAGGTGCGGCCACTGGCTTGAAATTTGAAAAAAAGAAACAGGAGATCGTATATTTTTAAAACAATAAATTTAATATTTATTAGGTTATACAGTACTACTCTTAGTAATATTTGTTTTAAAATAGTCCAAATGTATTGACGAAAGAAATTTAAAATTGTTAGCTCTTGTTTATCTGGTGCCGCCATTGCTTTGACTTGGAGGAAAATTCGATAAACTTGTAATATTTGTGCGCAACAGCTGCCTCCCCTGCGACTCAATTATCAAATCAAATGGATTCGCTTTACTCAAACATAATCAGTTTGACTTGAGTTATCACATTTGAGTGTTGTGCTTCCCCTAGTTTGGTAGCGTTGACGCGTGATACTATTTTCTTGCTTGATCCTATTGTTTACAAGCCATTACTATATGATTGTGAGAGCGCAAATGTTTTGCTTGTATCAACATTTAATTGGAAAATAAGACACGATTACGGTGAGAGGACATAGAGAAACGTTATTCACGATGATATTCGATCTCCAGAAGACTTTTGTTGTGTTTCACTGCCTCCAATAGAAAGTGTGCTGAAACAATTCCTGTGGGAAAGGGAAACAAAGAAGAGGAATTCTGGTTTTAGAAAAGATTCTCCAGCCTAAGACATTGCTTGCATATTGCTTCTAAAATAATTCAAATTTGGAAGAAGTAATCTATACGTAGAAAACCACTTTAAGTCCAAAACGAATTGTTACCTTAATTCTTCAATATCACGTAAAAGTTCGTCAGCCCCTAATATCAGTGAAAAAATCAAACCCTACATGTGATGCTCAAATAGTACTATTTCAAAAGTTTGCCGGAGAAACCTTATTTGATATTGTTTAGTGTAAATGTGCTGATCCAATAATTCATTGTAAAGACGAGTGCCAAAGTTAGAAGTGTCATTTCTTCTTGGCCAAAGAAGAAAAAGGGATATGGTTATAGGAGGAATAGACGAAAGTGAATTAAAACGGCTTATAAAACTATATGAAAGAGTCATAAAGCTTGGAAATGAATATTTAAAACAAGCTGAACAAACTTTGAACCAGGACGCAAATCTCTCTAATAGTGACAACGATTTAGAATGTTCGGGTTCAGATAAATAATTCCATCCATCTCCAAGAATTGAAATAAATACGAGTCCACCGGCCAAGCAAATGAGAGTTAAACTGCCATCGTTCGCTTCTGTGGTTTGCAGGTGAAAAGTGTATGTCCGTCATGCTGCTTCTTTACTTTTAGAAGATGGCTTGGTCACTTCTTAGCAAAAGGGTCCCAACAAGATTAAAAGGGATAAAAAAACATTCAGGAAAATTGTCACTGAAGAATCCACTTCTTTACGATTTTCGAAATTAAAGGGTTGTATTTTGATGGAAGGCAAGACTAACCACTAGTGCTGAACGAAATAGATGGTATACCACATAGAATAGTGAAGAAAGAAGATGTCGTTTTAGTTCAAGAGCCTACTTCAATCTAAGTATTTCGGCCACGTATGCACAATGTCAGGGAGAGGAAACAACATCAAGTTAGCCATTACTCAATTATTCAGTGACCAAAATCCTGGCATGTCAAAGCTGTTCTAGGCTGTAATGAACGGAACAAAAAAAAAAAAAGGAGCAATGGCCAATATTGAAAATTACACTAGCCAACAGTGAAAATTACACTAGCCAACTGAATGAAATAAATGTTTTTTAACTATATCGACCACGCTGATAACGAAAATGTCAATGAAAAACTCGAATTAGCTCTCGTTTCCAAGTTAAAGAGGGGGTATATTTAATTATAATTATTATATTTTATTAATATTCATTGTCAAAACCTTCCCATATAAACTTCGAAATCCCGTTGTTCGTAAACAGAGTGATTAAGTTTCCTACGGGCAACCATAGCTGTGTATATTTTGTCGCTATTTTTAGCCTGGGCTCGTAGCAACAAGGGGGAGTGGAAGGGGAATAAGCAGGAAGAAGCGGAGTATGTTTCATTTAAGCGTAATTTTAGTCTATTACTGCTGTGTTCTGTTCTTGTGCTGGAAGAACGTGTTATTGAAGTGTAGTTAGTGCATGTGTCATTGTAATTCTTGTGATTCAATATGCCTCGCAAATGCGTAAACAGTGCTGACAATTTTTGCTACATTTGCGGACAGGCTACATTGAAATCGCAAAGGAGGCCAATAATGTCATATGTTAGAAAAACTCGTACAAACTGTACTTTGGATGTGAAACCGGGGACCAGTACAAGCCCTGGGCTCCTCATGTATGTTGCTTATCTTGTGTTTCGAGTCTTTGTTCGTGGTTGAAATGTAAAGGATCTTCCATTGGCTTTGTTATACCCATGATCTGGCAAGAACCGTCGAACCATGTGAATGATTGTTACTTATGTATGACAACTCCATTAACTCACGGTATTACCAAGAAGAAAAGTCTTCCTTGACATATCCTAACATACCGTCGACCATGTGACCAGTGCCTCAAGGAGACGGACTACCTGTTCCTGTCCTACCTACCTTTGTTCAAGTGTCAACAAACTTTTTAGGAAATAAGAGGGCAGAAAACTATAAGGTTCTTGTGGCAAACCTTCTGCACTGCTACGATAGATTAGGGTGCAACATTTCTTTAAAGTTACATTTCTTAGATTCCCACTTGGACTTCTTTCTTGACAACTATGGTGTTGTAAGCGAGAGCTCTTTCACCAGCAAATTTCGGACATGGAAATGAGATACCAGGGAAAGTGGTGTGCATCAATGTTAACTGGTTACTGCTGGGCACTAATCAGGGAATCACTAGCAGTAAACTACAAAGCGGTTGCGCCATCAGTGGCCTTTCTCTGAGGAAAAATAAAATAAATACATGCAGAAGCTTATATAGGCAATAAAGTAAAGTTGTCATAGCTTCAAAAAGAGAGCTAATCTTGCATTTTCATTAACATTTTCGTTTTCAGCATACCTAGAAACATAAAGATTAGCTGTTTTCTTGCCAGTTACAGAAAAAAAGTAAGATTTTGTTGGCTAGTGTTATTAGAAAAGCCACTTCAAAGATTAATTTGTCTGTTGCATACAAATGAACTTCCACTTAGACTTTTAACCCATGAAATCGATGGTAAGACTACGAGGCCAAATTCATACGAAGTACAAATTGTAAAGGCTTTACAAAAGGGCGAGTCCTTACTACTTGTTGATTTTCAATCTGTAGCTGCTCCCTAGATTTAGTATTTCAGTTATTTGAATTTAAGCACGATTCAAAATTATATCTTCTGAATATTTGTCAAGCTGTTTCCTTGGGCCATTGGTCTGCAAGTTTGGCTACTGAAAATCCTGGAAAGCTACATCAGGCGAGATAGGTGACAATTGCTAGCAGAATTTTGCGCCTTTACATCGGAACGGAAAATCCATCAACAGAGCTCAAGATTATGGTTTGCTACATAATTGATGTCCATGCTCTTGTATGATTCTATATTAAAAGCGAAACATCGTGCACACAAGAAGCGAAACATTTTTGGAAACTTACGTCGTTTTCTAAATCATCGAATTCAAATACTAAATCAATCATAGATCCAGTGATAATACAAAATGCATGGTTTAGTCATCCCGAAAATTTACTTCGGGCAATGATATCGGACACAGATGCGAACATAAGAAGGCTCAGTTGGAAAAGAATTTTGTAAACAAGAACATTATCTGTCAGTGTAACAGAATTCAAAGTTCCTGAGGTCAAATTAAACGTGAAAACCTACGTTGACAAGAGAAACTGATCCGAGTGTGTCTTGACGGAGCCATCACTAACACAACACCTAAGCAAGGATGATCTGCAACATAACATAAAAATTGCCGCAGTTGCAAATGAAGAAATAACAAATTTCCTTCTCACATTCAAGCATGGAACGCATGATAAAATAAGTTACAGAAGCGGCTAGTTCTCTGTGTGGCACAGACGCTCGCCTTGAACTTATTTTCGCAACTTTAAAATCTCGGCAGCGGATACCACAGTTCACAAAGAAATGAGAATACAGATTAAAAATGAGTAACTGAACGTACATATTAGACAACTTTTGAGAACCAGTAATCTGCAAAATTAAAGGTAAGTCCAGGACTGGGAGGGAGGGCCGAATTCGAGCTGCAGCCACCTCCTCGCGGCGAGCTCTGGGTTATTTCGAATGTAATAAATTTACTTGGAAGTAAGCTAAGAGCTACAGGAACTATCATGTTGTATCTCAGCGGGTTTTCTGCAACTTTTAAGATGTCATACGTTTCCCAAATGCATAAAAACTTGAATATATTTAATTTTATTGTTTTTTGACTCCATTGTATCTGATACCTGACAGACAAATCACTCACACGTTTAAAAATGTTTGCGGATTTTTTACCAATATACATTAATATACAAAATCATTGACTATTCTTCCCACAGTTCAGAAGAATTTAGAATTTATTTATTTATTTATTTATTTATTTCGATTTATTTTACATGTCGAGGTTAAGGCTATATGTAGCCTTATCTACCACCTAAGCATGACACAAAATTGAAAAATCAGAGAATATACCTAACAATAGCAAAAGAAAAAAAAAGTTAGAAAGTAAAAAAAACACAAGAAACAGACGGTCACTTGATCACACACACACATAACACACACAAATATAATATAGTGCTACACGAAAGTACATACATGTTACAATATCTAATAAATGTTGAGTTTCATATCTCTATGACAAGCTTCTCTATTGGCTCTTCTGTCTCTGTGTCCATTCAACCCTGCTTCGATAACAATAAATTATAAACTGCTCTTTTAAAAGATGCTAAAGATTTTGACTCACGTATCGAGGTTGGCAAAGTATTCCAATCACGACACGTTGAAATTATATATGATTTGGAGGAATAAGTTGATCTATGAATAGGAATTGCAAGTTGGCTATTAAAACGTGATCTTGTGTCCCTCTCATGGAAATCGCTTTAAAAATTAAGGTGTTAGAAGATAGGAAGGTTCTGTAAAAGTAAGTGTTTTATACAGCAGTACCAACGAGTGCAATTTTCGCCGTTGCTGCATCTTCAGCCTTTGCAGCTTTTTAAAGAATGGCGTAACATGATTTGAGAATTTTAAGTTAAAAATAAAACGTATACAAGCATTTTGTACTCGCTGCAAACGCTTTTGTAAATGTATATCAGCGTCAGTTAAGGCGGTGTCACAGTACTCCAAATGTGGCACTACTAGGGTTTGAACAAGAGTTTTTTTTCAACTGTGTGGTAAAAAAATTTTTAATTTGCTGAGAGAATGAAGAATTCCAAAAGCCTTCTTGCATGATGCGTTAATTTGATCGGACCAAGTTAAATATTTGTTAAGTATGACGCCAAGATTTTTCACAGAGGAAGAGAAGGGAATATTTACGCCTTCTAAAGTTATATTGGGAACAAGTGAAGCATTTATTAACGTCGTTGCACGTTTGGAAGTAATTAAAATTGACTTTGATTTGATTGGATTTATAATCAAACAATTATTTGCTGACCATTTAGCCAAATTACTCAAGTCTTCGTTCATCTTTGTTATACAAGTATCTATTTGCTTTGGTGAAGAAGATAGATACAATTGAACATCGTCCGCATACATGTGATACTTACAGTGTTTTAGAGATTGTGCTAAGTCATTAATATAAAGGCAGAAAAGAAGAGGCCCTAAAACACTACCTTGAGGAACCCCATACTGTTTTCGGTCGCATAAATAATTTTGGACCCACTTAGCAGCTGAAGTAGAGAAACTAAATTTTTGTACAAGTTTCTGTAGCAAAATGTCATGGTTTACTGACTGGAATGCTTTGCTATAATCCAGTAAGGTAAGTATGGTTACCTCTCTTTTGTCCAAAGCAGAACGTATATCATCAGTAATACTGATAAGAGCTGTAGAAGTGCTGCAATGTTTACGAAACCCGGATTGAAAAGTGTCTAAAAGGTTATAAGTTCGAAGGTGCTCACATATTTGATCACTTACAATATATTCAAGAGCTTTAGATAGGGCAGGTAATATTGGCGGCAATTCAAAATTTGAAGTAGAGTCTTCAATCTTTCTACATTATATTGGGACTGTCTGAAGAACAATTATAACAACATAATTGGAACATATTATAAAGTTATAAGTATTTTACTTATTGTCTTAAAAAATTATTATTTCATCATTTTTTTAAAAATTTCAAGCCGATGGCGGCACCTCAAAAAATTGAGGTATTCATTTGAATTTTTTCTGTGTTTTATTAAAACCATTTGGCCAAAAATGGCTACTAAGGGTAATATGATTTCGAAAAGAACGTTTTTTCTTTTTTCTTTTTCTTTTTTTTTTTTTTTTTTTTTTTTTTTTTTTTTTTTTTTTTTTTGATACACCCTAATGTTCATATTGAAACTGGTTGCGGTTGATTTCCACCACTTACGGTTTAAATAAAAGGTCTTGGACGAGACAGAACCTATTCTTGAGGTGCTGAATGGATTCCGGAAAACCACTTCTCGATATACAGTATGTTACCGTTTTTGCTCTATGAAAATTAATATTGAAACCGGAAGTAGAAGTAAATTTCTACTAGTTCTGGTTTTAATAGAGAGATAAGGGTGGAGATGGTATATTTTCGAGAAACATTGAATCAATTCCCTAAAACCGCTTGTCGCTAGCTATTATAGTTTTTGATTTATGGCCCGTAAGTGGTCGATGTCTATCACTTCCGATTTATATACAAGATTGACGGAGGAGATGGAACCTATTCTTAGGACGCCAGATCTATTTTCGTGCAGATTAAGAATATAAGCATTTCAATAATTCTTTTACATCAGTTATTATGCCCTAAAGAATAAAAGAGACCGCGGTAGTTCATCGATAGAGCACTTATCTCTGGTATGTGGGGTCCCTGAATCGATTCCAGCTTTGTGTGTGCGTTTTGTGGTAGATAAACACCATGTGTGGGGGTTTTCTCGGGATTCTTCCGTTTCTTTTCACTTTCTTCATTACGCCATTTCATTCATTCCCATCATCACCGCATCCTTTAGCCTAGTCGGCATAGCCGTGGACGTAAAACTCAGAAGATTTCATTTCTATATAATAACCTAATGACTTCTACAGTGTTCTATTCTTCGCTAATGCCCCAATAATAGCGTACAGACTGATGATATACTTGCAGATTGATAGACTATGCCATAAAATCGATTATTCACGCAAAAAAAATGTACCATTTGTCAGATAATCAATACAGGTAAAATGATACATATCTATTTCGTTCAGATAGTGTTCCCCATGGGACGAGACGAGACGTTAAGTAAGGTTTCCACCTCTCGTCTCTTAAATTTAATAGATCTCGTCTCAATCCTTGAAGATATATTTCGCTCTTGTCTCGAAATCTCGAGAAATTTCTCCTCTCGAAAACGAGACGATAATTGTTCTATTTCTTGCGTGGTCTCAAATTAACTAATGTGCTTTTCGTGTCGTTTTCGAGACGAGACGAGATATTTCTGACCTCTTGGCCAACACTACTTCAGAATAGGATAAACTAATGAAGTGATTCTCAAATTTATTGTCACTGCGACCCACATTAAATAATAAAAAGGTATTTTCTGACCCACCAACTTTTATTCAAACACACAGGGAAATAATACATGATAGTTATATAAAAAGTAACTGGAAAGCAAAATATTTGTACTGCTGTTCATAATGAGGTGTATGCGGTGTATGTGCTTGTTTAACTGTATTCATATCCACGATGATACGAGTAACTTGCAGGAGCAAGGAATTGGATACTTGCCGTAGATCTCTGTGTTTAGTCTTGATCTCCATCATCGCTAAAAACCCAGTTTCACAGAAATAGGAAGAACTAAACTGGGATAGCACCTTCAAAGCTTCAGTAGAAAGTTGTGAATAGGTTCGCTGAATGGACAGCCAAAACAGTGCCAGCTGTTTGGGGTTGTAATTTATATGAAGTGAGCTATCTTGAGATAGGTCGATTAGTTCCTCTTCAGTCTGTACTGATATTCGAGTTGAAATGCTACTGACAAACGGATTTGCAATCCTCTTCTGTTGCTTACACTTTTCCGTATCTTCAAGGAAGTAGCATTCATAATTTTCTTTCCATGCCTCTAAGTGTGCGCATATTCCAGAAATTATGGAATAGTCTGAATTCACTTTATTTTCGATCACAAACGTTTGAAATGTTTTAAAACAGTCATCATTGTGGTTTACGTTATTCTTCCACAAATATTTCTCGCGACCCACCAAAAAACGGCCGGCGACCCACACTTTGAGAAACACTGAACTTGTGCGGGGTGCATCTGTAGGAAGCAGGTGCGTTAGCAACAGTGGGTATGCACGTAAACTAGAGATTTATCCAATCATTATGTGAACTAGAAATATATATGTGGAGCAAACTTTTTAGTGCTGTATCTCAGTTACACGTTATCCGCCTACATAAATAAGTTCTTCGTTTCTGAGTTAACAGGTTTCCCCGTAAATTTTCAAAAAAAAAAAAAGCCCCCCCCCCCTATTCTTATTCTGCAACTCTATTTAATTAAATTATATTATGAGCGTGAACTATGAAGATTTGTTTTAGACACAAGTGTTATAAGCCGGGAACCAACTGATTACCTATTTTTCTTTTACTCTTTTAAAAATTAACAAAATCACCCATTATGTTCTGTCTTGTCATGTATTTATTGTATTATTTTCCAAGTGTATAGTGAATATTTTAAATATATATTTTCAACATTCTATACAGAAGAAATCGTTACTGCAAGGTTTAGTCCCGCGAGATTCTGGCTAGGCTTGATTTCGTCCGGCAAGATTTTGGCCTGCGAGATTTTTGTTGCATGTTTCACTCGCAAATTATCAACAAACCTAGTATTAACTCTGTTGTGATTTATGGTCAACTACAAAATAGAAGTGTGCACGAATATGGATATATTGATTAATATAGCTTTCTGTATATTTTTATTGATTCCGTTCGATTTCTGATCATTCCAATTTCCGACAAGCCCATGCATCGGCCAAAGTTGATTGAGAGTTTAATAAGATTCCTCAGCCGAAAATACTATTACCAGTTTGCGATCAACCGGTAATTGGTTCTTTAAATGAATCAGGAGAGTAGAAGTGATACACGTTGCCAGGTATTTTCCCTAAAATTATGAAGTGTTATGAACTACGTAAGGCAAACAAGAATGAACGTGTCTTTGTTCAAAAGTGACGCAAATTTTAGATACCTAGGATGTAATGTAACGTAATACTACTGTATATCACACACACATAAACACACACACACACACACATATATATATATATATATATATATATATATATATATATATATATATATATATATATAGTGGACCCAATATATGTAGTCAAAATCAAATGAAAAATATTTTACTTGCTTGCCCTTGGAATAACAATATTAAGTCCAAATGACCTACAGCCTCAGAAATATTGTAATATTTATTTATTTATTTTGTATATTACTGTTACGCACACGCTTGAAATGATTATTTGTTCTTTCATCCTCCCAGATATTTCTTGTAAAGTTATATTCCTTATTTTGGAAAGCAAAATATTGATGATAATGTTTTTAGTTTTGCTTTCCCTCTGTCGTGTCTCCTTTTTCACCGAGCGATAATCAAGATTATGGATCAAGAATTATTAAAAAATGAAAATAGGGAAAGTGCACAATGTTTTACAAGGCTTGTTATAAAATACAGATAAAAAGATGTGTAGGTAGATAAGATTTTCTCATTTCTGAAGCAGCTAGTCTTGCCTACCGCAACCCTTTCTTTTTCCGAACCATATCATCAGTTTGTCAACAAACATAACTTCGAAGACATGCACTCTCCACATTAATAGATGAACGATCTTTTCTCATTTCGAACTTGTTTCCCTCTCCTACCAATCTTTTGAAGATCAGTGAGAAGAAAGGAATGGATCTGCACCTCCACGAGCAGGAAAGGAAACCCTGCTGATTCTCCAATACCTGAACTTGTGTATATATTTATATCCTTTCCAGCTCTGTCACATTTCCTTATAAGAAGTAATATTAATGAACTATAAGCGCTAGTTCAAAAATAAAAAAGTTTACATGTAATATTGGGGTAGGATAACATCTGGAGAAATTTTGAACTGCATAAGACAAATAGTTTTCATAATACTTTGGAAAGAAGTTCACAATGAGATATATGAATTGATCTCAGCTGAAAGCGTTAGAAACGGCCTTAATAATAACATTGATAAAAAGTCACAGTAAGCTACCTACAGTATTACGATTTTCAGATTATGAAATAAAAATACAGGGTTTGTCAGAAAAGTAATAGAACTGAGTCGATTTTAAAAAAATATATATTGAGCCAATCGTTACAATTCTTAAAAAACTTTCAAAATAGGCTCCTTCTGCGTCGATGCAGCGCCGCCAAAGCGATTTCGAAGCATTGAAGGCGTCACGGAAGTCATTCTCCGGAATAGCCTTGAGAGCCGCGGTGCAAGCTGCTTGGATCCCCTCTGTCGTCTCAAAATGCTTGCCTTTCATCGGGCGTTTCAGGCGAGGAAACAAAAAGAAGTTCGGGGGCCACATCTGGGCTGTAGGGCGGCTGCGGAAGCGTTGGGATGCCGGTCTTGGTCAGGTAGCTGCCTTTGATGCCTTTGCCTTTGATGTAAAAAAAGACAATGAGCATCGTTTTCACTTTGGATTTGCTCATTCTTCCCTTTTTTGGGCGAGAAGACGCCGGCGTGTGCCACTCGGAAGATTGCCTCTTTGTCTCGGGATCATACTCAAAGATCCATGATTCGTCGCCTGTAATTACGTTATTCAAAAATTGGGGGTCACTTTCACACATGTTCAAATTTTCTTGGCATAATTCCACTCGCCGCAATTTCTGGTCGTCAGTGAGCACTTTTGAGACAATCTTCGTGCACACCTTGCGCATATTCAAATGCTCCGTCACAATTTCATGAACCACAGTTTTTGGTAAATTTAACATCTGGGCAATTAAACGAATACTTAGTCGACGGTCTGAGTTCAAAACTTCGCGCACACGAGTCACATTGTCGGTGTTTGTCGAAGTCGAAAGTCTTCCAGCACGGTCTTCATCGGCGACCTCTTCCCGGCCCTCCGAAAAGGCCTTGTGCCACCGAAACACACCACTTCTTACTAAAGCATCATCTGGGTAAGCCTGCTTGATCATATCAAACGTCTCTGTCGCAGATTTAACACAGAATTTAATCGCGTACCTCTGCTCTAACGAACGCTGCATTTTCGGCTTGCACCACTCTCAGAAACACGTCGCGCGAAAAAGCCTGTCCTGACTCTCCATGTGTTCGGAGACAACTGACCAGCCGCTCGTTCGTTAGCCAGGAACGCCCTCTACCGGATACAGTCGGTGCGCGCACGCTCCGAAGTACAGTCATGACGGAACAAAATCAGTCCTATTACTTCCCGGACAAACCCTGTATAACAATAAAGTCTCCGTTTGTGTGTTAACCTAACATTTCTTTTAATCTGAAAATCATTCAATCACTTATACATCTGCTATGTTCGTACATAACGTCCCGCGGGGTTCATGTTACGTTAAAAATTCCAAGCAATTTCAAATTCTTCCTCACTATACGTTTAATGCACTGGCTTTCGACGTGGGAGACCTCGAGTTCGATTCCCGTCGGAACCTCACGTGATGCGTGTTATCACCATAGAATATTATACAAAAAAAAACAATACAAACACTAACATATTAAGTTGTAGACACCTCTCGCTTAATAAGTCATACATTGAGAAAAAATTCGTATGTGGAGTACGTAAAAACGTAGGTTACATGTGTAAATCCTGTAGTTTTGGACTTAACGTACAGCAAACGCATACCTATAACTGAAAATGTATGTTTTATAATGCTTTCAATATAAGTGTTCCATCTATTCGTACTTTCCGCATGAAACAATATAGGCAGTCAGGATCTCACATACAGTTGGGCATATATGTATATAACATATAGCTGACGAATGTAATATATATATATATATACTGAAGACTGTTAGATGTCAGAAATCCTGCAATGGTATTATGTAACAACTAAGCGAGAAAAAGGGCAGTATATATGTAAGATATGGATAACGTATGCTCCCTACTGATTCCTGCAGTAAACATAAGGATACCGTATATTTGTACAATTTACCGCTGTACCGATAACGAATTCTTCTCAGTGTACTTACGTACACCAAATTCAGCCGAGCTAAATGACTCTCGGCTCGAGAGACCCTTGCTTCAATTCCCAGTAAGGAAAGAAAACCCCGTCTTGTATAGCTAAACATAAATTGTGCTAAACATAATTTAGTATTGTGCTAAACATAACACAATTTACAATTACATACCTTTAAAGTCAGTCAAATTATATGGTTAGCCCATGGGATTTTGGCATAGAAGACCTCTGGTTTGATTCCCGATAGGGTCAATCGCTCCCATCGCGTATAAACTCGGTACTACAAGGGTTCTAAAGGTTTGCATAATTTATACTCAAACATACTCAAATCCACCGATTAAATGGTTAGCGCTGGCTCTCGGCGCTGAAGACTTTTGGTTCGATCTCCGTAGATCAGATGCTCGTAGCTCGTATCGCCTCGATGGTGTTTTTAAATTCACACAATTGATAATGACATACTCCTTAAGTTCGACGATATATATGGTTTGCCTACTTGGCTTCTGAGCGATAGATCTTTGGTTCATTTCCCGGTAGGGACACACGACTCGAATAAAGCGGTATTACACTAAAAAAACAAAGAATTAAAAGACTAAGTTTAAAACAACCTATTTCCCCATACCCAATGATTACAAGTATTTCATGTACATTTTCATAATGGAGAACTCCATTCGTGTTAGAATTACAACGTCTCACCAAAAGTAGTCGTCAACCCTGGTTCGGCTAATAATATAAGTAAATCTTTAGTGGCAATAATTGTTTACACCTTAAAATATCTTCCGTAATTATATTCACTAGTATTATCACCTTTTATACTGAAATTACAAGTCCATGATAAGTATTAGATAATTTATTCGTTGATTCTCTTTTAACGTATATTCACACAAACTGTCTTGCAATCATACAGGTTAATTATATCTATAAACAACTACATAGCAACCAACTATACAATAATAATGTATATTTCTTATATCTTAAAAACATTCTTCTTTTGTTATTTTTAAGTAACATTACATCCGGTATAGTGCTTGTGTAGAAGCAATTTCTGCCCAAGATACAGGTAATTATCACGAGATACAAAGTATCTCGTTGTATAAAATGTCGCCCGATGATGGGACTGAATATAAAAGTTACAAGCGAGCTTGGCTTTTATATTTAAGAACCACTGGTCCGTTTATAATAATGGTATTATATTAATTATGTCCTTTACATTTTGATCGACCCTCGTATCTAACTTCATTAAGTTTCCTTCATATAAATACATTTATAATAGGTCTTTTATTCCTTTAATATTTATCTTTTATTATAAAAACGTCGTCGCTTACTAATATAATCAACGAAGGGTGCGAAGTCAAAAACGTAAGAAATAATTTCATTTTAAAACACATTACAATGATCAACGGTTTCAATCATTAATAAAAACGGTGATGTTAACAATGTTTGATCTTTCTAGGGCGCATTATATAGTAATTACTTTAGATGGTATTTTAAAATATACATTATATCAATAAGGCGTCATAATACAGAAGAATCTTATTCGAGTAACATATAAGGTGGTGCATGAAGACAGTCGTCGAATAACTAGCTTAATAGAATGAACCTTATACTTAACACAATCTTTGACAATTAAGTTTCAACACAAATCAATATAATATAAATAACCTTTGCTTTTAATCAATTATAAATCGAACTATAATTCTTCCCATTAACAAGAAAGAATTAAAATCATTTGAAAATTATCATTTATTGAAACAGACGTAATAAAGTATCTACGGGTCCATTACCTACTCCTTTAATGTGTTGTACTTCAAAGTCATAAGGGTTGTTTTCATTATTGACATTAACACATAAATTTGAAGATAAATGTTCATAAGAATCTATAACTGATATGGGCTTAATCCTTACTACATCAACTGCAGTCAGTTTAAATTCGTACTTGCATATGATTCTAATAAAGTACATTATACTGCACAATCGTGATTATGTTCCGCATTATTTTGTACATGAATTGCGTCATTGTTTTGATTTTGATATGAAGTGCCATCTCTTGAATTACGATTACGTCTATCCATGTAGTTTACTGTATTTCTGGAATTTCGCCATGTATTTCGACTGTTTTTGAGTCTACTTCGATTAAGTGATCTGACATAATTATTGTCACGATTGGTTAGGTTAGGTGGATTCCCATCATATCTTTGGCTATTTTGATCGTTCTGATTGTTTAAATTTGCTCGATTTAGGTTATGTTCCGTATTGTCTGCATTACGGATATTTAGATTCCGAGCAGGTACAAGGGATCTGAATTGTTTTTAATTTTACCTACTCCCGCTTGATGATTCAGTGTCTGGTATTGAGTTTCATAACATTGGACAAGCATTAATACGTGATTAAAACTCATGCACTGCGTAGAAAACAGGATCTGTTGTAATTTAAACGGTAGTAGATTTCGAATAGATGCAATCACTCTAGATTCCGATTGCAGTGGATTTACGACTTTTAATTCGTTATACGTATTTACAACAAAATCAACAACAGATTTGTGCAAGCGAGGATTAAAAGGTTGGTTTCTAATCGTGGCATCTCTGTTTGCAAGTAAAAAGTCGTTTTCGTAGTTTGCAATCAGCGCGGCTTTGAATTCCTCATATGTATTGACGTGATCCCGTACTGCTTTAAACCATAAAGAACATGGTGGGAGTAATAAATGGGGGATTAGTTTCATATATTGCGATTTATCTATACACATTATACTGCATTCATCCTGAAATTTTTCTAGGAAAGAAGTAGCATTTTCATTACATTTACCACTAAACTTACTCATAGCACGTATTTCGCTCATCTTTACACTTAACTTTACATTCCTTTCACCATTTCGTGTTCGCGTTGAGTGACGATTTTTACCTACTGCGTTATGCGTGGTTCCACCATCTCTTTTCCGCCCATCTGTATTCCTTGGATGAATTCTTTCCAAAATAATGTCCTCATCGGATGGATTACTTGAAGAAGAGATAACGTAAGGTCCACGTTGATCTGCTGCGGGTGAATGCGAGGTCATCTCTTGTGAACAAGGGAACTCCAAACGATCATTAACCATGTTGTTGTGGTATGCGTTGTCCTTAATCTGTAACGTCCTAATTTCCTCTTGTAAGGTAGATATCAATTGAGTATTTGCACGTATTTGGTTAGAATTATCTGTGACCTGAATCTTTTGCTGACGAACAGAAGATTCTATTACTTCCAAATCCTTTTTTACACAATTGACTTCTTGGATTACATGATTGTAATTATCCTGGCAATCTTCAGATAATCTTTTTAGCTTTTCATCAAACTGTAATGTGATGTCTCTCACCGCCTGGATAACAGATTGTTTCGTCTCTTCTGATTTTTGATCTAAGTGCTCTAATCTTCTACTCAATTCTTCTGACTTTTGATCTATGTGCTCCAATCGTCTACTTAATTCTTCATATTGTCTACTTGATTCTTCGGATTTCTGCTGTACCGTATGTTTTAATTCGTTGGACATCTGAGCCAAATTTTGCTTCATGGCTTCCAAATCGTCTTTTCGGCTTTGTTCCTGTCGCTGTAATGCCATTAAAATTTTGTCTTCTAATGTCAACATTTCGGGTGTAATGGGAGCTATATTTTGCTCGTCGTTAACACTGTCAACAGTTGCATTCTCTACTATCTCACCGATCATAATTTTTCTTGTGATTACTCTGCCACTTCTGAGAATAGTTGAGTTCGTATTCATGAACCTTCTTACAGAGGTAAATTCACCCTTACTTTAGACTTCGGGATATGAATTTACAAGAATCCCGGGTGAGGTAAACCAAAAATTTTACAACGTCTCACCAAAGGTAGTCGTCAACCCTGGTTCGGCTAATAATATAAGTAAATCTTTAGTGGCAATAATTGTTTACACCTTAAAATATCTTCCGTAATTATATTCACTAGTATTATCACCTTTTATACTGAAATTACAAGTCCATGATAAGTATTAGATAATTTATTCGTTGATTCTCTTTTAACGTATATTCACACAAACTGTCTTGCAATCATACATGTTAATTATATCTATAAACAACTACATAGCAACCAACTATACAATAATAATGTATATTTCTTATATCTTAAAAACATTCTTCTTTTGTTATTTTTAAGTAACATTATATCAGGTATAGTGCTTGTGTAGAAGCACTTTCTGCCCAAGATACAGGTAATTATCACGAGATACAAAGTATCTCGTTGTAGAATATAGTACGAAAAACACAAATACACAATTCATATATCGAAAACTAACATAAAAAATAGGTTTTCATAAAATAAGAAAGGAAAACTATATATTTTTTGTAGTTACAGCTAATTTTCTATCTTTTCTCAAAGTTCCTATCAAGACTTAATATATTCTTTCAGTTATGTAATTGCAGTTCTTAATGACTTCTTTCACAATGGTTCATTCATTTATATTGGTATTTATAAGCAATCTACAATTCAGAAAATTCTACCATGTCCTATTAGCCTATCTTTTCTCTCAATGACCTATATCCTTTGCCTTCATCTGCTTTCCTGTCTTAATAAAATCCGCTTATCTTCTTAAGGGCTGCTGTCAGATCTCTGGTGAATCCAAATGATTCTTTTTAAAAGGGAATTAATTTCCGCAATCAGTATTTTATTTCTTTTCATAATAAGTGAAAACCGAATTATCCAGAAGTCTTTAGAATAAGTATATGTTAATTTTCAGGAATTTTAATAGAAGTCAAAAATTTTGCCCAGAGATATCGCTATATTAATTAAATTATCGATATACACAATAAGGAATTCCTTTTCTTCCGTTCCTTTATATCAAATGTTACATTTGTAGATACCCAACTCAATTTTCATAAACTATCAATTATATTTTATCATACCAGCCAGCATCTATTGTTTTTCAAGTTCAACCGGATATTAATCAACATTTCATTTCATAATATTTAATCAAAAATTAATTAAAATTCTTTTCAATATTTCATTCTTGTGTTTAGACGACAAATAAAGTTACTCGCATAACAATTAATTTGCCTGTCATATGTTTACATTCATTCTTTTCATATATAATTATTTTAATATTACAATTATCAATTTTATTACTTATACTATAAGATAAAAGTAGGTTAGGGTACTCATTAGCATAAAATTATGAACAAATATACATATCCCTACTCTCATAACAGTGATATTTGGGGCACAACATTCAAAATCTCGCTTCGTGCTAATTCAAACTTTCCCCAAAAGCCTATAAATTGTTTACGTATAGTTCTAGGGATTTCTTTATTCTTAAAAGGATATACATATTCCTACTCGAATCATCCAAATTTACAAAGTTGTATACGCGACTGCTGGGGAGCATTTATCAAATTTTATTTTTAGACAATTTCTAAATTTAAGTGGTGAACCAAAACAATCCTTCCAAACTTTCAGAAGGGGCATCAATGTACCTGTGATCTCCAAAAGAGAATAGACCCCAGCACTCAACCATATCACCATTATGTTGTAGAAAATCTTATAAAATGATGAATGAGGTCAATAACCGACCACGTGGTAAGCACATACCAATGTAAATATTTTTGCACCTTTTTACTTATACAAAAGGGAAGCCAGACCACCTAAATTTAAATCTACATATTCGAGTCCTATAGAACATTAACGAAACTTTATATTTTTAACAATTCTATAATTTAAGACGTGGGTAAACACACCTCTTCCAAATTTTGAAAAGGTAGCATTAACGTACCCATGTCCTATAAGAGAGAGAATAGACCCTGTATTCAACCACATAACTACATAGCGTCTTAAAGGCTCATCAAACAAGATAAATTAGGTTAATCACCGACCATATGGATATTTTAGCTTTTTTTTTTTTTTTTTTTTTTTTTTTTTTTTTTTTTTTTTTACCTATACAAAGGGATAACAGGACCACATAAATATAGAATTATTCAGTATATTCGTGTTCTAGAGAACATTTAGCAAATTTTGTTTTTTGACATGCACAAAATTTTAGGGACGGATTAAAGCACCACTCCCAAATTTTGAGTAGGGAACATCAATGTAACTATATCCTAGACAAAGGGTGGATTTCTATACTTAACCATATAAGTATAACCATATAATGATATAATAATATCCTTTTAAAAAAGCATTAAAGAGGATAAATTAGGCCCTAAAACTTCAAAATTTATATGTTTTGCTTTTTTTTTAACCCATGAAAGGGAACAAGGTGAACCAATCAATCTTATACAGGTATATGTTCCGATCTTAAAGTACCATACCGATTTTTAAAACTTTTCAATTTACAAAATTTAAAAGTGGTGGTCCTATGCACTCCTTCCAAAATTTAGAGGGTGGGCCAAGCTATGTCAAAATTTATAGACAGTGGTCCTAGATAGGCCTATGTCATTGACCCTGGACCAGGGACACGAGACCTGAGGAAGGGGCCACCAAAATTTTTTGCTGACTCAAATGCACTAGCGTCAACCAATACTAAAAGTTGGACTTCAAGAGCCTCTAGAATGTTAGTATTCATCTGAGCGACCCAGAAGACTATGAATTTGACACTAATATAGGTCATTTTGGATATGCTATTTTTGACCCCCTTAAACCTCCGATAGGGACTGAAATTATACTGAACGGCGTCATTAGTGTTAGTATTTACTTCAGCGACCTCGAGAACTGTGAATTTGAAACTAATATCGATCATTTTGGACATATATTTTTCATAAAGACACCCCACAGTCCCCATGATGATGAGAACTAAAGTTGAACTTGAACGCCGTCGGATGTCTTACTATATATATGAGACCACGAAAACTATGAATTTTACATTTATATCTGTCATTTTGGACACGTTACTTTTCACTCCCCAACTCTCACCATGGTGGGGACTAAAGTTAGACTTGAAAGGGCTCGGGAGTGTTAGTATTCATCTCAGTGGACTCAAATACTATGAATTTGAAACTAATGTCTGTCATTTTGGACAAGTTATTTTCCAGACCCCCTTACTCCTGCAACCCCTATAACGATAGTAGCTAATGTTTGACTTGAACGGTGTCGAGAGTGTTGCTGCTCATCTCAGTTAACGCGAAAACTATGAATTTTATATTAATATCTGGCGTCCCGGGCATTTGTATTCTTTTGTGCACACATTTTGGCTCCCCCATATTTCCCCCGTGCCGACTATCTTTGAGAAAATTTTGCTGGCTCTGGGTCATTTCTTGCTATGCGAAAAGCTGATAATAGACATATAGACACACACATTATTATACTATTATTATTAGATATGCTATACATATTATAATAATATAAATGGTACTATCCTGTACCATTCATGTGTAAATTACAATTCAATCACAGCATTAGTTCAATGGAAGAACATAACAAAATGAATGAATATAAAACATAAATGCAACCACAAATGATATGTGATCTGGTGCACTTAGTGAGAAGACTGAAATGATAGTAACGTGAGTAGCGTGTTTAGAAAAATAAATGTAATTTACAGCGAATGAAAATAAGAAAGCATTCTTATAAGCACAATGCCGTTGTTCGCATGCATTTGAAGTTCCATTTGCTCCATCCAGCACCATAATTCGTGACATGACAACAACAAGGTCAAGGTTAGATGCTGGAGAAAGCAACAAGCACCCTTCGAAGCCTTCAGCTTAGCTCCTTAACTGATAAACCTCCTCCCAAGAATTAGATATAGAATAAAAGTAGGACGGTTTTCCACGGATTTGACTTTAGAAAAAGAAGTTCATTGTTCAATGGAGGATGAGTTAGTGAAAGTAGAAGCAAAAGACAGTAAAATCAGAGAAAATTATTTCAATTTTCTTCTCGTCCATTTTAAGGTGAATTCCGTATTTTCAGATTGTCAGTAAAATACTACTTTCCAAAGACTACAAACATGTTTTGGGAAGTATGTCGCTATATAAATCTCTCATTGCATAAGACTACATTATGAAAGGTAAAATTAGATTTTGGAATAAGTTTAGTAGATAATTATTCAGTATCTTGAATTTGATATCATATTCAATTTGCTTTCCTTTTTCTTCAACCTATTTCCTAAGCTATTTTATGAAAAGAAAAAAGTTTGATGTTACAGAGGATTAGTGCAATTTTCAGAACAACGTAAATCAGAAAATGAGTAGCTTCTAATACGATCTTCACTTAATCAGTTTTTAGCAATAATGATCAATTTAAGAAAATATGCTCCACCTAGATAAAAGAATTTAGCAAGAATAAGCGATTTTTTCTTTGCTGCGCTACAATTTGCGGTAAATTGCAAAAATTGATTGTTTTTAAATGACCACTCATTTCTTTGAAATCCCACTCACTATCGTAAATAAAACTATTTATTATTTGAATTTATAACGGACATGGAAGGAAAAAAAAAATTATTAATGAGCTTTGTATGCTGAGCCGTAGCTACGAGGAAGGAACGGGGCTGTTGCTGATAACAAGGGGGCGCCAAACGAGCAAGAAGAAAGAAAAAAGTGTTCGAAAAGACTAAACGACACGGCGGCGCCCCGTAAAAGCATTGGCGCCCTATTTAAACAATATTGTTGTCGGTTTGCAAAAAGTATATTTGTTAAAACGTTTCTTGCTCGCTCTGCTCGCAATTCAAACATTTCAATAAGACTCACAAGTGTTTGCTTATTACTTAAAGAAAGTTATTATGATATGTTAATGACAATGTGCTATACAAGGTGCCGAGTGTACGTGTACGTGTAGTAACTTATAGTGTAAGCAGAACGTTTTCAAAATCGGAAACCGTCAAAATTTGAAGTACGTACTAGGCGATGTAATGATGATGAGTTGGCTTACAAGGGTCGTATGCGAACCGTGACAGCTAGATATTTATGAAAATTGGTACCCTGATTAATTATGGATCGCTAATCATCGTGGTGATAGTCAGTCGTGCGGAAATGCCTTGTTTACCCGCTATGTATAATATTTGGTCTGGGAATTAATTCGTGCGGGTGGACAAGAGATGGCGCAACGAACGGAGCGTCCCACAGTTCCGTGTATCCACACATGTGTTGCAAACCCCTGTCATCGCGTATCGTTCGTAGTATAGGGCAGTGGATTAAAGCGTCAACAACACCAGTTTGTAGTTAAGTGAACATGGCGCAATTTGTGCCTGATAAAGTGTTTTTGCGGGGTGTCCTGCTGCATTACTTTAACATGCAGAAAAGTGCGACTGAAAGTCATCGTATTTTGGTGGAAGTGTATGATGACCATGCTCTAGCTGAGCGAACGTGTCAGAAGTGGTTTGCACGGTTCAGAAGTGGTGATTTCGGCTTGGCAGACCAAGAGCGAGCTGGACAGCCAAAAAAATTTCAAGACGAAGAATTGACAGCATTGCTCGAGCAGGATTCGTGTCAAACGCAGGAACAACTTGCAGCAGCATTAGGCGTTGATCAAACAACAGTCTCCAAACGCTTGAAAGCCATGGGAATGATTCAAAAGATGTCACATTGGGTTCCACATGAATTGAAAGACAGAGACGTTGAAAGACGAAAAACCATTTGCGAATTGCTGCTTCAACGACAGAGCAGAAAGGGGTTTCTGCATCGAATTATTACGGGTGATGAGAAGTGGATCCATTACGAGAACCCTAAACGAAAAAAGGCCTGGGTGAAACCAGGTGAACCAGGTCCATCACAACCAAAACGAGATATTCACTGTGCAAAGGTTATGCTGTGCATATGGTGGGATATGAAAGGTGTGGTGTACTATGAGCTGCTGCAACCGGGTGAAACTATAAATGGAGAACGTTATCGACGACAATTAATGCGTTTGAAGCAAGCTCTGGCCAGAACACGACCAGAATGGGAGAACAGGCATGATAAACTTATTGTTCAACATGATAACGCTCGCCCACATGTCGCAAAACCGGTCAAAACCTATTTAGAAAATGTCGGATGGGAAGTTTTACCCCACCCGCCGTATTCACCAGACGCTGCTCCTTCGGACTACTACTTGTTCGATTGCATGAACAACGATTTGATTGGACAGCGGTTTACTTCTTCAGAAGATATCGAAACATGGGTCTCTGACTGGATCGCTTCCAAGGATGAGGACTTCTTTCGCCACGGAATCCGTACATTGCCTGACAGATGGGCGAAAGTGGTGGCTAGCGATGGACAATATTTTTCTTAAGGTATTTATGTATTTTGTGTTTGTACTACAGCTTCAATGTGTGCGTACCAACCGCACGAATTAATTCCTAGACCAAATATATATACAAAGGAGTGTCGGGTGGGGCTGTGCCGAGTTATATCCCAAAAACTCCGGTAAAGGCAGAAAATGAAAAATGTGTGCAAGTAACCTAATACCTACGGGAGGAGGACGCGTGACCAAGAGCACGACAATAGTGTCACACAAGCAATGTTGCCATTACAATACAAACTTATTGTTTCTTCAAACAGAACGTATAACATTTTATGGCATTAAAACAGTTGGCATAAAACGTGAAAAAATAAACAAAAAGTAAGTTATCAGTGTTGCCAAATAAGGGAAATATGAGGCTATAAAGTTGAGAAATTATAAGGTCCGTTCAGAGAAATGAACAACACGCACGCATGTTGTGGATTACTCCCTACTGTACATTTGTTCCTTCTGCGATTTTTTTTTTTTTTGTACATTTGTTTGTATCATTATATCTAACCCATAATTTCTCAAATTTAGAGCCTCATATCTGCCTTATTTGGCAACCCTGATAACCCACCTTTTGCTTATTTTCTTTCACGTTTTATGCCAATTGTTTTAATGCCATAAAATTCTATACGTTCCATTTGAAAAACTATAAGTTTGTGTTGGGATGGTAACATTGTTTGTGTGACACTACTGCCGTCTTCCTGGTCACGTGTACCCTCCTGTAGGTATCAGGATAGCAGCGCACATGTTTCATTTTCTGCCTTTTTTACCGGTGTTTTTGGGGTATAACTCGGCACAGCCTCAGCCGGTCATTGCTTGGTATTAGTCTAGAAGCTGGCAACACTTCTGTATGCAAGTCCGTGTATGGAGGAAATTGTTACTAAAATATATTCTTGTGTCCATAAGGAAGTAAAAAAAGTTGGGTGTTTGCCCCTCACCCGCCACACTTTCTTGTAATGGCAGCTTCAAGATGGCAGCCATGGAAAATCACCTGTAACAATTTTAACACTTTGTAACTTGTTAATAAATCAAAATTGAATCACCATTTATGCCTGATAAAGGAAAATGCACATAAAATTACTTTTAACTAAAATTAGTTATCATGTGTGGCCGCCATGTTTAATAATGGCAAACCAAATATCAAAAAATACTATTTGTTAATGTATTTTTTGTGTTCAGCACATGTGCACAGCACAGCATGCACAGCATGCAGCACAAAATGGAAGTCGAAGAATAATATTTGCACTTCTGACACTGACCTAATGGTACCATGTATATATTATTTTGAAAAAACTTAAAAACATGGGCGTAAAAGAAATATGGATTCGTGTCGGTATTGGAGATTCTACGAGAATGGTTCCTATTCATTATATAGCAGCTTTCTTGGGTCATGAATATTCTTCCGTTCTACCTGCTGTTCACGCTTTATCTGGTGCAGACTACCAGTAAATTTGGTACGAAGAAAGCAGCTTTAGATTGTAACCCTACGGAGTATTTGAAA
Organism: Thermobia domestica; assembly: GCF_964235325.1. NCBI lineage: Eukaryota > Metazoa > Arthropoda > Insecta > Zygentoma > Lepismatidae > Thermobia > Thermobia domestica. Next base: position 222,378,992 of record NC_137455.1, read on the forward strand.
GAATTTTGAATTACATGTGAACCTCATCACGAAGTTTTACAGTGTGCTGAGGAATATCTTGTTCAGGTGTTAAAGAAAGGTACGACTTGCAGGACACTTCACGAACTTAGACTATGGCTGTATACACACGGAAAAAGCGTATCGTTTCAGGGTCTCTCTCCTACAAGCAACACCGCTCTTGAGCACCTGAAAAGAGCTTTTTTCCATACCCATATGCAAATACGCTGTTTGGATGAACACTGGATACATTTAGACCCTCTACGGTTTGGATTTGAACTATTATGCCCAAAAAACGCTTTAATGTTTTCCCACTGGATTTAATTCAACCATATAAATGCTTAAAATGTGCAAAGTGTGCCTGTTTGTGTCGGAAGTCAGAAATCGAGTGCTGCTTGTTCTGTGAGTGCAGAAATATCGTAAAAGACAAAATTGATTTAAAAATCCATATACCTAAAATATTTTGAGCTACTACTATTGTAAGTTTTAACGCGAGACTAAATAAACAGCAAAGGAAACTAAGCAATAAACGATATTATTATTATTATTATTATTATTATTATTATTATTATTATTATTATTATTATTATTATTATTATTATTATTATTATTATTATTATTATTATTAACTTTTATTACATTACAGAAAGTGCTACAGGAATAAACATGCCTTACAAAATTCGTTTACTTACATATATGTGTGAAAAGAAAATGCATAAGGAATTTTCAACGCATTCGAGTGCTGCTCGAATTACAGCCATTGACAGGTCACAAGCCTCTGCGCTTTGCTCCATACAAAGTGAAATATTTTCGTTCCTTTTAAAGATAGAACAATGATTCTGATACCGTTCGAAAGCTTTTAATGTAAACTCTTTTGTATACTTCACAAATATTTAATATCTTGGTACCATGTTATATTATTTGATGCTGAACACAAAAAATACATTAACAAAACAGTATTTTTTGCCATTTAGGTTGCCATTATTAAACATGGCGGCCACACATGATAACTAATTTTAGTTAAAAATAATTTATGTGCATTTTTTTATCAGGCATAAAATGGTGTTTCAATTTTTATTTATTAACAAGTTACAAAGTGTTAAAATTGTTACAGGTGATTTTCCATGGCTGCCATCTTGAAGTTGCCATTGAAAGAAAGTGTGGGGGGTGAGGGGCAAACACTCAACTTTTTTTACTTCCTTATGGATACAAGAATATATTTCAGTAACAATTTTCTCCATACACGGACTTGCATACAGAAGTATTGTCAGCCCCAGTACTATATATGCATTATACATAGCGGTAAATAAGGCACATCCGCACCGAGGAATATCACCACAATGATTAGCGATTCACAATTAGCCAGGATAGCAATTTTCCTAAAAAATTTTATAACCGAAGCAATCAATTAAGGAAGCTAGAGGAGTGCTAACTGAGAGCTTTACAAATAAGCTGGATGTGTGAGCAATGTCCTCAAACGCGGTATAGTGACACGGTGAAGAAACGAAACGTAGTCTGATACAAGTAGAAAATTAACAGATTGCACAAAGGTAAAAGTTAAAAAAAAAAAAAAAAAAAAAAACAAGGATGTTGACACATTAGTATGGTTAAAGAAATTTGCTATTGCACTTATTTTTAATAAAAGAAAAAGGTATACAGAAATGCGTTATGCTTTAAATTCTTTTAGATTTTCAGCCATACATTTAATTATAGGACATCACAGCATTCTTTGGCATGACTAGTGTGCAGAGATGGAGTGGGTCAGTGGGTCGGTGGGTCAAGTGGGTCAAGTTTTCTGAGTGGGTCAGTGGGTCGTGGGTCAACAGCATGTGACCCACTGTGACCCACCACCCACTATGACCCACTGTGACCCACCACCCACCATGACCCACTCTGACCCACCACCCACCGTGACCCACTGCGACCCACCACCCACCATGATCCACTGTGACCCACCACCCACCGTGACCCACCACCCACCGTGACCCACTGCGACCCACCGACTCAGTATGATCTACCGACCCTCTCTGCTCACTGCATTGTAGAGAGTATCTTCTGGAGACTGGTAAATTTGTCACCGTTTTACTTTCAAGACCTTCATTTCCCTTTCTTTTCCACTTGTTTCTGTCTACATACCTGAGATGAGTATATCTAACCAAGTGAAAAAAGAACTTCAGGCACTTCTGGATATTGATATTTTTAATAGTAATAATAGCAATAGGACTTACACAACAACTTGGCTTTCGAGACCCGCGGGTTTTTTAGAGCTAACTACTGGAAAAAATACATTTTTGAATCACTGTAATATATAAATTATTTATAAAAAATTGAATGTAACTATGTGTGCCTGATCATCACGGTCAAATTGCAAAGTCAAATGAAATTACTTTTCCTATATAGTTAGGCCTTAATCCAAACTGGGATGTTATATTGCTTTTATTATAATGCATAATATCCTAAGGAGGTAGTGAGGATCCGAATTTTTGCGAAAAAAAAAAAGAGTATCTCGCAAACCGTTAAACTTACGAAGCTGAAATTCAGTGTATTAACTCTTTATTGAAAATAAATAGAATGTGTCCTAGCATTTTTTTAAATTCTCCTTTATGTGTGTGTGTGGGGGGGGGGAGCACTTTCTATATATGAACAATTGGTGGTGAGTTGGTTTGTGAAAACGATCGATGTTATTTAAGAAAAAAAATCAGAAACAAAAAATACAGTGCTTGGCTCCATATATCCATTGCTTTCTGCTATAATAATTGCTGAAGCTTATTATATGGAGCGCTCAAAGCACACGGCAATCAACCCATAAAGTTGTGAGAAAAATAGGCATAAAATTTGTACTGTAAGCTTAATTACACAGAAATTTGAAGTTTGGATTGTACGCACAATTGCATGGAAAATTTTACACTTTTTTCCCCTTTACGTTGGTCTACTTACTTTGATTTGGAACTTTGAAACTTCATCCTTTTTTCCACTGAAAATATTGATATTTCTACAAGGAAATAATACTATGATAATTTAATTGAAATTCATTATAATTTGGCACATGACAAACAGCAGTGTGGTAATTGAAGTTGAAGAAGGAGGGAAATTCCCATTCACCTCTGAATACTTTCCAGAAACCTCTTTCGCTTTCTAGACGGGGGAGGGAACTTGGTAATGGTATCAAACCTTCATGTGTAATTACAAAAATTAAATTTATAAACAAATAAGAAATCATCAGTTTATCAGGCTTTAATTGATAATTTATTCACAGGATTCCCTATCAAAGGCGTGGTAGATGAAGTTTCTGTTCTACATGGGTCGACATTGCCAACTGACATGGTCGATATGGAAAAGATGTTGTATGGTGATAGAGAGATGATACTTCTTGCTGAGTATTTCAAACCTGACCAAGAAAAATCGTTATCAAACTTAAATCTAACAAGTAGATTGTCGATGAGAAGCTGCAGAAATCGGGTAGAAGTATTATCAATTTCCACGACAGAGTACGAACGGGGCTGTCCCCTTATGAATTTACAGATGACTGATATTAGAAATAGATTAAGTGCTCAAACATTGTCTAACTTGTTGTTCATCAATGTTAATGGCCCACCGCTAGACAAGCTCAAAGTAGACGAGCTAGTTATTTCTTGGCTGAAGGATGGACATCATTCCACTGCGGATGATTTACTGCCAAAAAGTTACCAACAGGAAATAAATCCGATTTCAGATTTGTTTTAAGGTGGAAAATTACGAATTATGGAAAATGTAGGTACTAATGGCTTGTTTGTGTTATTCAATTTTGTACCTACTGTTTAGTAAGTCTCTTCTTTGCTTTAGGTAAGCTACTTTGGAATACATATTCATAATAATTGCAATTATGCATATTTGTAACTTGGTGTTTTAGTGATTACACAAATTACAATTATGAGCATACTTTATGGAGATGCTCTCACATAGGGTACCCGAGTACCTTTATACCCTATGAACAACTGATTTTTCAAGTCTTTTGTGAGAAAGATACTGTGAACTGAGAAACCATAACCTTTTCCATATTGTACAGGGGTATTTTCCTGCGAGTAGAAGTTTCTTGTGGAATGCGTTCAGAAATTAACACTTGCAAGAATACTCTTTTAGTACAAGTATATTTTAGGCACACACTAATTTCCCCCTACCTCGAACTCTTTCAATTTCCTCACTGACAAACACTTTACCATTTTATATCGTAAAGGTCAGATCCACCGTTATTGTAACAGAGTGGTGCTTGAGCGATTGACTAGAAATTCAAACTCCGATTAGTGACAATTTCACAGTCTTGTTTTATTACAAGTGTAAACTCTTTAGCAGTGTTGGGAAGTAACGTAACGTAAGTAACGCGTTACTTGTAACGCGTTACTTTTTAAGTAACGTTTCCTAGTAACGCGTTACATTTTTTCCAAAGTAACTGTAACGGTAACGCGTTACAAATTTTTAAGTAACGTACCTAGTTTGCGTTACTTTTTTCGCGTTACATTTCGGATGAGTAACTACAATATATGTATATATATTTTTTTCGGAAACAAATGTTTCTTTCCTGTAAGTGAATTTCTCATAATGAAACAATCGAGCATGGACTACGTATGTCAGTGACCGACACACAGACACAGACACAGTCACAGACACACAGAGAAACAGATAAGTTCGTAGTGCCACTTTGTGTTTTTTTGAAGATGAGGACAGCCTTAGAGAAATCACGTGTACTGATTGCAAGCACCTAGAAGATTTTGTCGTAGATTTTGACAGCTCCAAATCTATACATTCAGTAAGTGAACTAGGAGTGCAATGATACCGGTAGTCTATTTTACTTTGATTGGTGTTGTTTTTATAAAGATGGAGAACGAAAATATTTTACCGTTCGAACATTTGAAAGAATATTTTTTTTCTTAAGAGTTGAGGATGATGGTGGACAGAATTTAAAAGTAAGTGTCTGAAGTGCCCCGGCGGAAAATATTTATCAACAACTAGGGTGCCATAATTAACGATTTACAGTAAGGGGTTAATACGAATAAACTGTGTTCTGATGAGCAGGCCTACTTTATTACTAGAAAATAGTTTGGTGATGGTATGTAATATTGGAGTTCTTTCTGATCAGTTTGCTTATCTTAGAGTCTCGTTGATTATAGAGTAGTGTAATGTTTCTCTATATTCTTTATTTTTAATTTTACATAACAACATTGTTATTATTATACAATTAGTTTAGCAGAATAATAATAAGCAACCATTTTTTCTAACGCATAGGGATAACACGAGTCAAGCTAAAACTCGACTCGACTAGAATTCAAGTCGAGCTTCGAGTCAAGTCAAGGGTAATATCCTCGAGTCGAGTTCCGAGCCGATTCAGTTTTTCGCGTCGAGTTTCGAGTCCAGTCGAGTTTGATAAATGGCTTGTTCGTTTTAAGTCGTCTTGAAATTATGGCCTGATTAAACTGGAAAACGAAAGCCATGGAATACTTTGAGTGTTGCTCACGAGAGGGGACACTGTTCTCTTCTCGTCTCGTCTCGATAACGAGACCACAAGAGATTTTTTATAACAAGCTCAGCTCGGCTCAGCTCAACTCAGAAGATGACTCGAGCCGGCTCAATTGGGGTGAACCATCGGCTCGAGCTGGCTTGGTAGGGATGAGCCATTTGCTCGATTCTGCTCAACTAAGCCGAGGGCTCTAGCCGAGTCGGTTGGGTGAGCTATTGGCTCGGCTCACTTCTGGGTTCGGGTCGATAGTGAATGAGCTGTGAACCGAGCTGCTCGAGTCGTTGACAATTCTAAATCCGGGCCGAGCAGTTTTGAAGATATTTGGCCAGTGCCCTGTAACTTTTAACAGTGTTTGGCTCGAGCCCGAATACTCAACCTAGGCCCTCCACCCAAATTCAGAAGCTCACGAACAATATCCTTGTCTCCTAAACCTCATCACTACCGAGGTTGGCAATCAATTAGTTTTTTAGTATTCATATACAAACCGCCTATCTTTCTTTTTATATATAGTGTTGTTATAATTAATAATAATAATAATAATAATAATAATAATAATAATAATAATAATAATAATAATAATAATAATAATAATAATAAAAGTTGTAGTAGTAGTAGTAGTAGAGTCATTGATAATAATTATACTGTCTATGTAATATACTTGAAGAATGTACTAGAAACTACACACCGGATTTGGCTTGAGTCGACTCGGAACTCGCCCCCAACTCGAGTCGAGTTGGAGTAAATTTTTCGAGTCGAGTTCTCGGGTCGAGCTCAAAGATGTCTGTTTCTAGTTGAATCGAGTGTCAAAGAAAACTCGCTCGTGTCTATCCCTACGTTACATTATATGAAAATGTTCATATATCAAGTAAAAATTTGTCCTTGCATTTACATAAAGCGATTCATAACGTGCAATAATAATAATAATAATAATAATAATAATAATAATAATAATAATAATAATAATAATAATAATAATAATAATAGCGGTAGTAATAGTAGTGCGGAAAATTGAAGTTATATTTTCTTTTCACATTTTTAAAATTTCGGACCTAAAAGTAACGTGTTAGTAACGCGTTACTTTCGAAGTAAAGTAACAGTTACTTTTTGGGGGCAAGTAACGCGTTACATTTTAAGACAAAGTAAAGTAACTTGTAACGCGTTACATTTTTAGAAGTAACTTACCCAACACTGCTCTTTAGTCAGTTCAGAAGAGGCCGTGGATCGTTTTCAGAGTTGATGACGATGGATTTTGGTGAGTCAGAGTAGGTCAAAGTGGATGAGAGTGGTTTATAATGGGTGGTGGATCACGGTGGGTGGTGGGTCAGAGTCGGTCACGGTGGGTGGTGGGTCAGAGTGGGTCACGGTGGGTCGTGGGTCATGGTGGGTGGTGGGTCAGTGGGTCGTGGGTCACGGTGAGTGGTGGGTCAGTGGGTCGTGGGTCACGGTGAGTGGTGGGTCAGTGGGTCGTGGGTCAAGTTTTCATTGACCCACGCCAACTCTGCAGTGTGATGTAAAAATTCTATGGAGAAATCGCCTTTCTGCATATTTTAATTCAGAAAAATCACATTCTTAAGTGTCTTTGTTTTTTCCAAAAAATGGAAAAGTATGATAACTTATTTCACGTATCGATTTATATACTCGTAATATTGTTTGCTGTCTCATGAAAGATTCGGCACAGAACTTCATAATTTCTGCTAGAAAAATATTGACGAAAAGATAATTCTTGTTTGTAAAGACATTTTCTGTAAAAAAAAAAAAAAATCAATAAACGAACTTAATTATTATTATTTTTTAGTTCTAATTTAAATATGCTCGTATGTACATACACCATACCCCATTCTAATTAAATGTTGAACTAAAAGTTGCTCTTTAGAAATTGATGATTTAAATACATGTAGAAGAGGGAATTCAACCTACATAGTTATTTTAAAATATTAATTCTTATTTATGTATTTTAAATTAGGAAGAGGATTTTCAGAGAAAAAGATGTAGTGGATTACTTTCTGCTTTACATCATTCACAAAAAAATATAAGTTACTTTCTGTTGTAAAGAATTGATATAAGTATTGTATAGGGTTTTATATAGGGATATATGAATAATGGTTGTTTTCATATATTGAGCTGCCTTACAGGCACGTAGCCAGGATTTCGTGAAGGGGAGGGGGGGTCCGTGACATGAAATACTGTGGTCATCACACCAGGAGCTCGATCATTCCAAACAATTTTACTGGAACATATATTGGTTCGTTTAGCCAGGATTTCGTAACGGGGGGGGGGGGGGGGGGCGTGACATGAAATTCTGAAGGTCTAGGAGCTCGATCAATCTAAACTACTTTACTATCAACATATATTCGTTTGTGAGGATAGTTGGTAAGTATTTTAATAAACTATGAAGAAATCTCGAATAATAATAATAATAATAAAAGTATTGAAAAAGATTATACAATATTTACATCCTTCCTCTGTTTATTCAAATATAACAATTTTCCTTTCACTATGACCTCAACTATTATAAAAAGTACATATTCACTATTATAAAAAGTACATAATCTCTACTATAAAAAGTACATACTCAATAATGTCTTGTAAAATATTTTGTAATATCTGCGTTCCTTTTTCTGTTGAATCAAATGTTAACAGAATTTTAATTCCACATATATTTTTGTTTTTAGTATTCCGTCAACTACCATCTGTTTCAAATGACAGGTTAAAAGAGCAGTAGAAAATTGTTTTTGAAATAACATGTTTGATATTGCAAACATGCGATGACGAAAAATTATGATAAAAAATGTCCACTCTGTTACCCAACGGCACTATGCTTTCGGAAGCTTGAAATCTCCCTGACTAGTAGCAGAAATTCTGAGAATTCCGCAACTTTTCTAGAAATTTCAAATTCCCTGACTTTTCAAGGATATATCACTCACCTCGCATTCATGTATTGCAAGTAATACAAATTTCTTCATAAGAAAGAGTAACCAAAAGCTTCCTGTAGTTTATTTTTAACGCTGATCCTTCTTTTTCTCATTTCATTTTGTTTCATCCTTATTTAATTTTTTTCATTTCTGGTCTCGAACGGGGGGTCCGACCTAGTGATGGGTAAATTCCCGGAAAGATATTTTTCGGGAATATTCCCTGGGAATTTTCCCGGGAAGATTCCCAAAGTGGGAATTTATCCGGGAATTTATGTTCAATCAGAAAGAAAATTGCATTCTATTACTATATTATGATTTCAAACTTTAATTAATTTTTATACCACAGCATATTATTACTGTTGTCCACAGAGGATTCTTTAAAACGTATATTCTAAACGGTACCATGTTACTTTATTAGCACTTTATTATATTTGGAAAGTACGCATAAATGTATATTTACCTACATTATGTTCTATCAATCAAATATGTGTGAAAAAATTATATAGTAAATTATATAGTAACAGTTTAAATTTAAATGTAAGTGGATTTGCTCAACTTGACTCTATTGCTGATATTATAAACACACTAAATTTATAAATGTTATAAACTAATTAGATTGGGTAAATGTTAGAAGATAGGCCTACATGTCTCACTAATTTATCAGCATTTGCGCATACATATTTATGTTCACAAAATTTGCAAGATACTTATCTTTATATTTTACCTCGTAACACTGCAATACACGACCTTTCATTCTACCTATTTCTCGGAATTCCATACGTTCACATGCAAAAGAAGTCCGAGTACTTCTTCAGAAATTCGAGTCAGAGAGAGGAGACAGACAAACGTCTATTACTAATGGTGGTTCAGGGTTTATTAATAGTACTTCATCTCCATTTCTACATAATTCTAAATTACTTTACAAACTGGTTCCTTTTCATCATTTGTAAATTAGTACTTTGCTAATTTTGGCCGTTCTTTAGTATTGGGGACCAGATTTGCACCTCCTTTTTTCCGATATTCTATTCCGATGCGTTTGTTTTATGGTTTCGCACATTAAATTACGTTACCAACATTAAATTCAGACAGCGTTGCAGAGCGAGCGTTAGCGAATGAAGGCGGGTTAGAGCACCCCATGGTACGTTGTTTTCTATCTTCGTTACCAACAATTCACTTTCTTTTCTCACATAAATCACTTCCACTTACCTTTCCCTTTTGTATAAATCCACTAGTGCCCTAAAAAATGTGTTCGATACTTTTTTGACTACTTGAACATCACTATCAACTCATTTCTTCCGTACATCATCCTAATTTTTGCTAATTTTGGCCCCCAATTCTAAACAATTATCTTACTTTTTAGTGCAAATGGAATCGGAACTTAAAAAAACATATTAATTGTTATATAAAGTACAGTCAAAGAATTTTAAATCTTTTAATCTCCAAATTCTTTAAAATCTAGAATTAAATCATAATATATTAAAATAAAGTAATTAGTCATATGTTTCTTATAATTTGGAAGATAAAGTAAATAAATGGAAATAAATTCCTTCCCGGGAATTTATAGGCCATCGAAAAAACCCGGGAATATTCACATTTTTAAAATTCCTTCCCACCGGGAATATTCCCACTGCCCATCACTAGTCCGACCCCCCCTTGGCTACGTGCCTGTGCCTTAGAATATGGAGTTTTTAAAATATAGAAATTCATTTTAAGAAAAATATGCGGACATTAATTTTCCGTGTTTAATAGGTTTGTTACTCCTGTGTATTTATTTTTTATTTATATTAATTATCAACGTTAGATGTGACTATACTGAATTGGATCGTCACCAGACTTTCTCTCGTGAACATTATAACCAGGGGTGCCAATCCCCCCCAAATTAACAAAGTATCCCCCCACATTTAATTTTACACCTCTTCGTATCACAACACGTGAGATCATTAGTAAAAAAAAAAAAAAACCCTCAAGACTCATTGCAATCACAAGCTTTAAATGTAGTATATTTCGAGGTAAATGTGATAAATAATCTTTGTACACTTTTGGATGTTTCATTTTGTAAGGCAAAAAATAAAATGTAAATTTTTTGCAGGCTTTGCTTCTGCCCTGAGTCTCAGTGATGTAAAAGATATATATAACAAATTTCAAGAAGATTGGATAATATATTTAGAGGTTACACACTTTGATCAGTTTTGTAAAAGTAGGTAAAAATACGATTTTTCAATATTAATTGCTTTTATTTTAAAACAAGACATAACAAACTTAAAATAATACTAAAACCAGGGGCGGCAGTCCCGCGAGGGGAGGGGCTGTTAGTGTTTTCAATTGGCTCTAAAAATAGTTATGTTTTGCTGTATGCAAAATTATTTTTTCACTTCTATATAAGTATTAAGTGAATTTTCGTTATGTATGTGTTTGAAGATTATTGTCTACCCGTATTACAAGAAATTTTGGTAGACTTAGAAAATTCCGGGGGCAAGGTGTCTCATTATATTTGCTATATGGTTCTGGATTTAATCAGGAAAAATCAGATTACAAAGCAGAAAAACATTCATTAAAATGGTTATGGTATTATGGCGGTGGGATGGTGGGAAGAAGGGGAGCAGGAATGTAATGTAGTAATTGACTGAGTTTTTATGTTTTTTGTCTTTGTGTGAAATGAGGCAATTTTAATTATTTACATTTAAAAATTCCCCCCCCCCCAATGTTAATGACGTCATTCGTGTCATGTTCTCTCCTTGTACGCACTGCTAATTATAACAATAAGATCGACATTATTGAAAGTTATAAGTACTCTCTGCTATCAAACTGACATTACATATAATTACATATACCAATCTTTTAATACATTATATCAACATCTATTGTTGTTGTTGAAGTTTAGCATCGATGCTTCTCAGCGCCGAGACGTAGACTTACCGTTGGAGGTGGAATTCGGACCATCGTATTGAGTTCAAATTTCATTCTCTTCCATCGGGAATCGAAGCCAAGACTCGTACTCCAAAGGTGACACGCTAGCCATTAGAGCAGTAGGCATGTCTATTTCTATCTATAGTATTGATAAAATTGTTTCTTAACTCTATGAAATTTTATATTTATTAATTATCAGTTTTATGTGAAAACCCAAACTATTCATAATAATCGATTACTTTCCCATATTCATAATTTAATCCAAAATTTTACATTAATTTAACAATTCGTATTGCAAACAGCATTAATAACTGTCATTTATAATTTTAATTTTAATCAATTAATTTTGAAATTAACTTTAATTTTAATGGTTACTTTCTTCCTATATTAATTTTTATTTTGATCAATTATTTTTTCAGAACTTTGGTTGTTAAATTTAATTCGTTAAATATTTCATTAATTTTTCCAACTATGATATTTGATCATTACACATTAGGCAGCGGAAACATAAAAATAGGTGGAGAACATCGATCTGAAAAGTCCGTTCCAGCTAACTAGTTAAAAAAAAAAAAAAGCGAAGATATGTAATATCACGATTTTAATTAAGTAGTATCAACAAATTATGTCTAGTTTCAGAATTTGTAGAGTCTTTATCAACGTTTATATTTCTTGTATAAATATTTTTTTCTTACTTCAGTGAACTCTGTACTTTATAACATGTATCCTTCATAATATATGTATTGATATCCAACGTACTTTCACATTTCTTTTCTATGTCCTGGTAGGCTAAAAATCTTAATATCTCAAATATAGCCACGATTGACTTACAGTGCCTTCAAATTGACCGCAATATGTCGAAACGAATAAAAGTTTAACTTTGAAATTGAATGCTAAAAAAGGAAGTTTATATCCATATGAGACAGTTTCTAATAAGAGATTTATTTACATACAGTCAATATTAACAAAGATACAGGGTGCGGCAGCGTTCATAGTAGGATATTAAAAACATACCACCAGGCAGTAACTGTAATTTATTTATTACCTTTTATGTCAATTAATAGTTAAAGGTATGCCATTTACTAATGTGTAAGTCACTGTCCATTGCGTGGATTACTTTTTGAATATGAATCCTGTCAAATTACTGTGATGCCCCCTCTGCACAACACATTCATGTGGGCGGCGTTGGAAGCTTTCCATAACTCGGCGTAACGTATTCCCTGGGACATTGCCAAAGGCAGTTCTGATGCGATCCTTCAACTCAGGAATGGTGGCACAACGTGTTTAGAAAACTTCTTGCTTCAGGTGGCCCCAAGGAAAAAGTCTGCACATGAAAGATCAGGTGAGCGAGACGGCCAGGAAATGTCACCAAAACAGGAAATTACTCTACCTGGAAATGTCTGTCGCAAGAAATCCATACACATTCTGGCTGTATGCGAGGTCGCTCCATCTTGTTGAAACCATAATTGTTCCACATCCACATCGACCATACCTAATTTGGGAAGAACGAAGTCTTGCATCTTTAGGTAGCGTTCACTGGTGACAGTTACAGCCATACCGCTGTCATCCTCAAAGCAGTAATGGCCAATAATCCCAAAGGAAGCAACTCCACACCACACTGTGACACGAGAGCTGTGCAAAGGCTTGATGTGCAGTTCATGCGGGTTTACATCACTCCAATAACGCATATTCTGTTTATTCACTGAACCACATAACTCGAAATGAACTTCATGTGACATCAGGATGGTGCGCAACATTTGTGGATTTTGGCGAAGGAGATCACGCATGGTTACGCAGAATGTTTCTCGTGAAACCCAATCGCGAGGACTAATTTCCTGAACAATCTGCAGCTTATATAGGTGAAAATGAAGATCTTCGTGCAATATTCTCCTGAATGAGCGATTGTACATATGCACAGTTTGCGAATGACGACGAGTAGATCTTTTTGGGCTACGCAAAATTGCAGCACGAACATTTTCCACGGCTTCTGGTGTCCGCACAGTTCTTTCACTTTTTCCCGGTTTGCCATTGCAAACAGAACCTGTTGTTCCAAATGCACGTACCCACCTCACAATGGTCCGTCCATCTGGAACTTTCTCATGACGTCCCAAGTTGAAATGTTGCCGAAATAAACGCTGGGTAGCAATAACAGAGTCGTTATTCTTGAAATAATTTTCAACAGCAAAGGCACAATGCTGTGCACTCCACCGCTCCATATCACTGTCACACTCGAAATGGCAGCTCATTAGTACACGAATGCGGCACGAGCTGGCGCGCATTCATGCAGTACGTCATTGTACTACGCAAGTCAAATACGCTATGAACGCTGACGCACCGTGTATAACTACAGATTCCATGGTCATTCCATACTGGAAACATTAATTATAAATAGCATATACTTTTTAGTCATGATGCATGCATGTGCCTTTAAATAAATTGAAACCAATTTGCTTGGAATAATTTGTAGTCAATAATACTTTTAATATAAAATATATGAAAGACTTGCTAGATTGGCCAACGAAACTTACAGAGATACATACATCGGTTCTATACTATCATACTAAATTTTTAGTTTTAACAATTTACAAAATTTAAGTTGTAGTCCTATGCACCCCTACCAAAATTTGACGGTTTGATAAAGGTAACCCTGCCAAAATCAAGAGGATTTTGACTCCTATGCCGTAACTACTTGATAGGATCACTTGACTCTCTCAGCCAATCAGAGACGAGTCCGATCACATCTCGCAAATACTACATTCAACAATGAGATTTTCTGTAGTCGTGAGTCAATACTGAATCCATTGTCGTCGTCAATTTGGTCATTGTAATTAAAACATGTAGTTTATTTTATTAATGTACAATATGTCGTAATGTATATATTATGAACTACATTTCTTTGGGGAAATGATCTTAAAATACAGCCTTGGGCGCTAGAGTGTGTTGCTTCGACTTGATAGTCAGTCATTGGCTTTAAAAGCCATATTTCTGAACTTTTCAGGCTAGTGTAAGTACATAATAATTTGTGTATACAAAGTGTAATCAAAACGTATGGTGAATGTAATTGCACAGTGCCATTTATCGATGTTGTATCCATTTCAACTAGTCAGCCCAGTATCCTAAACTTTTGGTACAGTCAGTGTCGAGTTTGAACGAGTTGTGGTATCTTAGTTGGCTTCCAGAGGCAGTAGAGTGAGGACGTGTTAAGAGTGTCTGTCGCGCGCCAACATTAAGTTTTGTTCTAAGCTGCAAAAAGTGCCAAAGAAGGTCAAAATCATTGTATAGCGATGAAGCGGTGGCATTAAAGACTTTTTACAAGTGGTATGAGCGATTCAAAAGCAGCAAGGTATCGGTTGAAAACGAGCAACAATCGAGACGCCCTTTGACGCCAAAAACAGATGAAAACTTGAAAAAGTGGCACAAATCATTTGTTCAAAAGGGGAATGACTATTCGAGAGCTTTCCGAAGAACTAAATATCTCGTATAAGTCCGTAAAAAGTATTTTAACAGCCGATTAAATGGGCAAATGGCTTCTTTCTTCACTACGAAAACGCGCGTACTACGCCTTGCTTTTGATCTGCGACTTTTTAGCCGAAAAAAGTGCTTCTCTCTGTACACATCCGCTTTCCTCACCATATTTAGTACCATACGACTTCTGGCTCTTCCCAAAAATTAAAACCATGCTGAAAGAAAAACGTTTTGACACCATTCCTGACATTGAGAGGGCCACAACAGAGCAGCTAAACGCCCTTTTAAAAGAAGCCTTCCAGAAATCTTTCGGTCATGGATTCAACTTTGGGATAAGTGCATTGCTAGCTAAGGGCAGTACTTCGAAGGAAATTATATCAAATTCCATGTAAGCTTTTTACTTTGTTTCTAATGAAATTATTCATCGTACCTTTGACCACACCTCGTAATCCTTTGCCATAGATTATGGATAGGACACGAAGTTTCAGGTCTGAATCTAGTAGCCAGATCACAGAGTTTTGTGTTCATTTCTTACCCACACAGATATCATTTATGCAAGGAACCGGAGATAAGGGGCAGCTGCCCCCTGAAATTTTCATTGGTGGGCAAGATACTTGTTTTGCTCCCTCATTTTCAGAATGTAAAAATGTCACACAACAGTGATTACATGAATTAAATTTTGTTTTTTATGGCAAAGTGAAAAAAATTCTCTGTTCCAGATTCATCTTTCTCTTTGAGACATGGGACAGAGTGCTTTTTCTGACCCCATGTTAGACAGACAGATTTAGGAAAAATAATTGAAGATTCTCTTTATTTCCATTAGTGTATATTTTCAACACTGTAAATTCTTTAAGAATAGTTGTTTAAGTAATCATAAGTCTGAATATAAAACGAGTTGCGGAGTGAGATTTTCAAGTTTAAAAAAGATAATAGTTTAAATGCGTAACAGGACATTTAAATATATTTTCTATAAATTTAAATTAGTGTTCATACAAACAACATGCAGAGTGGTAAAAAATGAAATGAAATCTTTAAGTTTTACGTCTCATGGTTATGCCGGTTAGGCTAAAGGAGACGGCGTGGTGGAATGAAGAAAGTGGGAGGAAACGGGAGAACCCCGAGAAAACCCACGAGCACGGTGTTTGTCCACCACAAAGTCCGCACGGCGCGAGCTGGGACCCCAAGCACCAGAAGTGAACGCTCTACCACTGAGCCACCGCTCTCCCCCAATATGCAGAGTGGAGTAATTTTTGTAGTGAGAAGGAAAAATATATTCCTTGTTGAGTGTGTTAGGGGAAAATCTCTAATCAGATTCCAATCTAACTACAAATGAATTCAAATTATGTTGGAAGAAATAATCAGTAATAGAAGTGGCACTGATCTAAATGACGATCGAAAAGTAGTACAGAAAGGGCATTTGAAAAGAATGAACAAATTCAAAATGATGTTCTCTCTGATAGTCAGTATACATGCTTATGTACCTTGCGAACAACTGGTAAAAGTGCTTCAAATTTCTGAAGATTCTGCTTCTGAAGCTAAAATAGCAGCAGTGATTCTAGAGGATATTCTGAGAAACTTACAGACAGACAGTGCATTTGAAAACATTTATAAGAAAGCAAAGGAAAATGCAGACAGACTGCACTTAAAATTGCTCACTTCATAAAGAACAAAGAGAACATCAGTTAGGTTGGAACAGACTGATAATTCTTCTAAAGAAGCTACCCTAGAATCTGTATCAGATCTTCGAAATCATTGACTACTTGCTGAATGAAGTGCAAGGTCGTTTCAATCATCCAGGCCTCAAACAACTCATAAAACTCGAGAAGATACTTTGTGAAGGATCTGTATGTGCTAGTGAGTTTCTCTCAAGAGATTATTTGAAGCAGGAATTGGAAGTTCATGCGTCGGATTTTAACCTGAATAGATTATGCGCTCAGCTACTTTGATGACCACCAGCATATTAAAAACTATTAGTGCTGAAACTCCAACTGTTCGCAGCCTTCTCGACTAAGTCGTTCTCCTAGGGACTCTCGTTCTCACTGTGCGAGCTTCTTTAGCATCTTGCAAAAAATCATTCATCTCTTTGCGTTGTCTATAGATATATTTGAGGACGTCCATGATGCAGAAAAGAACATCTTATCTGCTGTTGTTGTATGTGCGTAACGACCAGGCTTTAAAGTTAGATTAAACATCATTGTAAGGGAATTTATATCAAAGACAAGCGAAAGGAAAGCCACTTTTGGTCAATTTTTTTAAAAAAAATAATTCTAGAATAATGTAAGTGAAAATGTTAAGCATTACATAACCAATTATTTACATTACAAAGTAGCACTTATAATATAATATAATTAAAAGAAAGATTAACTAGGATGATTCTAGAATTACTTTATTTAATCCTTTCAGGTACTATACCTCAGGAAATAAGACCAATCTTTTTTGGAGCATCACTTATTGCGCTTAATAAGAAGAGCGGTGTAATTCGACCAATTGCAGTGGGGAACATTTGGAGAAGAATATCAGTAAAAGTTTTATATATTCCAGAATTAAAGAATCCGTCGTAAGTTCCCTGTACCCTCACCAATGGGTATGCGTTCCCAATGGAGCCGAAGCCGCAGCACATGCAGCTCGCTTTTACTTTTCTACTGCCCATTCAGAACAAAAGGCTTTTCTGAAATTAGACTTTCGTAACGCTTTTAATGAACTGAACCGAGACGCTATGCTACTCACAATTAAAACTAATTTTCCGTCGATTTATCACTATGTATATCAATGTTATGCGCAACCAAGTAACCTATTTATAGGTGATAAGATTATACTCTCGCAACGTGGAGTACAAGAAGGCGATCCTCTAGGTCCCGCTTTGTTCGCCATGACAATTCAGTCCATAGTGTCTAGGATTAACACTGAATTAAATATATGGTACTTAGATGATGGCACCATAGCAGGAGATCCTGACACAGTTATAAGTGAACTACAGAATATTCTAACTATGGCAGCAGACATCGAACTACACTTAAATTTTATGAAGTGTGAAGTAGGATTTTTAGGAATTTCGCAAGATCAAATGGAAGTGTTATATTCACAATTTAAGAATTCAGCACCGAGAATACAACTTATCACAACCTCGTCAGCCTTTCTACTTGGTGCAGCCCTTTCACCTGAGGCAACACGTAATTTGTTAGTCGAGAAAACTAAAAAGTTAGATTGTTTCTTGTTACGTCTGGCCCTAGTCTCCGCACATTCAGCTTTTTATCTCCTTCGTGCGTCGTTCTCCATACCAAGAATAATCTATTTTTTTACGCTGTTCTACTTCTTGGCGTGAAGTCGATTTACTAGAGAAGTTTGACACTGTTCTGAAATGTGGACTGGAATCGTTACTCAGCTGTAACCTAAATAGCAACGCATGGATACAGGCCTCCCTTCCAGTTGATTCTGGAGGTCTTGGTATTCGTCGGGTTGTCGATTTGGCGTATCCTTCATTTTTAGCGCCGTTCTATGGCTCCCGGCATACCATTGAGATACTCCTCAACCAACTAAATGAGCCTCATATAGAATCCAATGTCCAAGACTACATATCTGACTGGTCTAACCTAGTTGGTTTAATCCCTCCTCAAATAACGGGCAGAAGTTCGCAACCAATTTGGGACAAGCCAATCATCAAATTATATCAATCAGTGTTATTACAAGAAGCAGACAGTCAAGAGGATAAGGCTAAACTTCTCGCCTCCTCATCACCAATTTCAGGTACTTGGCTACAGGCATTACCTTCACACACCCTCCAAACGGAAGTTTTCGTATCGCAGTTGCACTTCGCCTAGGAGTAGACATCTGTGCATCACACAACTGCTCTAAATGTGGTGCATCAGTCAAGCAGAATGGTCTACACGGTCTGTCTTGTATAAGTAGCTCCGGAAGACATGTGAGGCATTCGAACGTGAATGACATTATCTGGAGAGCACTCACATCGGCGGAAGTTCCATCTGTTCGTGAACCTGTGGGGTGTAACAGATCTGATGGCAAAAGACTAGATAGTCACGCTGGTACCATGGAAGAGGGGAAGGATTTCACCTGCTCTGACACTTTCGCGTCATCTAATCTCACTCTTTCTTCATCTCGAGAAGGAGCTATCAGCCAGCAGAGAATGCGAGAAAAGAAGAAAATATAAAGATCTGCTCGATAGATACATGTTCGTGCCCGTAGCCATTAAATCGAGCGGCATTTGGGTCCTCGAAGGGCTCAATTTCATCAAAGAAGTAGGCCAACGTATTGCACACCTTACTGGTGACAAGCGGGCTACTACTTTTCTGATACAACGTATCAGGATAGCAGTTCAGCAAGGAAATGTGGCTTCCATTTTAGGTACATTACCTCCTGGAAAATTATTAGAAGAAGTTTTCCTTTTATAACTAACTGTTCAGAATTTACTGTTTATCTTTCTGTAAAAAAATGTCAAGTATATTCCAATACTTGACTTAAAATTCAATAAACATTTGAATTATTCCTTATCAATTGTGTCGTACTTTATTAGTGTGAAGTGAATATAATGACATTAGGAAGAGAGGGGAATGTAATAATAAACTGGATATACTGAAGTGAGTGTAGTAACAAAAAGTACATGTAACTCTGGATAATTTGTGTAGTTGAATTTTCTACATAAATTTTATGAAGTGTTTGGTGAAAATTCTCTTTCCATTTCTGGCACGAAGTCAAATAAGTAGGAAAAATATATTTTCTTATTTTTTATTTCATTGTGTAGCCTGTTTTATAATGTTTATTTTACTTTGCATTACAAAGAACTACAAAGTTTGTAGTTCTAATAGTAATTTCATATTACAGTGTACTGCAACACCAGTACTGGATTTTTTAAAATATAATTTTAATTTCCTCGTTTCCAAGTGATTTAAGTAGCTTCAAGATTCTTGAATAGTGTCCGTATCGCCATTTCCAACACAGTTAAAATATGTACATAAAATGTTTTAAAACAACTGTTCTTACAAAAGCCATTGTAAGTACTACAATTTTTACTATTTTATATGATTTTAACTGTGATTTAAGTGGTTGAAAGTGTCTGCAGCATACCAAAACCCAACACAAAACTGGCACTGGATTAATTAATCTTAAAAATGTAAACCAAGATGCTTCTCGTAGATGGAAATTTTACCCTTATCAAACTGTTAACAGTTGCATTACACTATTATTATTATTATTATTATTATTATTGGCTAATTCCATTTGTGACTTACACGACACCAGACGTCAGACGGCAGTAAATATTATGTATTACAAAAATTATAAGATATTTTCATGGGCAAGTTTTAGGTTATAAATAAGGGGCAATAAGTCCTTCATTCATTTTCATTTGCAGCATTTAAATATGTAAACAAAATAACTGAAACAAGTCTCTATATATATGCGTGACTTACACGACAGTAGGAGACATCGTGTTTTGAATAACGGTAAACTATATGAAAATTCTGTTCTTCTATTGTTGCAAGAAAAATAAAACTTTTTACATATATTAAGTAGATACCAAGCTACAAGACCAAAAGAAAATTATTATATTTTCTGTATTTATTTTAAAATATATGCCACAAATATAACGTGACGTACACGACATAAATTTGTGACTTACACGACAAGTCTAACATTATGACTTCGTTTAATTACACTTTCAAAATCTATTGGCGGATAGAGTGGCACTAATGATTTAGATAGATAAAAGGAAGTTAACAGACAAAACAAGAAGTTAACAGTTCTTTTATTGGAGCAAAATTTGTCAAATTCTAATTTATGTCTGTGATCGACGTCTGTTAACGCAACATAGGCCTAATGTTTCTGTTGTGGCCAATAAAATTCTTTATCTTGATGGTAATGGCGAAGAAATGTTACATACAGTTGTTGTGATTCTTTTCTCCACATCTAACAAATATTTAATAGTTCTTTTTTCGGCGAAGGGTAATAATACCCTGTCTCCAGTAGAGTATTTCCATCACTTCTTCGCTGCGTTTATTCCCTTCTCATGCGCCAATGAACAGTTCTCGAATGAAATCGAATTTCCTTCGTGGTGAAGAAATATCTTAGATGAGACAACATTCAATGGTATACGCTGAAACACAATGAAAGTAGTGCTAGTTTCGTGTTTTTGAAAGGGAAATTTTTGTGAAAAAATCCTTTTTTTTTTTTTTTCAATTTTGGGATCTGCTGAAAGTTGTATACGTATATTTTTATTTCGTTTCCCTTCATCAGAAGAGAAAAAAAATATTACATATTTCTTTCTTATGATGGTTCCATTGGCGCATCAACTCAAATTTTTGAAGTAATACTCTTTACTACAGTATATTACATGAATGTTCGGACATAACTTGCGTGCGCTCTCAATAAATTCTGAAGCAGATTGAGGATCAATTTGTCTTTGAGAACCTTTGCCATAGTTCGTAGCCGAAAAATGCCAAGACATTTCAACTTTCTGCAATGTTATTGAACAAAGTGAATAATGTTGTGTACCATAACCCTATTGATAATTCACATTATTGATTGGATTACGCCCTTCAAAATCTTCAGACTTGAAACAAGCAAATGGAAACATATCTTGATGCATACAATCAGATATAATTACGCACGAATCATGTTCTATGATTTCCTTTTCTTGAGGAAAATATATTATTGCAGTTTACATAGTACAACTGTGTGATATCCAGTGACCGGTTTGTATCTTTTCTTGGTACATAAAACAGCAATTTCCACTAAAAAATCCATTTGGTGTAATATCATTCTTTTCAACTTCTCTGTATATTTTCGCTTCCATTCAGCTTCTGAATTAGGCATATCTGAAAATGCAATAGAAAAGCCAAGTGTTACATATATGACATGTCCTAATTTCATAATCTTAAAGTAAACTTTGTTGTGACTTACATAATTTCGTTTGAGTAAGCATGTTTTCTACCAAGGAAGCGTGACAGAGCAGTAGCGTGCTAGATTTGGCTCGGTAGGTTGCGGGTTTAAAACATATAGCTGGCAATCCTGACTGAGGTGTTCCTCATTCACACCAGGCAAATGCCGAGAGGATATCCTTTCAATAGGTCTGAACGAATCCTTTCCCACATACCCACCTCCGTCCTATACCGGCCTCAGCTTTAGATGCATAAAGGCAATAAATACCAATTTACAAGCATGTTTCTAAAACAACGAAAGAGTACGAGAAAACCAATAATAGTATTAAAAGTAGCTGAAGCTAGAAACTTCGGAACCACATATGCCGGCATTGTTCCAGAGACGGTAGATACTTCCTGTCACGTTTTTTAAAACTTCTTTCTAGATCACATTCATTCATATTGTTTAACTTTTCATTCATTTGTTACATTTATGGTCCAGTCAAGTACACTTTACGCCCATACTTCATAATATTGCTTTTGTCGTCCTTATCTTTCATTCTCTTACACTAAACATGGCACCTAATACATTAATTGGGTTATCAATTCATTGTTTATACGTTTTACTGCAGTTAGCAACTATTTTCAATGTAGTAACATTGCAACAAAATGTGACTTACACGACACGCATAATGTGACTTACACGACAGGGAAGGAAATGTGACTTACACGACATATTATATTTTGTATTTAAAAGAGTTACACGTATTATTTCGGGACTTTCTGCACGGTCTTTGATTACCTTCCGCTCAAATGAAGAAAATGTAGAATTACTGCTTTTTTGTTTAATTATGTATATAGATACATAAACTTGTTTATGTTTTCTTGTGACTTACACGACAGCCTACTTGAATAAATCAATTATTATAATTTTCCTGCTATTATTAAATTATGTACAAAACAATAGCACTGATGTAAACCCAAACATTATCTTAATAAGTACCATACGTAATCTTCACTTACCTACATGAATTAGCAGGAAAAAAAAAATGTGTTTAATTCCCACTGTAGATACGATCTTCTGCGGCATGAAAGTGGCCATATTGTAACTCCTGCAGAGCCATCTACAGGGCAACGTTGGTATAATCTTGTCCACGTATGAAAAATTCGGGATTCTTAAAAATGAATTTTAATAATTATTTGAGCCAAGCTGAAACTTAAAATTTTCACTTGGTAGGGTCACTTACCGCGGAATTGACCTATTATTATTATTATTATTATTATTATTATTATTATTATTATTATTCAACCAAATCCAATTATTGTTACATTACGAACATATATTCGTATTATTTTACCTTCAGCAGCTCAAAAGCAGTTCCCCCCCCAGCCGAATATATATATATATATATATATATATATATATATATATATATATATATATATATATATATATATATATATATATATATATATAGATAGATACATAGATAGATAGATAGATAGAGAGAGAGAGAGAGAGAGAGAGAGAGAGAGATGCATGCTTGTGTGTGATCCTGTACCTTTATGAGTTTCTGGCAATGCCAATGTTACTGAGTGAGTGAAATCAGCAATGTTAATTGTTTGAGTAAACGCATACTTTGTTTGTGATATAATTGGATAAATATATGACTATATTTTTTCCTAAACAAATAATTTCATTTTTTTTTTCAGAGATTATTGCTACTGGTTTGTAACTTTTCATATCAGTATTACTTCCCTTAGCTTTGGGAACTAGACAAATATCAGCAACTATCCATTTAGTTGGAAAGTGAGAACTGAGAAATGACTTATTAAATATCACCTTTAATGGATATTTTAATGAGTGGAAACTAACTAACTAACTAACTCTATGGCCTATGGAACCCGGAGGTTCAATGCCGCGTTCACAAAAGCTCTCCACTGACGTCTATCCTTAGCTGACTGCATCCAGTTTCTACTTTGTATTTCAATCTCTGCGAGATCCATTTTAATATTGTCCTCCCATCTGCGCCTAGGTCTTCCCAATGTTCGTTTTCCGATTGGTCTTCCAGTCAAGACTTTCAAAGCGTTTCTACTTTCTTCCATTCTACCTTTAATGATTTATGATAGGATTTTGTTAGGTCCTGGAGAGGTTTGAGGCCTAAGCTTTCTGATAGCATCTATAACTTCTTCCAATTTAACGTTAGCAACCGTAAACTAATTGAACAGATTAGAGTTAACATGATGTGATAAATTCTCAAGATTATTTTCACTCTTCTCTGGTTACTCACTTGTCAAATTTGTTATACCAGACCTCAAAATCTATATTATAAAATTGCAAGTGACTATGTTTGTGGCTTTCAACCGCTTGAACCACCCTATCGATCTCGATCAAATTTTCAACATGGATGAGGTTCGGACTTCGATGATTTTTATCATTTCACATTGACGGAGCAACGTAGGGATAGAGGAGGAAGGGGAGATACATAAAAATCAATATAAATAAAAATGAAAGTGACTAGGTTTGTGACTTTATAACTCTTGAACCACTCGACTGATCTTTATCAAACTTTCAACATAGATGAGGATCAAGACTGGATTTTTTTTAACAATTTCATTTTGACGGCAGAACCTAGAGAACCCGGTATATCAAATTCTCAACATAGATGAGGTTCGGCCTGGGACTATTTTTTTCATTATACTTTGACGCAATATATATAAAAAATGAAATTTAAAGTGATTGCCTTTGTGACTTCATCACGATTGAACCACCTGACCGATCCCAATCAAATATTCAACATAGATGAGGTTATTTTATAATTTAGAACATGTCTGGAAAGTTATTTTATAATTTCACTTCTATGGTAGAATCTAGGGGAGGGGATGGGGATACAGTACCGGTATATCCCTTTATTGCAAGAATTAATTTAGGTCGTGTAAAAATTATTTTTTTTCTTTCTTTCTTTCTTTCTTTCTTTCTTTCTTTCTTTATGAATTACGTAGATAAATGTAAACAATATCTGTATGATTTTTCTATGTTTTTACTTCTGGGGTATCAAGTTAAAGGATAGATGCCATGGTTGTATTACAGAGAAGAGGAAACAGAGTTTAGTGTCAATATCAGCAGAAACCATGTTGTATGGAAGATTGTAAAACAATTATTTTTTTTAATGTTAAGAAAACAAAAAATGTTTTGTGAAAAAAAATTAGAAGTAACAAATGTGCACGTATTGTGCTTTCTATATGCTTTTTGACGCTCTCTGGCACTCTCTGTCCGACCTATGCCACTAGAGGAAACCTGTGTGGTAGAAAGCTTAATTCCATTGGTGCCACATGGCTATCGGCGTGCGCTATTCGCTATTGTACACATTTTAAGAATATCATTATTATTGTTTCACTGTTTTGATGCCAACTTTCATCAAAATGCATTTTAGGAATATATAAAACAATAACTCTTGAAGCACCCAACCTATCTCGATCAAATTTTCAACTTAGATGAGGTTCGAACTTTAGATGGTTTTTATTATGTCACTTTGACGGTGCAACTTAGAGGAGGGGAAGGGACATTTAAAAATGATCGAAAATGACCAATATTATTGTCGAATCTATAGTTTTCGGGGTCGCTGAGGTGAACAGTGCCAGAGTTGGCGTGGGTCAATGAAAACTTGACCCACGACCCACTGACTCACCACCCATCGTGACCCACGACCCACTGACCCACCACCCACCGTGACCCACGACCCACCAAGACCCACCACCCACCATGACCCACCACCCACCATGACCCACCACCCACCATGACCCACTGTGACCCACCGTAACCCACTCTGACCCACCGTGACCCACCACCCACCATGAACCACTCTCATCCACTGTGACCTACTCTGACTCACCAAAATCCATCGTCATCAACTCTGAACACGATCCACGGCCCCTTCTGTACTGACTAAAAAGTTTACACTTGTAATAAAACAAGACTGTGAAATTGTCACTAATCGGAGTTTGAATTTCTAGTCAATCGCTCAAGCACCACAATACAATACGGTGGATCAAATTACAATAACGGTGGATCTGACCTTTACGATATAAAATGGTAAAGTGTTTGTCAGTGAGGAAATTGAAATATTTCGAGGAGGGGGTAAATTAGTGTGTGCCTAAAATATACTTGTACTAAAAGAGTATTCTTGCAAGTGTTAATTTCTGAACACATTCCAAAAGAAACTTCTATTTGCAGGAAAATATCCCTGTACAATATGGAAAAGGTTATGGTTTCTCAGTTCACAGTATTTTTCTCACAAAAGACTTGAAAAATCAGTTTTTCATAGTGTATAAAGGTGCTCGGGTACCCTATGTGAGAGCATCTCCATAAAGTATGCTCATAATTGTAATTTGTGTAATCACTAAAACACCATGTTAAATTTAAGTTACAAATATGCATAATTACAATTATTATGAATATTTATTCAAAGTAGTTTACCTAAAGCAAAGAAGAGACTTACTAAAAATTAGGTACAAAGTTGAATAACACAAATAAGCCATTAGTAATACAAGTATACATTTTCCATAACTCGTAATTTTCCACCTTAAAACAAATCTGAAATCGGGTTTATATCCTGTTGGTAACTTTTTCGTGGTAAATCATCCTCAGCGGAATGATGTCCATCCTGCAGCCAACAAATAACTAGCTCGTCTACTTTGAGCTTGTCTAGCGGTGGGTCATTAACATTGATGAACAACAAGTTAGATAATCTTTGAGCACTTAGTCTATTTCTAATATCAGTCATCTGTAAATTAATAAGGGGAAATCCCCGTTCGCACTCTGTCGTGGGAATTGATAATACTTCTACCCGATTTCTGCAACTCCTCATCAACAATTTGCTTGTTAGACTTAAGTCTGATAACGATTTTTCTTGGTCAGTTTTGAAATACTCAGCAAGAAGTATCATCTTTCTATCACCATACAACATCGTTTCCATATCGACCATATCAGTTGGTAATGTCGACTCATGGAGAACAGAAACTTCATCTACCACGCCTTCGATAGGGAATCTTGTGAATAAATTATCAATTAAAGCCTGATAAACTGATGATTTCTTATTTGTTTATAAATTTAATTTTTGTAATTACACATAAAGGTTTGATGCCATTACCAAGTTCCCTACCCCGTCTAGAAAGCGAAAGGAAACGAGGTTCCTGGAAAGTGTTCAGAGGTGAATGGGAATTTCCCTCCTTCTTCCCTTTCAACTACCACATTGCTGTTTGCCATGTGCCAAATTGCGATGAATTTCAATTAAATTATCATAGTATAATAATTTCCTTGTTGAATTATTGATATTTTTCAGCGGAAAAAAGGATTAAATTTGAAAATTCCAAATCAAGGTAAGTAGACCAACGTGAAAGGAAAAAAAGTGTAAAATTTTTCATATAATTATGTGTACAATCCAAACTTAAAATTTCCGTGCAATTAAGCTTACAGTACAAATTTTATGCCTAGTTTTCTCACAACTTCATGGTTTAATTGTCCTGTGCTGCAAGCGCTCTGTATAATAAATATAAACTTTAGCAATTATTATAGTAGAAAGCAATGGATATATGAAGCCAAGCACTCTATTTTTTGTTGCTGATTTTTTTTCTTATATAACATTGATCGCTTTCGATTCTTTTTACAAACTCACTACAAATTCTCCATATATAGAAAGTGCCCCCCGCCCCATAAAGAAAAATTTTTAAAAATGCTAGGAAGTTTATTTTTAATAAAGAGTTAATACACTGAATTTCAGCTCCGTAAGTTTAACGGCTTGCGAGATACTCGTTTTTTCCGCAAAAATTCGGATTCTCACTACCTCCTTAGGATATTATGCATTATAATGAAAGCAATATAACATCTCAGTTTGGATTAAGGCCTAAGTACCAAAAGTAATTTCATTTGAGTTTGTAATTTGACCGTGATGATCAGGCACACATAGTTACATTCATTTTTTTTAATAATACAGTGATCCAAAAATGTATTTTTTCCAGTAGTTAGCTCTAAAAAACCCGCGGGTCTCGAAAGCCAAGTAGTAGTATAAGTCCTATTGCTATTATTACAATTAAAAATATCAATATCCAAAAGTGCCTGAAGTTCTTTTTTCACTTGGTTAGATTTACTCACCTCAGGTAAGTAGACAGAAACAAATGGAAAAGGAAGGGAAATGAAGGTCTTGAAAATAAGACGAAGACAAATTTACCAGTCTTCAGAAGATACTGTCTACAATGCAGTGAGCAGAGTGGGTCGGTAGATCATACTGAGTCGGTGGGTCGCAGTGGGTCATGGTGGGTGGTGGGTCGCAGTGGGTCACGGTGCGTGGTGGGTCGCAGTGGGTCACGGTGCGTGGTGGGTCAACGTGGGTCACATGCTGTTGAACCACGACCCACTGACCCACTCAGAAAACTTGACCCATTTGACCCACTGACCCACTCCATCTCTGAACAGTGGCACTTCTCATGCCGTTTAAATCCAAATTCAGCACCGCAACTTGGGGAGAAAGAGGAAGGAGATATATAAAAATGATAGAAAATTACCAATATCAGTGTCGAATACACGGTTTTCGGGGTCGCTTAGATGAACAGTGACACTTCTGATGCCGTTCAAATACAAATTGAGCTCCGCTATTTGGGGTAGGGATATACGGCATCGGAAGCGTCATTGTTCATCATAGCGACCTCGAAGACTATGGACTAGGCACCGATATTGGTAATTTCGATCATTTATATATATAAATATAAATTATCGAAATTACCAATATCGGTGCCTAATCCATAGTCTTCGAGGTCGCTATGATGAACAGTGACACTTCCGATGCCGTTAAATCTAAATTCAGCCACGCAACATGAGAGTGGAGGAGGGGTGAGGAATATAAAAATGATCGAAAATAACCGATAGACCTATCAGAAAGCGCTTTAATACTAGTAAAAAGTGGCTGACTAAAAGAACATATTATAGTAAAATCTATCGTCAACGGACCTTTTATTAAACGGAAACTTGTGTTAAAAGGAAATATTTCACAGTCCCATGAATTTAGTGGCGAAAATCGTATTGAATCCTCTTCATTAAACGGAAACTGTACTACGCGGACAACGGAAATCAACATAAGCCACTTAATGGAAAATTTCAAGTTTCGGATTGCAACATTAAAAAGTTTTTTGACATTCTATGAGAGGTTAGATACTTTTTTTTTTTTCAGAACAGACGGTGATGTGCAAACCGAGGCACACATAATGGACATACATCTTTAATTGAGAATTATACGGAAAATCTGAAAGGAGAAGAGGACGTGGAGAAAGAAGAGAAATAAGGCATTGAATTATTAGAAGGATATTGTAGGCTAAAGACTTATCAAGATTCCGTCAGAAGTTTAAAGGAATAACAATATTTGCCTTACGTCGAAATAGCACTAATATAGTGAGAGGGTTTTTCAGGGTAAAGTCTCTGTGGAAAGTTGAGCAGACAAGCAAGGGTGTGTACAAAAAACCCTGCTTGACTATTGGAAACATTAAGTTAAGATGTGTACAGTATATTTCCTGTTCATTGTAAGTTTTGCGTGTATTAACTCGTAATAGAAAAATACTGTAAATTGAGTAAGGTAAGTACAGCATTTTGTTTCATCTCAGTATGTCCATTATATGCATGCACTTTCTCTCTCTCTCTTTTTTTTTTTTTTTTTTTTTTTTTTTTTTTTTTTTTTTTGCATAGGGCTACCTTCGTTAACCGGAAACCTTTCTTTAACGGAAATTTTTGTGAGTCCCGTTCGATTCCGCTAAAGACAGGTTTTACTGTACTATTTTTTTCTTAATTTTACCCAGCGAAGCGGGTAAGTATTGCTAGTATTGCATAAATGAATTAGCAATATCTATTTCGGTATTTAATTGAAGTTCTTTACAAGTTAGAGTACTGTTGTTGGTTGGAATCTTCTAAATCGAAAATCCACAAAAAGTTTGGATTTACAAAAATATTGTATTAACAATCATTTAGGTATCTATCATAAGCACCTGGAATTTCCCATTTGGTTACAATCCTAATTTCTTTAAATTTACTTAAATGGTAGGTAATGTATCTAGGATCAATATTAACAGAGGAAAATCATATTCACGGAGAAATTAAATGGACTAAAAGCAGGGAATTCGTGTTACTATTCGGTTCAAAATCTCTTGTCGTCGCGAATTCTGTCGAGGAATTTGTAGCTTAAAATATATAAAACGATAATCATGCCTGTTGTTCTGTATGGCTGCGAAACATGGTCACTTACTCTGAGGGAAGAACATAGACTGAAAGTATTTGAGAACAAGATGCTGAGACGAATATTCGGACCCAAGAGAAACGGGAATGGGGAATAGCGGAAACTTCATAACGAGGAACTACATAATTTATATGGTTTACCCAACATTGTTAGGGTCGTCATGTCTAGGAGGCTTAGGTGGGAGGGTCATGTAGCTAGAATGGAAGAAAGGAGAAACCCTTTCAAAGTCTTGACTGGAAGACCAATCGGAAAACGACCATTAGGAAGACCTAGGCGCAGATGGGAGGACAATATTAAGATGGATCTCGCAGAGATAGGAATACAAAGTAGAAACTGGATGCAGTTAGCTAAGGATAGAAGTCAGTGGAGAGCTTTTGTGAACGCGGCATTGAACCTCCGGGTTCCATAGGCCATAGAGTTAGTTAGTTAGTTTTGGTAGGTAATGTATCCAATCCCTTGCCATCATTTTCTTCGGTTAGTATCTTCGATTATTCTAGGAGTGAGCCAAACAGAATATTTCTGATTAATTTTCTCACATGGTACACACACTTGTCAAAAATGTCATTCACTCTTTCATAGAAAGCATCAACAGATTCGTCAATCTTAGAACTGCTAGCCACCGTTTCTCAGCTCACGGATATTATTTGCCTATATAAGTGTTAGCAATTAGCTTTATGGAAATTATAATCTGATTTAATATGTACACTTTCAGTACAGATTCTCTTACTAGTTAGTATAACGAAAGTCAATAAATATTTCAGGATGATGAGCATCTTTAGATACCAAGGTCCATGTCCCACTTCAATATTACTGATATTTGCAGGAACTATTTAGAATTAATGTTGTATCAAGTTTATTTTAAATATTATTTAGCGTCGTAAAATTTTATATGTCCAGAAACCTATATAAGTCGGGGTAAAAGTTTGTGAACTAAGAAAATCAAAATCAACACCGGATGTACATACATGATTAATTCTAATCACATTGGAATAATAGTACTTTCAGCTTGCAAACAGCTTGATATGATATATAGAGTTATTAGACCCAGATGGAAAATATACAAAACCCACAAATAAGGAAGAAATATTATTTACACTAATATTTATACATGTAATTACATATCAACAAAGAAGGGAGACTTTCAGGGGGCTAAGGAGTGTCCAGCAAGCTCAGACTCCCCTAGCCACCTCCTAGCTACGGGACTGACTGAGAACCATGATGACCAGTGTTTCTTCCAGACATGTTTTTTTTTTGGGGGGGGGCACTGCCCCTCCCGGAGAGGACCAAAATAATAGACCTATGATAAAATAATAAATAGAATAGTACCAGCAGTGACCCCCAGTAATACTGAGGGTGCCCCCCCCCCCCCGGAATATCTTTTCTGAAAGAACGACTGATGACGACTAGATGTGGTTTGGTCTCTAGCCGATTACTTCTGACCAATGCTAGCCGTCTAAGCATTTGTATTGTGAAATGTGCTTATAGGAAAGTACATTATAGAAGTACGTAACTAGAGAGAAATGATACTACAGAATAAATACTCGTATTTACTTATTCGATCAGAAAGAAATTGGGTATGCTTAGTTTAGTTAAATAATCTATAGCACATTAAACACATTACACAGACAAATGCTGTTCTTTTTGTTATATTGCAAGCCACTTACCTCGGAACACGAGTAAATCCTGGGTATACAACACGTTTACTCCGTCACAACAATTGGCACCTGGTCATTGTGCTAGTCACATGTTTCGTTGAGCGTCGGTTGGCATGACAACGCAACAAGGGGAACCAAACAACTGAGAAAATGCACTGTGTTTATGAATGACCTCTACATCGATTTAATCTTTATTTATATCTCAGTTCTCTGCTTCCTCTTGTTCTCCATTCTTAACATTAACATTCACTCATATTCTATGCTCTAAATCTGACATTCCTGTAAAATTGATGGTTCATTAAATAAGTTGAAAACACAAGCAGACTGCATTTCAAGAGTCTGTTCTGAAAGATAAGGGAAGAGGAAACATGTCAAAGTACGTAGATACCAAACCTGTATATATAATTGTTCTTTATATATACAGGCTTGGTGTTTACTTTGCAGACTTTTCTGTTGCAAAAATAACCCACTTCGATAATAAACTATGATTAAAGATGCATTGCAATTCACGATTCGTTTGTATCGCATTTCTAGAATTTTATACAGCAAACTGCAATGTGATAACGCTTAAATAAAACACTAATATATGTGTTAATCCGTACATAGATATTAATTGCATACATTTGGAGATGTTTCTCACTTTCCACATTAACGATTTTGATCTTCAATTTGTGACCCTATATTTTATTCATATTTTTATGTTGTGTCCGTAACCATTTAAAACATTAGTTTCCGTGGATCAGAAGTTTATCCTTTGTTTTCTATATGATTTTCTATAAGGTTTCTATAACGATTTCCTATATGGTTTTCTATAAGAGAAAATCTGGAGACGGACACAAAATAACTCCACTTGGTCCAATTTTGGACCTCGAATTTTATTATTAGGGTGTTTAGTAACTGTCTTCAGCTGACAACCATGTTCGTATGTAGCAGATAAAATATTCTAAAGTGAATGAATCAGTGAAAATCCAATTTCTAGTTTTATGTTCCATTATTATGATCTTTAGACTAAAGAAGACGTATGATTAATGAAAATGAAATGAAGTATTTCAGTTTTACGTCCCATTGTTGTGCCTTTTAGGCGAAGAAAGGGGATGATTAAGGCAAGTAAATGATCATGAAAGAATTGGGACAATGAGAAAGTGGGAGGAAACGGAAGTAACCCGAGAAAAACCACGGATACGATGTTGTCCACAACAAACTTACTTGATCAGGAATCAAAGCAGTGACTCCACACACCAGAGGTAAGTGTTCTACCACTGAGCCACTTTGTTCCCCTCAGCTGATTAATGAAACGAATGCTTATGAAATAATTGGTGTAATGAGAATGTGGGAGATCCCGACAACAGCAATGATATCACATCATTTGACCCGATAACAGTTTCAATATACAGAGGTGTTAAAACAGTACTACGAAAATAATCGTAACCCTATTATAACATCATTTTGGGTAATTAGATCGTGCAGAAATTACGAAGTCTACCAGGACACCCCATGAGATAATCACTGGTCGAGTATAAACAAGGACACGCCTTGTCAACAAGACTCGTATTATAACAGGAGATCGAACCGGGGACCTATAGTACCGAAGGTGAGTGCCCTACACTGAATTACCGTGTTCGCTCGAATCAATTTATTGTATAAAGAAATTTGGAAACAAATACAAGATACTTCAAACCTTAATAAGACATATTTTAAGGTGGAGAACTTCCTCGTGCCTCGTATATGCTTAGCTTACGCGCGTTCAGTGCGAAGACCTGCTTTTGATACTGGGTGAAAGCTTATGATTTTCAGATAGATCTACATTTCATATAGCCTTGGTGCTGAATGGAACGCTAAACTTGAAATCAGTCAACGAATTAATAACAAAGGTGCGATAATCGAAGTGTTCTACGCCTAAATTATGGTTACGTAAAATCTAGCTTCTAAACTGACTTAAAGTAGCCAAAGCAATCCTAAAGTACGCGAAGCCACGAACAATTGAATACCGCTCTTTTTCTTAAAGAGTATATATCTTTTTTAAAGACCGAGGTTATTTCAGACTTGTATCTACAGTTTATGATGGAATCCGAGTCACCATAATGAACTTAAAGCATTAGGATAAGGGTTCCTAGTTTAGGTTCTGCAGATGGGAGCAGAATAGTAGGTTATAAAAATGTCACAATAGGATCGGTTAGGTTCATGTTGCAGAGATTGCTTTCCCGTAAATTTTATTTATCCCCGTCCCAACTGTGAAGCCTAATCTGAAATCCTTAAACAAAATTTGTATTGTAATCATTATCTTGAAGCCTGGTATTCGATCACTTAATGAGTAATATAGAAAAAAAACATGAAAAGTCGCTCATAGAATACAACTGCTCATTACAAAACTAGCACATGATCGTAATCATCAAATTATTGTGACCGGATATTCTTAATCTATGGATGGCACATGAAAGTTTATAGTTATTTTCTTGGGTATTTATTTAGAAAATAATTTTAAATGTACACATAGTCATTACATGTATTGTATATCCTGCTGCTATATTTACTCTATGTTTACACCTGTTCTCGTTTCATCATAAAAGTTTAGTTTTATTTCAACCGCTTCTAGCAGTTTATTGTACTTTGTCCCTAACAAATAAGTTTATGTCCAACAATTTTCTATTTTCCTTTTGCTTATTTTTATTTGGCAATTCCCTCATTCACATACCATAGTATGATTTAATATAACTACTGAAAAAGATTCCAAATATATTGTTTGTTCCACCGCATCTCTTAGTCGAGAATGTTGTGCATGTGTAATTCTCGTTTCTACGATTTTGAATATGTAAAATGTCAATTTACATAAAACTGACATTTGCCAATTTTGAAGTTAATAAATATATTAAAATGTTCAAAAAAAAAACCTTAAAATATTAACAGCTTAACACACTAAAATACTAACACATAAACAATTTACGAGTATTCCATTATATAAAGAAGACAACGGCAACCGCAAAAAAATTACGGTGAAATAAGTATTGTTAATGTGTAAAGTATTTCGATATTAGTACTGGAGAATTGCCCGAAAGCTGATAAATTTGATTATCATCTTAAGTTTGTGGGTCCTATCCAATAGAGAGTTTAGATTATTTTTATTTAAGGAAATGTTTTCTGCTGGGTAAAATTCCTCGGGTTCCCTCCTGAATGGACTGTATGACGAATTTGCACACAAGAAATTAGCACTCTACTATCAAATCTCGTGCTTTTATATTGTAGTTTTTTTCTTATGTATGAATAACATTCGCTTCGCAATATTGCTTATTTACTAGAACATGAGAATGTTAATTATTTCATTTACTCAAACTGGAAACAGAAGTCTATTTACGTAAAGGTATCAAATAAAATTATGTGATTATAAGTGTAGCATGCATACGGCTTTTAAAAGAAGCGCAAAATTTCGAGAGTATATATGTTCCTAGACACTGATTGTATTGTGATGTACTGGTATAGAAAGTAACACTAATTACATACATATATGGTTTAGTAAATTCAATACATTGAATTTATTACTGAGTAACACTTAAGCAAAAGTATTTTAGATACTTCTTTTGTATAATTTTGCAAATTAGTACGCTATAACTCTACCCTTAAATATTCAAATAATTGATAATAAATGTATAAATAAATAGTTTACATTTAAAGAAGTTTTAAATTCTGTTACTTGTCTAGACTTCCAAACTATGATTTGCATAAGTATCGGAAGTCTTATAGAACAGCTATGTTCTTACGTACGTCTGTCTGCCTGTCAGCAGGTATCAGAGCAAAATCGAAAAGAGATATCGAGAAGACGTTTTTTGAAATCGATTCAGCATTCCAAGAATGTTTCATTTCCTCCGCCAACCCTCTATTCGAATTATACGTGACTCAAATTGTCAATTTCCGGTTTCAACATTTATCGCCATAGAATAGAAACAGAAAGGGATAGCATGTAATAGCTTTTTGATGTGGATTCCATGTCCGAGAAATAGATTCTTTCTTTGATCTTACTATACTCTATTTCAATCAATAGTTATAAGTGCACTACTTCAAGTTTGAGAATTCCATTCACGTAGTTTGGAAATCTACCGTAGTTTTACACAAAAAAAGAGACGAAACTTACTTGTTTATTGTTTGTTTTATTAGCAACGTCGTACACGCTTGAATAATATGCATCGTAGCTTTCTCTAAGCCATTTTCCTACTAAGTGGAGCAGATAGTTTCCCCTAAGCCGACAGATGACGTAAAGACATGGCGGTCATTGTGTTAAGCATACGAGAAACAAACCGAACTTCAATCGCAAATTTCGACTAGTTAGAACCAACGCATAAGTGAATGGAAATGTTTTTCGCAATCAGCTAGCTCTACAGTATCTTTTAGCACAATAAAAAGTAATGAAAATGTTCAATATACGTATTACAAAGAAGATATTTGATTGAGTAAGAAACCAGTTGTTCCTCTAGAATTGAATATTCTCCCAAATGACTTGGTTCAGTTCAATTATCACAAAGTAAGATTCACAGAACTGACTATTTTCTACAATACATATAGGATTCTTGTGTACATAGTATAGTTAAAATAATTAACCTATATGCCCTACAATTAGGTAATCATTCAAATCTAGAAATAAAACATAAATTCGTTCTTACATAGGGATTTATTTGATGACAAGTTGTACAAAATGTCTAAATTTCTCGGGATTGAATTAATTATTATTTTCCAGACTTTGATGAAAAGAAAGTCAGAAAAAATGGCAGGATACAGTGAGAAGATCCACATTTATTGCTAGAAATACTTTGTACATCTGTTTTTTGCTATGAAACTGTATTACTTCAAGAAGTTCCATGAATAAAAATTCGCACCCCTTGAGTTCGTTTGTCCATTGGTAAGGACATGTTGTAAAGTGTAAATAGAAAAAAAAAACTTTTCAATATATATATATATATATATATATATATATATATATATATTTACTTTTGTGTTATTTACATCCCTTTTATCACCCTCAAATGCCGAAATAATCTTTTAATGATTAGAAAAAATTAGGTTTGAAAGGATTGAACTATTTATGTGGTATTCAGTTCTATTTTATTCACCGAATTATTTTCTTATTAGAAAAAAAGGCAGAATGGTACATGACTTAATTTCTAATATTAAAACAATTTTGGCTAATATTTGATTAATTGTATACCTATTATTGTTTATGTTATATTACCTGTAAGGTACATGTAAAAGGCTAGAAGTTTAGTCAGTATCTTGCACTTCATAAACAATCCGGAATTTTATCTAGTTAAAATCAGCTACTAGTAATTCTGTACTGTGAATGCAGGGGCGTCATTTAGGGGAGCAGGGAGGGGCATTTGCCCCCCCCCCTGAGTTTGAGATTTATATAGATTTTATCAACAGAATAGTAGCAAATCAGTGAAAAACGCGAAATTTTACTTATTTCAAGGGATCTTACCCCCTCCCAAGCAAAATTTGAAATGACGCTTCTGTAAAAAAATGAAATGAAATCTTTGAGTTTTACGTCCCACGGTTATGCCGGTTAGGCTAAAGGAGACGGTGATGATGAATAATGAATGAAATGGTGGAATGAAGAAAGTGGGACGAAACGGGAGAACCCCGAGAAAACCCACGCACACGGTGTTTGTCCACCACAAAGTTCACTTGGCGGGGGGTGGGATCGAACCCGGGACCCCAAGCACCAGAGAACGCTTCTGTGTGAATGATCTTTATGTTTGGCTAAGAATATTGATTGATTAAAGTGGAGGTGGTATGTATGATTTTCAATTAGATAATGTTAATTATTCAACAATAATTCCTATATAGAATTCTCTATTATTAAGTGCAGAATTCAACCAAAATTTCTTCCAAAAGTCAATTGTATGAACTTACAAAACTGGACGAGAAATTTTCGAAACGAGACGAGAAGAAAAATAATCCTTTAAAAATTAAGACAAAACTAGAAGTTCATATTCTTCAATTCCTTTCGTGAATACATTTCTTTTAAGATAAAGCAATATTTTTCTAGTGAAGTATTTTTTATATATACATGTACGGAGTGTCCAAGGAGTTAACGTACTCCTAGATTTGGGTGTCACAAAGAACAATGTCAGTGAAAATTTAGTTGTGGTGTTGATAACGCTGTTTTTATAGTTACAGAGAGCACTGTCTGGTATCTCTGCTTTCAAGCGCTGTCTGGTATCTCTGTGTTCAAAGTCACATAAAGTATTTCAGTTGTGAAGCCATGACCGGTGTAAGTGTTTGCAGTTACACAGAGGAATGGCTAGTGTCATGTGTATGTGGGTGCACGAACGACCGTACACAGTGCAAACAATGACACAGGTAATGACTGCGTTTAGAAACACTTTTACAAGAACTTACATGTTTGATTGGGAGAAACGTGCGTTTACTTCAGGACGTGTCAAAGAGAGGCCACTTAGTGTATGTAAGATGTATATATATATATATATATATATATATATATATATATATATGGGAAACATGTGAAGCAGTCGGTTTGTCAGTTGCGATGTCTCCAACTAAATCACTTCTCAAAAGAACAGCTGAACTGAATATACCTCATTCAACAACGCATGAGACATTAAAAAGATTGCATATGTAACCATTTAAACTAATGTTTGTGATTAAATTATCTTACAAACATGGAGCAGCGTATTGCAATCTCCCGTGCTTTGTTGACATTATTTCCAAATGTTGTGTCTTGCTCACGAGAGTTATTTTCAGTTGAATTTGCAGAACATATTGCAGTTCACGAGAAGAATACGGTCTTCTGGCATAAGAAAGATTCCCATTATGTGCATGAGTTGGATCGAAACCCACTTCAATGGACCGTGAAGACATCACGATACTTGTTCGGATCATATTTATTTTTGACGGATATGTGAGCGAACATTCTTATTTACACACGTTGCAAATGTAGTTAACACCTCACATTCAAGAGAAGGAAATCACGGATCATGTGTGGGTACAGCAGGATGGTCATCCAGAACCTTTCATCTTCAAGTACATGACTTTCTTAATGAACAGTTTACAGTGCTGGATTGTACGTGCTTCTCCGACATCTTCTTTCCCATTGAGATGGTCCTTACGAAGCACGGACATTACAACACCAAACAACTCTTATGGGTATAACGAACTCACATCGTGAGTAGAAGACATATGAAGAACTGCATGAAAGTGTGGAGGAAGCCTTTAGAATGATAACTCCTCAGGTACTCCGCAACATATGGAGAACATTGAGATGTATACATCTGTGTATACAACAGAATGATGACATACATTAACTGCATATACAGTATAGTTCGTATGTGAATGTACTCAAACGCAGTATTTATTAAATTAATAAACTAAAATTGCTTTTTTTTGATACTTAAACCTAGGGTTGCAGGT
Source organism: Thermobia domestica (assembly GCF_964235325.1). Classification (NCBI taxonomy): domain Eukaryota; kingdom Metazoa; phylum Arthropoda; class Insecta; order Zygentoma; family Lepismatidae; genus Thermobia; species Thermobia domestica. The sequence continues at coordinate 222,417,974 of NC_137455.1, forward strand.
ACTTCACGGACACCCTGTATGTAGTAAGGATGAATTTGGAACAAGACTGCAGTCTTATCTCTATCAACAAATAGTGATGTCGGTCTCGTCTCGATCAACAGATGCTTGTATTTGTCTCGGTCCAGTCTCGACAGTCTCAAAATAAATAGTGTAAAATTAAAAATGTATAATTAGTATAATTTTACTGCCTTTCGTTCTTTCTTTTCATTTTTCTCTTCATTCTTCACTAGAATTTTTGTTGGTCCCATAACCTTTATAAGTAGCTAACACTCGTGTTTTCTGTGTATGTATTCGAGGGTTCAAACTCTTGTGGATATCAGGCCTTGCATAAAACCCCAGTAATTATTCTGATTCCACTTTCAGCAATGTATTTATCTCATATAGCCTCAGTACTGAGAAGAGACAATAAATTATAATCAACAACTCCAATACCATAGTTTATTCCCTTCTTGTTGTATCAGTGATATTCCATACCACATTCTTAAACTATTCATGCAATACTGTTTAACAATTAAATTATTTAAATTACTTTTATAATATATAGTTTTGTTTTAATCGAATCGAATCACGGGAAACCGGTTGAACCGATTGGAATGATTTTTGGAGTGTAATTAAATATTACCCACCAGAACTGAGTGTTTGTCATGTTACTTTGAGTAAAATGCTTATTCTAAGGGAAGGAGAGGGATGAGTCATAATTTAAGCAAAAAATTGAGTATCTCATGAACCCCTCAAGTTAAACAGGTACATGTCCCTGAGTTTACGAATTTTTTTATTTTAAGGGGGCATTTTTATCTACATTATATATAAATGTATGTATCTACCAGCACAATTCTTGAATACCTGGAGCAATTTTCCAAATTTGGTACACTACTGTTGGGGTAAGACACCCTTAGTACTCCTGGGGGGAAGTGAAAATAATCAAAAATGACCAATATATGTGTTGGATGCATAGTTCTCGAGGAACCATAGTGACACTCTCAATACCATACTATGGGGGTAAGACACCCCTAAGAGTAGAGATGGTAAAGGGTGACATAAGAATAATCAGAAACGACCCATATTAGTATCGAATCTTTAGATTTTGGAGTCATTAAGATAAATAGGGACGCTCTAGATGCCTTTTAAGTTCAAGTTCAGTTCCCAGTTGGACGGCTGAACGACTGATAATAATGTGGAATCCCTAGTTCGCATTATCATTAAGACTAATAATAACACCACAGATGCTGTTTAAGTGCAAATTTGGCTCCATTGGCAGGAAGTTAGAAAGAGTTACAAATAAAATCACAAAACGAGTGAAATTAGTATCTAATCCATAGTTGTTAGGCTCTGAAAAACTGCTGACCCGTTTGAAATTACATTTGGAACATAGTACCCATCTCAAGTAAGTTATTACAATATCACTCATTAAAAGGAGTATTTAAGGGGGATTGGATGTTTCAAAATTTATGGCAAAAGAATAGTGTCTCGTGAATTTTCATCGCACTTGCATTGAAATCCATACCAAAGAGGAAAGGGAATTCAGATATCTTCCTTAATCCTACCCTCCCAGTGCAAAGAACGAGTATTTCAGCTAGTATACGAAAGAACGAGTATCTACGAGCTACTCTCATATATTGTAGCCAATTCCTTTTGACAATGAGATCTCGAAAGCTACAAACCATTTTCTAGAAACGTACATTTTCGCTGGTCGATTCGAAATTTTATCCAAATTTTTGGCAGTTATTCAAAATTTTAAAACACGTGTAGTTGTGTTTCTATTCAACGTTTTAGATATTGTTTTGAGCCCTAAGATTAGCATTGTTGCTAGGACGTTGTTACAGTTTGTATTCTTACGTTAAACAGTCAGTAGAGGATCTACGTACAGCGGATTGACGGACATTCCAGGCGATTCGCATCTTTCAGTTTTACGTTCTCCTATTATATCGTGTAGGCTAAAGGAGACGGTGATAATAGAGCTAATGAAATAATGGAGTGAAGAAACTAGGAGGAAACAGACTCGAAGAAATCCATATATTCGGTGTTTGTTCACCACAATATCCATTTAGCGCAAGCTGATATCAAACCCTTCGTGAGTGAACGTTCAACCACTGAAACACCATGGTACCTGCTGGTGCTTTACTTTAATCTGAATGGCAAAATATATTGAATACTTGCAACTTCAAAGACCTGTAGAGCCTTGAATTAGGCGCACTCGAATATAGATTTATAAGGGGGGAAAATCATTTTGACATCATTTATCACATCTCCAAATTCTATATTCGAGGTTTTTTTTTTTTTTTTTTTTTTTTTTTTTTTTTTTTTTTTTTTTTTGTCACACACCCACTTTGACATACGTATATTAAAATGCTATATTTGTATGTTTGTCTATAGCAATTCACTCCCTTTGTGAGTCCTCTTGTCTTCAGTTGTGTCTGTAAAGGGATATGTACAGATATAATGAGGAACTGAAAGGCACATTCATGCTCATATTATCATGATACGCTTTGTCTTTTGATTGAAGTCTACATGTTACAGGTCTGAAACCAGCATAAGTGCTTTGTATAGCGGGTTGACGGATATTGTAGGCACTTTGTTTTTATTTGAATTTCTAAACATATTGCACGTTAGCAACTTCAAAGGTTTTGGAAAGTCGCAATCAGGCGTATTTGGCTATGGATTTATTAGAAATCAAGTAACCATGTCACATGTACGCCATGTGAAGGAGTTTCGTTTGTATGTCGTGAAATTTTTCTAAATTAATATTGAAATCGGAAGTGGTACTAGATTTCTCCCATTTTCGGTTTTAGTAGAGAGACGGAATAAATTCTTAGGATACTTAATTGATTGCAGAAACCACTTCTTTCTATTACCGTTTTTACTCTACACCGATCAACGTTAAAACCGGAAGGGTTGATTTCTATCACTTTCGATTTTAATATAGAGATTAGAGAATGGAGATGGAACATATTTTTGGAACGCATATTTGATTACATAAAACCACTTTTCGCTATTTTTTACAATTGTTTATCCTATGTCAGTCAACGTTACAATCAGAAGTGGTTGATTTCTACCACTTCCATTTTGAATAGGTGGCTAACGTATATATTCTTGAAATGCTAAATCAAATCCAAAACCAAAGAATTCACTCCTGGATATCTTGTATCGATTTTGCTCTATGTAGATATATAACGGAATCGTAAGTTGAAGTGGATTTAATCACTTCCGGTTTCAGTAGAGAGTTAAGGATGGAGAAATGTATCTTGGTTCGCTTAATCGATTGTAGAAAATAACTTCTTTCTGTTTCCGCTGTATTGTGACCAACATAAAATTTCAGATTCATGAGTTCTGCCACTCCCGGTTTAAATATGGCCTTCATCAACAGACTTGATTCTTAAGTTTAGACCTTGTACATCGTGACTACATTTGGTGGTGATGCATCAAGTAATTCTTGCGATTTTTTTCAGGAAAGATGGACGAACACGTGAGCATGGAAAATATCAGCGTATCAGCGTTATGTGCACACTACTAAAAGAGTTTGGTCCATATGACATGATATTCTCTAAAATAATATTGAAACCGGAATCGATAGTATATTTGTACCACTTCCAGTTTTAGTAGATAAATTAAAGTGCAGATGAAATATATTTTTGGAAAACTTAATTGATTACCGAAAACTGCTTCTCGAAGTGGTTAGTTTCTCCCATTTTCGGTTCGAATAGAGGAATAAGAAAGAAGGCAGTATCTATTCTTTCACTGGAAAATCGATTCAGAAAAAAAAAAACACATATGGCTATTTATTACAGTCCTTACTCTATATCAGTCAGCGTTAAAACTGGAAGTGGTTGATTTCTGTTACTTTGGTTTGATTATAGGGTTAAGAGGAAGATGGTACCTATTCTTTCAGTGCTCAATCGATTCGAAGAACCCATTTTTTGCTGTCTCTTAGGCCTATTGGTTTTTTGCTCTCTGTAGATCAACATTGGAACCAGAAGTTGTAGATGATTTCTATCATTTCTGGTCTTAGTGGAGACTTAAAAATGAAGAAATGTATTATTTGGGTGCTTATTCGATTGCAAAAACAGCTTTTCGTTTTTTGCTCTATAATGATTAACGCTGAAACTGAAAATAGTTTATTTCTACCGCTTCTTCTGGTTTTAATATAATCTCTATCAGCAAATTTGATTTCTAGCTTTTGACCCTCTATATCCTGACCAAAATTCATCCAAATCCATCTAGTAGTTCGTGAGACTTTTTCTCTCTTGGATGGATGGACACATGGGCAGAGTAAATATGTACCATATATAAATTAGTTTTCCTAAACCAAACTCCTTAAAATTTCCAATTGACACCATCTATCACTTCTCCAAGTTTGTCACCCCAACTTCTACATATTAAAATGCTACATCTGTATGTTTATCTATAGCAATTCACTCCTCTTGTGAGTTCTCTCGTCCTTCACTTGTGACTAAAGGGATATGTACAGATATAGTGAGGAAGTGAGAGTCAGATTCATGCTCATATTAGAATGATACCTGTGTAGATAGCACAAGTTCATCTAGTTTCCATGTTAAAAAGTAAGGATACTACTTTACACTTGAATATATATTTAATACAATGCTTTAATTTGTTTAATATTTCATCAATTTGTAAATTATTGTTTCTGTTCCAATATTATGCCTTAAAAAGGTCAGAAGTTTTGTCAATATGTTTGCACTTTATACACACTAAAAATTTGATTTATTGAAAACAATTCTAGTAGTTTTGTGCTGGTTGTAGATTTTTATGTTCATTTGGGTATGATTGTTAAGTAAGGAATCTCCAAGGTATGAATCCTCTTTAATTAATACTAATTTAAATAGTTATCTTAATGCATCATTTCCTATTAATAATTGGAAAATTCTACCAAGACCACTTGCAAAAGTCAAAAACTTAAGTTTACAAAACAAGACGAGAAATACTCCTTAGAGATTGTGGAGACTACTACTACAATTTTATTGCTTGTCTCATAGGTAACACTGGCATTTACATATGACTATATATATATATATATATATATATATATATATATATATATATATATATTGGTTAGTTGGAGTTTAGTGTCTCTTTTCAGCACTAAGGCTGTATGAGACGTGGACTTACATTTTAAAGTGGAAGTACTGTAATGTGTTCAACTTACAAGCCTCTCTCACCGGGAATTGAACCCGGCACCTCGTGAATCAAAGTCACGCGCGCTAGCAACTGCACAAGAGGAGAGAACATACGTATGTACGTAATATTTCTTAAAATAGACAGTTTTCTGTTTGGTTCAAAAACCCGTACTTTTTAATATTTTTTATAATACAAAGAAACTGGAGGCTTGGAACTAGAACTTTTTTTTCCTGTTAATATATGTTTGTTCTCTAAAATTTATCACGTTACATAGCCCTATATATATATATATATATATATATATATATATATATATATATATATATATATATATATATATATATATATATATATATATATATATATCTTAAATTGAAAAGAGCAAAGAAGCAGGTAAATTGACCGGATTTTGCCTCAGGTTTTATTATTTTCTTGGTATTTCCTTCCTACAAGAAAAGAAAAGAACTTTTAAGTGAAACAATGATGGTCTTGAATCGATGCCAACGGTCTGTCAAAACTATACAATGTTGACAAAACTATCAACTGGAGACGTGTTTGGTTGGGAACAAAAAGTACTGTTCATAGTTCACATAAAAAGAGGAGAATTTGAAGCAAAAATAGGAGTAGCATAATCAACTTTGTTATAGAGAAAGCTCTTTTGGTTTTGATTCCAGATAACATGGTGGATCTAGATAAAACCAAGGAAACAAGAATCGAATTAAAATATTCTTAAAATGCACATAAATGCAGTAGATCGTTGTACGAAGCACTCGAATTACATAATATTGAGAACAAAAAGAGGCGTAGAAACTGGTGGATGGAGAAGGTTACATAACATATAAGTCCACAGTAGGCATTTTCCGATGGATGATTCAATCGAGACATCTAAAATGGATGTGGCAAGTACTTGTCATAGAAGGTGGATAATGCTAATTTTAATTAGGAAGCCGCTGAAAGGAGGACAATTAGGAGTCAAGAAGGTGGTTGAATAACATAAACAAGATCTAAGGTAGGTAGATAATAACAATTCTGATTGAAGTGAAGTGTCATTGTACAGGATGCATGATCAGTTTTCTTTTTTAGTAGCAACCTGTATATATGGGTTTATTAGAATTAGTAAGCAAAATCAGCATTAAATAAATTATTATGTTCAAATACAAATTCATGAAAAAGTAGTTTCTAATTTAGTTTTCGTTTGTTAATAAAAGAGTGGATAATTAAGTGCATGATTTTTTTATAAATTTAAATCTAATATAGTTTAAGACTTTTCTTTATAAATACACTAGCAGCGTTCACCCCGCTTCGCTGCGGTCACCCCGGAACGCAATAAACCTTGTTAATTAGATAATTTTTACTTTTTCGCTTTCAAGTGATATGATAAAAACCATAGTAGATTCCAGTAAATGTTAACATTATATCGCCTGTCATTTATGTTAACCCGCCGAGTCACATGGTCATGCGGGTTGCATATAAATACGTTTATTTTTACCTATGATGAACTAATAACAAAGGATTTGTACGTATGGACACTTGAATGGTCAATTATCTCAAGACACTGGTAATTAAAAATTAAAGTGATATGATAAAAACCATCTAGGGTCCAAATCCTAATAACCCCCCAAAAATGAAAGAAATTGGTTCAGCCGTATTAGCGTGATGAGTTCACAAAGGATTTGTGCGTTCTCTTTTATATATATAGATTAAAACTTGCTTTCCTTATTTTACATGTAAGGATATGGTCTATCCGACTATTTTTGCTTGGGCGATATGTAGAGCTCTTGAGTATCCTGAATGGAAATTCGCTCCTTCTTCATTCAAGTAGTCTTATGATTGACTCAGGATGCTAATTTAACTCCGAAACTGCTTTTCCTCGTGCAATCGAACCCAGAAACACAGATACGAAAAGAACCCGCTCTTACCATTAATGTGTACTGGACCACTTTCCGAAGTACACTGAATTCTTAATTTATATTACCGATTTAACGTTGTGCATCCCGCAATACAATGGAACTTCAATGGAAGAAATTGAGACAGACTAAACATCTAAATACGGTTTTACGTAAAGAAGATCGTCAGTTCTAACCACTTTGTTTCATCTTTCTCAAAATATTGTGGAAAGAAATGCACTAAAATCTGTATAATTATTTGGTATTTACAAAATACTGCTTCGTGAAATGGTTTGTGTTCCCCCATCGTAAAATAATGCATCTTCAAATCAATTAAGTGATAAGCATCAATGACAAATTGGCCACAACCGTCACTACTTCCCTGAGTAAAATTATATTTTGTGCTTACTAGAGAATCAAGAAGTAAAAGTGATTCTATTATTAGAGTGAGCGTTAGCAAAGCTTCCACCATTCGACTAGATTGCTATTTGTATGTTTATCCGTTTATCCATTTGTTCGTCATAGGCGGAATTAGAGGGGGGCCAGGGAGGGCCGGCCCCCAGAGAAGCAAATATTGTTGCGCTCCCCAGAATTTTTGTACTTGACGAAAATAATGTTATTAATTTATCTCAATTCACGCATAACAATTTTAGTAATGCTTGCATTCGACATATTAAATAGTGTCTATACTCGTCCGCCCAGCCATTTTTTAAATATGGTCTAGTGCCTGGATGTAATAAAATCTCTGGACCAATGTGATAGTGGGCAGTATTGCGACCTCTCAACTTGCGCTATATACATTTTTTTTTATTATTTGATAGCTTCATTAATGTAAATTATTTTTGTATTGTTTCAAGTAATTAACATTATTGACGTAGTAGGTTTTTCTTGTTCATATATGTGTAACAAACCAGTCTTACTGTTATCATTATATTTATAGGATAGTAATGTTTGAATAATTAAGATTCTGGAAGCAAATTATTAAGGTATATTAAAAAACAACAGAAAGGAAAGAAAGAAGCCGAATTCTTGAATTGCTAAACTCAAGCAATTGTTGTCTTCTAGATACATACATAATTATAACATCCATTCAAAAGTCGCTATCCAATATCGTTGCTTGCTTTTCCTTATTATTATTATTTATGAACTGAAATTTGTGGTTAGATTCTTAAGGTATAAACCAGGCGAGCACCCAAAAATTTTTGTGCAGGGTGTCGAAAGTTTGGAGAGGGTACAATATTGCAAGACACAGACACGACGTTTTTCGGGGACCTATTTACAAATAAAAGTAAATTTAACGAACGAAGCGCATAATAAATTAAAATCATCAGAATGTAGAAGCAATACATAGGTATCTTAAATATCCTGGAACATTTACTTGTTACTTCCTAGAACATTTACTTGTGAATAAAAAATTATTATTTCTTTGTTCGCAAAGAGCTATGTGATTGAGCCGCAACACTAATAAATGGCACCCATTTATTGTAAAACTTAAAATGAAAAGATTTTACACTGTACTTTAAATACAGAAATGGATAAACGGATCTTTAGCCTATGACTGAGTTTTAAAAAATTATAATTTTAAATTATGTCATTGCTTCTATATTTATTTGTGTTTCTGTTAGACGTAAGGGTAAAAGACTTTCGCTCAGAATTGCACGAGTAAAACAATAATAAAAAATAACGAGTTTTCATAATTATAGTAGATTTTAGGTAGTTATTTAGTAGAACAGAATATAGGAAATATACAAGTTAAGCAAATTTCTAATGTAATAGATTTTCACTGAATTGTTACATGATAGTGTCGTGTTAAGAGAAGTAAATAACTTGAAGAGATGATAATGAGTGCGGACTAAGGGGGACTCAGAAGGAAATATAAAAATATTATAACAAGGTCTTCTAAAAGATTCTTCCAACTTTCAGAACTAAGGAGCCATGGCCCAACCAGAAAAATATCCTAGTTATGCCAATGATGTTCGTCCGCCTCTTCCAAGAAAACTCTAGTAAATCTTGCGCGATTTTAACGATACTTGTATTACGTATGCACCAAGTTTTTCCAAGAGACTAGATAAAGTTCTCGTCTCATCTCGTTCTGATCTCGAAAATAAGACTAGAAAAGACTCGAGACGAGAATAGATAAGAGATTAAAAATTCCTTGTCTTATGGGCAACACTACTTCTGTCCATCTGCTGCATATAGACTGTTGGAACTGCTTTATAAAGTTTGGAGTCAAAGATTATTTAACAGAAGAAACTTGTTTAAATCACTATTCGAAAGCCTTTAAAATCATATAAATAATGTTAACTTATTATAACAATATATAAAGAGAGAGGGACAGAGATAATGTCTTCTTAGTGCATCCTATACTACTTGCATGTAAGTTTGTGTGAATGTGCCTGCCCGACTCCGTCCACAACAGCGGAACAAGAAACCCACTATTCTTCTCCCTCCTGGCACAGACAAGCCGTTATTGGGTCATGTGACTAGTGACGTCAAATTACACTCACCTGGTCTCTTGTCGACACAGTATTACCTTACCTGTGGTGCGGGTAGGTCGGTAGTTGAGTTTAGTTTTGTTAATTGGAAAAACAGCTGGTACGCGCGGGTGATGGCTCTCCTGCAATCGAATTTTTAAAAGAAGCATGGTGATACAGAGTGCAGTGGCCATTTCGGCATGGAGCTCGTATCAACTAAAATTTTAGTTCTTACATTATTGGGAGTTCTACGGCTTTTTTTCGGTCTTGTTCCTCTGAAAATCACAAAGAAACTAAAAATTTGGGGCGAGAGTGGAGTTTCTCATAAATTAGTAGAACGGCGAAAAAGACAGGTTGACTTGGCAATTTCATTGTGTTTGTGTTTTGGTGGTGGTGTTTTATTAGCGACATGTTTTATTCATATGATACCAGAAGTTCGCGAATCTCTGGAGGCTGTTAAATCTCGACATTTACTTCCAGAAACGGATTTCCCACTCGCTGAATTATTTATCTGTTGTGGTTTCTTCTTAGTGTACGTTATTGAAGAAGTGGCTCATAGGATATTTGGTGGTCATGTGCATTCCGAGTCTTTGGTTCATGATTCGTCAGAACAACAATGTTCGACGGTAGAAGCTGAATATCATAAGCAACAAGAAGGGACTCGAAGGAACAATAAGGGCCATGCAACAGCCAATGGTGCGTACGTGTACAGTGTTGGAACTGGAGAAAGATTTACTTTCTGTGGTGATCCGGATGCTGTTTCGTGGAATAAGAACTTGTCATCTAAAATAACACCCTCTACGTCACAAGTTCATCTTTTAGCGTCATCTTTATCGTTGGAGAACGAATCATCATCACCTACAGTCAAAGAGCAACAAGTGATATTAAGAACTCCTTCCGTACCACCATCACAATCACTTATCATCTATACACAGAACCAAAATAACAGATGCAACATCAATAACAATAACAGTAGTGCGTCAATATTGAGAAGCCAACAATCACTGGATACCCCGATACCGAAACGCGCCCTTAAACTTGAGAGTTTAAAGCACAAGTCCATTGTTGGATCGTTGCGAAGTTTCTTAGTGGTCGTTGCCCTGTCTTTTCATTCCATATTCGAAGGCCTTGCTATAGGTCTTCAGTTGACCCAGAGAGACGTGTGGTATCTCTTCACAGCAGTTTCCATACACGCTTGCGCTATCCTGTTTTGCATTGGCCTTGAGCTTGTTACGTCGGGGACGAAACTTCTAAACCTAGTGCTCTACATTGTAACATTAGCCCTTGTTTCACCTCTTGGAGTAGCTATTGGGATATTAGTTACAGAAAATTCGTCAGCTGACCAAGCTGTGCAGACTTTGGTAATCGCAATTCTACAAGGGGTAGCTGGAGGAACAATTCTTTACATTACTTTCTTCGAAGTGCTAGATCGTGAGAAGAAAAAGACTGAATCCGGAGGAATCAGGATAGTTTTCATTCTTGTCGGTTTTGCTATTATGGTTGGACTCCAGGCAATTGGTAAGTACTAGATTTTATTTTATTGAGTGTACGTATCCGCCCGTTTATTGTCCTTTACTATCAACCCACATGCAAGAATGTCATTTGCTCTTGCGTACATTATGAGAATATGTGCACCAGTACGTGAGTGAGTGAAGTGTGTGAGTGTGTGTGTGTCCTACTTTTCATGAACAGAAGCAGATTATAAGACCAGTTTCAAGGATACATGTTAAGCTCAATTTCTCCGAGCATGTTAAGCATTGCATAAATTTTTGTATGAAAATAATCGAATAATGCGATCTAAATATTCAAAAATATTATTAAAATTTTCCTTCAGAATTTTATTGAGTATTTTTTAACTATATTTTGTTACCGTCTGTATCTTAATGAAAATAGATTAATCATCACTGCTTTCCTTCTTCTTTTACCCATTCGAAGAATTAAATAAAAATATTTACAGTATTTATCCTGCCGTCTCCCTCAGGTCGTTGTTTGTCTTTCAATATTATTCTTAAGTAATTCTGACGACCACATCGTCAGCGTGTTCATATTTCTGACTCAGACGATCTTTTCTAGATACCTTATGCAGCAAATAATTATGACTATAATTTACTTCAATTAATTTTATTAAAACACATAATGATCTCATCAGGAAAAAATAACGTGCAAGAGAAAATTAAAAAAATGTTCTCCAAACTATAAAACATCTCAGCCTATTTTTGTTGCTACTTCCGCAACTTTAGTGATCTCGCGCGAAAGATTTAGTAATATGTTGTTCATGGGAATAAAGATTTTCTTTCAATAATAATAATAATCAAATACGAAGATTCAAGCCATTTCTTTTCAGGAGCGTCATTTCAGATTTTGCTTGGGGGACAAGACCCCTTGATATAAGTAAAATTCCGCGTTTTTCACTGATTTACTACTATTTTATTGGCAAAATCTATATAAATCTCAAACTCAGGGTGGGCAATTGCCCCTCTCTGCCCCCTTTAAATGACGCCCCTGTTTCTTTTCACAATAACACAAAGAATAGAAAAGACACTTAAACTCTGCTTGCAGCTTTACATTAAATGGAGCTTTATTCTACTGTTATATTTAGGAAAATATACCTTCTTTAAAGTTCGTAGAACATAAACAGATAACTCGCTGATAATATCGTTGATTTCTCTCCTTTTTCTCTTTCTCCCTTCTTTTAAAGGCTAGTGTACATTAACAGTTAGCAAAATATATTTTGTAGCACAATCGCAACACAATGGAGAGCAGAACAGGTTATTACGAATTTTTATCTCGGCTTTATGTTTTACCTTCCTAAGGTCAGCGCCGTAACTTAGATTTTTTCTAGGAGAGGGGGGGGGGGAAAGCATTAATACACGTATTTGGGAACCCTAGACATTTTTTTCCTAATTCTTAGACCCCCTCTTTCCACCTCTCTCCTACTCTTTAAGGACCCTCGGACCCTGTGTGCCCTTTCGCACAGCAAGGTCTGCGACCGTGGGACCGTTCCATACTTGAATTAATTAAGGGAATAATATTGACAAATCTCAAAACCATAAGAATAAATATCATTTCTAGGGCCCCTAATATATATCGAAATGGATCCCCGATTTATTTTTGTTTTATTTACCTTTTGTATGCTGTTTTGTTTATGTAATGTACCTGTTTGATGCTTCATTTATGATTTCGTGTTAGTATCGTATATGAAGTAAGAAAATTTTGTCTTAAAATGGGCCCCTCTCGAACGGCGGGAAGCTTCCCTTATGGGGCAGTTTCGCTTCCCCCCCCCCCCACAACCTACGGTCCTGCCTAATGTTCACGTTGTCTCTCATCATTATCGTCATTGTAAGGAAATTCTGATTGATTCAATGAGTTATAAACTAGTTACATTATCACTTTTTTTTTTTTTTAGATATAGTTACTGATCTTTTGTATATACTATTCTGCAAAATAAATAAACACAAATTGTTAATAAGACGCACAATGAAGCTAATTAAAATACCATCATGCGCGTGTTTTTTTAACAAATAATAATATGAAATCTCCACTGTTGTTCAAGGTCTTCATTAAAGAGATGAACAAGGAAACTTGGAGGAAAAAATGAATGCAGGTTACAGAGCGGAAATGACTAACTCATTGACTAATGTCTTTGAAGTTAATGGCGTGCACGCATTAGCATTTTATTTCCTAGTTTTACAGATTTTGTTTTACAGTAATCCCGTTCCCAACATGTACTGTACAAGATAAACATAATGATTTTAATAGTAAATTATTCAACGTGTAAGGACTTATGAGGTTGGTAAGAATTCAAAGGAAGTTTGTTTATTAAGTGACATCTAACATTTTAATATTTGAAAAGGAAAAGGAAATGAAATCTTTGAGTTTTACGTCCAACGGTTATGCCGGAGAGGCTAAAGGAGACGGTGAAGATGAGAAATGAATGAAATGGTGGAATGAAGAAAGTGGGAGGAAACGGGAGAACCCCGAGAAAACCCATGACCACCATGTATGTCCACGACAAAGTCCACACGGCGCGAGCTTGAAGATGAACGCTCTACCACTGAACCACCGCGTCCCCATTTTAATATTTGAGTATAATTTAATTTTGGCACTAATAAAACGGTAGGTAGAGATAGGCGTAGCTAGAGGAGGCCAGCGGGCAGATCTGTAGTTGGAATCCTAGAATAATATTGGACCACAGACTGAAACTGTGGTCGTTCTTTCAATTCTGAGAAGTAAGGTACCATGACTCCGCTAGAAAATATTCTAGTTATGCCAATGCAGGAAGACTAGAAATAATCGTAGTGTAAAGTATTATTTTGTAGATGATTATTTCTCAGTGACAAGTTAGCGTTTATGAGGAAAGCACAAAATCGTTTTAGGTCCTGAAGAGTAAGCCCCAGAATCAAGAATGAGAGCCATAAACTTTAAATGTTTGTGTAAAATAAACTATTTGATGATGACTGATCATGTTTTATTTAATACATATCCTTAGAAAACTACTTGGTACAGTATAGTACAAGAGCATACAAGTGCACGGACAGCAAATAGATACTTGAATCATTTCGTAAGTTAAAAATTGTTTCATGTAGATAAGGCACAAACAGTGATTCAACACATTAAATCGTGTTAATTATGCATACATACATACTTAAAGCAGATGTTGCACGATGTGTCATGAAAGTAAACTTTATAATACAGATGAGTGAAAATGAAACTTTAAAATAATAATAATAATAATAATAATAATAATAATAATAATAATAATAATAATAATAATAATAATAATAATAATAATAATAATAGGTGTTGTTGTTCCTTAAGAATTCGGTTTGCTGAATATTATAGGTTAAAATCGTGGGAAAGTTATTTCAAATAAAAGTAGACAGTAAACGTAGAGAAGCGGTGGCGTTAACTATTAGGAATTAGCGTTACAAACAGATTATTTTACATTATAAATAATTATTATTATTGAGAGTTTAGGAAGCTGCGTTATTTCGAGCTCTGATCTATTAAGTAATTTCCTCGCTGAAAACATCTGCAATTAAGTAGGAGTAGGAGTTTTCTATCATGAGGACAAAGACCTCAAACGAAAATATGTAAAACAAAAAAGATAATCAAAACCACCATGATTGGCTAGAATTTAGGATTTATCATGAAAACAATATTTTACATTAAAAGAAATGTAGCATTATATCATTTCTAAAGTTACTAAAATGTACAGAAATTCTTGCTATTCATATAAATGTGATTTTCCCCTTATGTTGGATTTATACAATCACAACGTATAACAAAAATGGGTCGAAATGACACAAGTTAAGCAGTTTAAAATCATTTCCCTTTTATGCAGGTAGGACGTTATTTTCTGTATAGCTGCAAACTATTCTAATTTGTGAATTTGTTCGAAAGTTATTGACGAAAAAACACATGGGATAGAATTACTCATGCTTGCCTAGTTCTAATAGCATTATAGATAAAATTAAATCAAGAATAGTCTTTCCTAAGTCGAATTATCTCGTTTGCTTATGTATTGTGTTCTTTCCCGATTTACGTAATGGAATCGCTTCCAAGAGTATTTTCAAATGTTTGAATTGTAGGATAAGAGTGGGAAGAATTCACACACAATGAATGAATGAATGAAATGACATTTCTAGTTTTATGTCCCACTGATATACCCTGTTGTTGTTGTTAAAGTAGAAAGTGAAACAGGCGAGGATAATAAAGGGTTTAGTGTTATTCGAAATGAATTTGAAAAAGCTACAAATATATCCGAGATTAGGAATAGAAAGACAACCGGGATAGATAATATCCAATCGAATTCATTAAGAATATGAGGCACAAGGGCAAGAAAGATTAGTTCCAACACTGCAATTAAAATTATGCAACAGAGGAGTGGCCAAAAGTCTTCCTGAAGACGATCATGATACCGATGGCTAAGAAATCGAACAAAAAGAGATGTGACGATTAAGGTTGGTTTAAAGGGACAAGTTTTGTCGGTAGATGGCAGTACAATATTCGTATCTCTTCCATGTATTTTTTACCTTTCACGAAAATTCACGATTTCTGTTACAAATTTCAACTTACAGACTTCGAATTTTTTGAAAAGTAACTTCATAATCTATCGAAGGCAACAATCCGTGCCGATTTTTTATTTAGAATTTTCTTCATTGTTGAAATGGATATCCAAACCTTTAACAATGGAACTGTTACAACAATGAAGAAAGTTCTAAATAAAAAATCGGCACGGATTGTTTCCTTTAATAGGTTATGAAGTTACTTCTCTAAAAATTTGAAGTCTCTACGTTGAAATTTGTAAAAGAAATTGTAAATTTTCGTGAAAGGTAAAAAAATACATGGGAGAGATACGAAGACTGTAGTGACATCTATCGGAAAAACCTGTCCCTTTACACTAACCTTAAAGAACTATAGTCTCATATCTCATGCAGCAAAAATGTAACTTCGAATTCTGAATTCAGAAGAAGTAAAAGCACAAGAGATACAATTGGATGATTAAGAATAATCGGTGAAAGTTTATAGAAAAATGGAAACAGGTGTGTGTGGTATGTATTGATCTAGAAAAGGCTTTTGACCGCTTGAATTGGAAAATGTTGTTGGAAGTTCTAAAGAAGGTTGGGTTATAATGTAAAGATCAAAGACTCATAAGAAACTTATGTATGAATCAGCTCCCCGGAAAGCTCGGACTCCTTCCAACAAAAATTTCTGGGTGCGTGCCTGGTTGGAGAAGTTTACTAGAAGATCATCCCCTCTCTCCCCTCATACTTCTATTGGCTGTGATTAAACTTCTCATAAGTACCTTCTTAGCAGATACGCCACCAACTGCAGGTATTATGAATAATAAGTCAGTTTATCTACGAATTTAAAGTTCACGCCACCAACTGCAGGTATTATGAATAATAAGTCAGTTTATCTACGAATTTAAAGTTTATTAAGATAAGAATACATTATTATTTTCTAGTTGTCTAAAATAGTAAAGTGGCAATATTTTAGTTGCTTTAACTTCACATGAGGAATATCATAAATTTGATTCTATAGCCATCCACACTAGCAAAGGATTTTTCTTGTCCTTCAGTACAGGTCCGTAGCCAGCCCAAAAATGTAGAGGATCCCCGGTAGAAGTTACGGGGGGCCGAGCCAACCATATTATAGTTCATCAAATAGTAACATCGGCAATTGATCATATCTGCTGTTGGATGTTTAAGTATATTGCTTCTACATAATTCTATTATCTCCCTTTACACACATACATTAAGTTAACATTCTGTAAGAAAACGTAAATTTTATTAAATAGGTATTACTAAGTACACGAATTAGAATTAAAATTTAAATGTTTTAATAGTCCCACATGTAATACTAACATTAAGATCAAGAACGAAAGAGGATCTTCTGTGAAATAAGGAAATTCAACTTTACTTAGGCTCTTGTTTAAGGTTAACTTGCGAAGTTGCCTGTCCGTTTTTATGAAAATTTTGAAAATTAACCTAGAAGAAATTGATAATTTGATTGCTTGTGTGCTTCCACCTTACTTCGGCTTCTCGCTTCGCTCGTTCTTCCCTCTTAACTCCGCACTCCCCATTAACTACTCACAACCGTGCTCCGCGCGGCCCGCCAGTCTCACCTGTAGGTTAATAATGGATTTCCATATGTAATTGTGGTTCCTCCCCCCATACTCCCACCCTCGAGGTAACGTTACAGAACATAAAATGAGTAAAGCTTCAGTAGCAATTGATGATTGTAAATTTTATTATGTTTTTTGTTGAAAATTAGGTGGACGGGTACCTTTGAAGTAATTCCCTTGTTTACAATTACAGTTGTATTTTTTAAAATAAGATATTTATAGTAAGTTCTTGTTTAAAATCTTAAATTAAACTCGTTTTAAATAAATGAACCACCTGCACACTATACCAAGAAGACACATACCAAAACAGCTAAAAAAATACAATAATGTTATTCAAAGCTACACTGAGAAAAAAAATATCGTACGTACGTAATATCGTATGTTACATTTGTAAATCCTGTACGTTTGGACTTAACGTACAGCAAGCGTATAACTGAAAACACATGTTTTATAATACTTCTGCATAAGTATTCCATCTATACATACTTTCCGTATGAAACAATATAGGCGGTCAGGATCACACATACAAATGGGCGTATATAACATATAGCTGACGAAGGTATAGGGCTACATATATGTATGTAATATAAGGAAGACTGTTAGACATCAGACATCCTCCAACCTAAGGGCAGTGCCTATGTAGGATACGGATAACGTATGCTCCGTTCTGATTTTTGTAGTAAGCAAGATGATTCCGTATATTTGTACAATATACCACTGTCCGGAGAACGGATTTTTCTTAATGTAAGTAAAACGCTACACCCATCTAGTATCGAGTAAAAGCTTCACTGCTTCTTTCATGTTGAATTATAACATTATTACGCGTACGCGACTAAGAAATAGTTCCAATTTACAACATTTTTATATGAAAACTAGACATTTCCACGGGATCCCCCACCCCAAGTACAATACAAAACATTCTGTTAATTAATTTTTCCTCTAAATCTTGCAAATTTTTGCTAGTTCTGGCTCCACAACCCGGAATTTAATCCTTAAACGTTAAATATGTTCACTTACTCAGTTACTTATCTAATTAAGGTAATTTAGGTTAACTTTATTCTTCTACGAGAACAAACATATGAAAGCCTTTGCAGCCATTACTTTTTCGGTGAATGTTCCACCACAGTTCTTGTTTTACATATCGCACCACAATAATTTACTAGAATCAATCGCCTTTAACGGAACTCGGAGCTCTTAATTCACTTCACAAGTAATTGTTCCAACTAATTGTTCCACAGTTAATCTAAGGTTTGCTGTTGACGAGGATTTTGCAATGCGTGTATGTACTACAACTACACAATAGAATAACAATAACCTACCGCCGTTACTGCAATCGACAAAATATAAATGTTTTGTTCCTGCTCCTGTTTTTATGATTTGGCTTGCAGTAAGCATTTCACACTTCGTCTCCTACTTCCCAGATCGCTATTACAACTGTGGCGTGAAGTATTATGAACATATTCCTTCTTTTCGGAAAACTTGCTTCAATATGTATTGTGTCATTTCATACCGAGATTCGAGAAGACTGATAAACCTTACTTTAACTCCTTTAAAATATGTTTAGAAGTGTTCGACAAATAGTTAAAATGGAAAAATTCTTGCAATAATCTCTTTTGTATTGCATTTTATTCTTAGTGTTTACACATAGAATTAATCGAGATTTTTTGCAAGCCTTCCGTGAAAATTTTAGGGGGGCAATAAGAATTTAGGGGGGCGGCCCCCTTGCCCCCGTGGATACGGGCCTGCTTCAGTGTGCAGTACAAAACATGAAAGATAAAACTAACTAACTAACTAACTAACTCTATGGCCTATGGAACCCGGAGGTTCAGTGCCGCGTTCACAAAAGCTCTCCACTGACTTCTATCCTTAGCTAATTGGATCCAGTTTCTACTTTGTATTCCTATCTCTGCGAGATCCATCTTAATATTATCCTCCCATCTGCGCCTAGGTCTTCCTAATGGTCGTTTTCCGATTGGTCTTCCAGTCAAGACTTTGAAAGTGTTTCTACTTTCTTCCATTCTAGCTGCATGACCTGCCCACCTAAGCCTCCTAGACTTGACGACCCTAACAATGTTGGGTAAACCGTATAAACTATGTAGTTGCTCGTTATGAAGCTTCCGCCATTCCCCATTCTCGTTCCTCTTGGGTCCGAATATTCGTCTCAGGATCCTGTTCTCAAATACTTTCAGTCTATGTTCTTCCCTCAGAGTAAGCGACCATGTTTCGCAACCATACAGAACAACAGGCATGATTATCGTTTTATATATTTTAAGCTTCAAATTCCTCGACAGAATTCGCGACGACAAGAGATTTTGAACCGAATAGTAACACGAATTCCCTGCTTTTAGTCGACATTTAATTTCTTCGTGAATATGATTTTCCTCTGTTAATATTGATCCTAAATATTTGAAAGTATCCACTTTATCAAAAGTATTATTTAATATTTTAACGTCTCCACAATTTGCCGTATTACGGTCCCGACGCACTTCCATGTATTTAGTTTTCTCTGCATTTACTTCTAAACCCATGTCCCTGCAAGCGTTTAATAATATCTCTGCATTTATTTCTACTGTTCTCCTATCATCCCCTATTAAATTTACATCATCAGCATATGCCATAACCTGGTGAATGCCGTTCAACTCTAGGCCCTGGTTGTTATCTTTGATTTTCCTTATGGCGTATTCCAGCACAAAGTTAAATAATAATGGCGACAACGCATCTCCTTGTTTCAGGCCATTTTCGACGTGGAAGCTCGTGGACAAAAATTTTCCTACCCGGACTTTACTTTGGGATTCACTTAAACATATCTTAATTAATCTAATTAGCTTTCTCGGTATTCCAAGCTCTGTAAGAACGTTGTATAATGTTTCTCTCCTAACCGAGTCGTAAGCCTTTCTAAAATCAATAAATAGTTGATGTACCGGGGTATTGTATTCCCACTTCTTTTCGAGTATTTGGCGAATGGTAAATATTTGGTCGATAGTTGATCGATTTCGTCTAAATCCGCACTGATAATCTCCAATAATTTCATCTACGTATGGGGTCAATCTTGCTAACAGAATATTTGAAAGGATTTTATAGGATGTTGACAGAAGAGAAATGCCTCGATAATTGTTACAGTCAGTTTTGTCGCCTGAAAGATAAAACTCAAAGAAATGATTTTAAAGGTATTTTTCGGGTATTACTACAACTTCAATATTGGTAATATTCAAAAGTTCTGAGTTTAAAGTTGGTTTGAATATTTTATTAACTCTTTATATATATAATCAGCAAATTTCATTCTACAATTAATATTATGGGTAATATTCTTTTTATTAGGTCCTTACTAGTGACTGTAAAATTTCCTAATTGTTTAGAAAATTTAAGACTTCCAACGCCAAATGTCTCCAAACAATCACATTTGTTGAAAACAACTTGCAACTCGTATTCCTTTGAACTGTATATCTACACTTTTTTATGCCTTGCAATGTAATATACCCTGAGTCTATAAAATATGAAGTCAAAGAGTTAATAATACCTTTTTAGAAAGGTGAAACAACACATTTGGAACGATGCACGATATCGTATTGAATCACTGGCGTATGAAAGTGCGTGGAATTGCTGAGACTATAGGCATAAAAAGAACAGCAAACTGTCGGACATATTTTGCATGAAGAATTGCATACAAGAAAGTTTTGGGCAAAATGAGTCCCATGTTTGCTTACGGCAGATTAAATCACATTCAGATGAGATTTTCACGACAATGTTTAAACCGTTTTAATTAGAACATTGGTCACCAAGGGTGGATTTACCTGAATCCAAACAGTAATCGAATTAGTAGGCAGAAGTGGGTGCAGTTGGAAAGAAGACAAAATCAGTTCCGTCAGCAGGAAAAGGTTTAATGTTTTCAGTCGCGAAAGATATATATATATATATATATATAGGTAGATAGATAGATAGATAGATATTGTCCATTAATATCTTAGAAAAGGAAATAAAACAATAACAGATGAAATTATTTCAATCTTCTGAACGGAACTGGACAAAATAATTCATCCAGGTATAAAGAAAGAAGAAAATAATTTCCAAAATTCAGCTGTCCACTATACTGTTTCTGCATAAAGGAATTAATTGCTGTTTGAATTGGCTATCTGCCCTATTTTACTGATTTAATTCCCTTTGACTCAACTATTTCGAAAACTCAAAACAGTTCATTGTTGATCAATATTTTGCTTCTAATCAGAAGGTGATTGCGATTCTAGAGGTGTACGTATCTTACAGTTAATTACTAAAGTCATGGGGTAATGGCACTGGAGCATCCCTTTAATAAATGTGTTTGTATGAAGGGAGGTAATGATGACAAAAATAAATAAAGCAAAGATTTGAATTCTAAGTTAGTTTTTCATTTCTAGACCTAGAATTTTAAAAATTATTCTCGTATATGTACACACACACACTCAAAAACCCGTTATTCCCTCATATTAAATGAACAAATGGTCTGTTCCACTCTACTCCACGTTAAAAAAAAAAAAAAATGTAACACTTAGAAATACTTTTCAATCTTTCTTCCTACAACTTAAAAGATATTTTACGTTTAAACATCTTACACTGTAATTGCTATACGTACAATACTCCGCAATGATTTATTGATTTATTCTGTCAGTCATTGCGTAATGCATTAGAAGCTATAATTTTATGACATTGTAAGTAATTATTTCTTTCGTACATATGAGTGACTTAACTTCTCCCATTGTAGAGAGATAATTGCGAAATGCAGTTGAAACAATACTCCCAGAAATATTTAGAGGATAAGTTCCGCGCTGCGCTGTTACAAGATAACTTCTTGTCGGGAGAAACATTTTGTTCCAGATTTAATACAAGGTTGAATGCTGGAGAATCATACGTAAGATAAATAAGAAACATTGCACAACTTATTTTTTTCATACGAATGTTTCAACATTTTGACAAATGTCAAGTTGGTTTAGGTTTAGGTGTTTAATCATACACTCTCAATATCAATCTTGCTTTCATTTTCCGTTATATCTGTTTTGGTCTTTCAGCCAAATACACAGCCTCGTGCAAAAATTCTGGCCACCGCCCTCCCTTTAAAAAGCCATGTGCTCTTGTCTGTAATAAAACAAACGTGAATCTCCTTTAGCTGTTAAAAATCTTAATTTCAACACGTACGGTTCTAAGGCTGGACCCTATTAAAAAGTGGTGATGCTCAGAATTTTTTGAATAATACTGCACCTACTTGGACATCATAATTAATAATTATTATACTTTTTTAATGTTGCCTTGTCTACTTCTAATATTTCTGATTGGCTGAATCAGTGGAATCAAGTGATCACGTGAGACTCTTAGCAGTGGCTTATCTTCTCAAAGCAAAACTGGATTTATTATTTAAAAGTGAATCAATTTTACCTTTTACTACTTTTATGTATAGTTATAGGAACATAGCTTTCCCTGCTGTTTTAAATGAGCATAAGAATTCTTCATACAATGGGCACTTTCATGGTTGTGCAGCTGTATGAAAGAACCAAATTTGTGTGATATTAATTATCGAAGAGCACGTTAAACTTAAAGTTCAAGTTCAATCTCAATACTTCAAGAATCTGAACGTTGCAAACAAGCTGCAATAACATCTCTTAACCTTAACTGAGTCTCTGGAAAAGTCATACATTATGTGTTTGAAATTATAACCATGAAATTTAACATACTCTTGACTTTAACAGAATGTAACAAAGAAGGGTTTAACATTGATAGGAAAGTAAAATTATATCAGTTTGGAAATATAAAATGCTTCTTTGGTCTATCGTATTTGTAATCGTTGTCATGATTTCGATTTAGTGTTGATTCAGATAGTTTCTCGTAAGTAGTCACTTGAAATAACAGACTTACTAAGACCATTATCACGTTTAATGGATACATCAAAAATATTTTTTACTGCACAAGTGAACACCTACATGGTTCCAAAGTTACGAAAGCATTGCTTTACAATTTTGAAAAGCAGGCCCTTCTGCTTAGCTGGAAGCACAAATAATAATAATAAAAGAAAAAGCATTGTTCCCATTTCAGAAACATTTTAAAATTTTCACTTTATAGGAAGTAGATACAGGTTCATACTTGCATATCATCTATACAAAAAAAATCCAGAAGATAATGTAAAAGTTGTTGTCATAGTAATGAGATTTTTATTGTTGTTTAAATGTATTCTCTTACGGTATGTTTTCGAATTAGCTTGAGGATATCACTAATTCCCTTCATGGATCTCTCATCAACAGTAGAGCATGCCATGTAAAGTTCCACCAGCTTTACTAGCACCACATTCTTTTGTCATTTGATTTTGTTAGTATTTTTGTTTCGAAAAATTACGCTATACTGGTAACAAATCAGTAGGTTAATATTTATTACTTCAAAATTCATGTTATTTACGAGACTCTCATGTCATGTCATGTTATTATATTTCTACAATAATTCTTATATTTTCAGTGTCTGAGCCGTTGCCTCTCAGAAGGGAATCCCAGTCTCTCATATCAAAGGCAGAATGTCCCGATTTCCCATTTAGTCTTAATGAAAACCGCAATTTTTTTCAGTGAAAATGTGAGAATCTGGAGAGAGGGAAGTTGTCCATCGTTATACCTCTCCTTGTACGATCTTATCAGATAGACCTTGTTTGTATTGTAATTGTATATAACTATGTGTCTTATAACTTGTTATAAATATGACTTTGAGGCTTCTGTTTTTAGACAAACACATTACAGAAAGGGCTCGGTTGTTGTCTTCTGAAAAACTTCCAATATTCACAATACACGTCAAAGAAACGCGTTGAAGAAACTGAATCACAATTATGTTCTTCATTGCAAGAATCAACAATAGTTATTCTTTATCAAAGTACACAGAGGAAATATTGGACAACGAGGCACAAAGTGTCAATTAAGACATTAATAAACACTCTTAGTGTTTGATCAATGCTGCATTACCGCGGTCAAAGTTTGAATACCGCAATTCCTATTGCCAAATTTCGCATTAGGGTCCTCCACTCTCTCTATCATGTGTTTGAATGTTAATGAATAATTCAAATAATAAAGAATACAATTAATTTAGAAAATGAGTCAGATAGCACCTACCAAATACTATGTAATTGAAATAATTAGTATTTCCATGTGTTTCTCTGTAGGCTAAAAATAAATCTATATGATCAGTTTATGACATCATAATTATCAGACTCTCAAATTTCTGCACTGTACGTTAAATTGTTCAAGACAAGTATTAGTTCATTTAATACCGTTTCGTAAGTATTAAATAGTTTATTATTAAATACTTATAAGTATTAAATACATTCAAAAATTCTCACATTATTTTTTGTTATTGAGTTAATTATAAAGAAGTGGGAAACATTTAGTTCATCTCAGTCTACAAAAATAACACTTTTAAACCTACATTAAATACAATAGTGATAACTAGGGCCCGGATAATTATGTACTAAAAACAATGAAAATATGTACATATATATGTACATAAAATCTCAATAATATGTAATAAAACCCTTCCAAAAGAGCAAAATATGTAAAATGAAAATACCAGCATTTTCTATTACATTTTCTACATTTGATGTGGTAAATACAATATTTATTCAATTACAATGTTTACTACCTGTTACTTTTCCAGCATGATCTCCGCAACATTAAGAAACAGAATAAGTTTCAAATTTTCAGTCAGAAAACTTATCTTGTTATCGCGTATAAAAGAGTTTCTATGCACTAAATGGTCGTTTCACTTCACACAAAGTCTTGCTGCATATTTATACTTTCAGAAATCATCCAAAGGTCGTTCAACTGTACATTACGGGAGAATTCTAGAACACTGGTCCGCCTACCTGTACAACAGATAGTAACCAACCCTAACATAGCCTAACCTCTCTATCTCGAATTAATCTTAATTAACACTATTTAGGAAGGAATGTTTACGAAAACTTTGTTTATGCCATCGTACATCTAATAGGCGTCCAGCGTTATAGAACCTTCCCGTACATTACACACTCAAAACATTTTAGTAAAAAATATCGTGAAGAACAAAACATTCTCAATTAATCTTTTCACTATTTTAACAGTCGATCTCCGTAACAGTAAAGAACGAAAATGTGTTTCAAATTTTCAAACACAAAACCTCCCTGTTATCACGCAACAGAGCTTTGTATTGACTGAACGATCATTCAATATTTCACGAATTAATTGGTGCATACTTAAACTTGCACAAATCAGAAGGTGCGTATTCAATAGCCACGACATAGATTTAGGTTCACTTAACACTCCACTAATAGCATAGATTGTCTTATAGCCTGGATTTTTCTCCAAAACGAAAGCTATTTTCTTATTCACTGCATTCCCAACCGGTCCTTTCACAGCTACCAGAGAAGCAACTGTTGAGCGAACAATTTCAAGATTGTCTGAAAGGCTAGATGATGATTTCTCCAAGGATTCAATAGTACTACTGAGACAAATGCTCTGAATGTAGGAAATATCATGCTTCAACTTCCCGTCATCAAACATTCGTTTCGCTATTTCTATGAAGATGCATCTTCAGAATCAAAATGTAACACTTGTTTCACTGCATCAAAGTTCGTAACATAGTAACACACAGCATCAATCCAGCTTCCCCACCTCGTTAGTACCGGCTGAGGAGGAAGAGGTAGTTCAGGGAACAGTTCTTTAAATTTCTCAACTCTACTGGGAGCCTTCAAAAATACCTTCTTTGTATTTGAAATTAATACATCCACTTGTGAAAATCTAGAACGAACAAATTTTGCAACACGATGAAATGCGTGGGCAAGACAAGTTAGATGTAACAGCTTCGGATACAATACTTGCAAAGCTTCTGCAGATTTGCACATGTACGGTGCTGCATCAGTCACTAGAAGGAAGACATTGTTATGCTTGATACCATCAGGCCACAAAAGTCCCATAGCATCACTAAAGAGTTTTGCAATGGCATGATGGTTGCATCGCAGCAACAAATCACTAGTTAACAGGATAGGCTAGCTGACTTCATTATCTTTCAACAAACCTATTACATTACCAACATGTCGCCCCTCTTCATCAGTTGTTTCGTCAATTGACACCCAAATAGAACCATCATCGCTTTCCCCACGAATCGAGTTCATTGTTTCCACATATAAATCAGGCACGTAATGCTTTCTGATTGTAGATTCATCTGGAACTGTTTCGTGTGTGTATTGTTGCAGAAATTCACGAAGTACTGTATTGTTTAATTTCAAAATAGGGGTATCAGTACATACCTTAGCACGGCACAGATTACTTGAATACTGAGACTTCCGTGGCCCTGGACTACTTTGAGCTTGAGATTCAGTTACTAGCAACTACTTTTGTGGTTTAGGTTTTGAAGCTCGGGTCTGATGGCGTGATGTGGATATGTGTTGCACAACTTGGGAATGTTGAGCGCATGAGACACCCTTCTCACAAACCTGGCAATAAAGCACTTTTCCATCTGTGGAAAAATGCTCAAACTCTTCCGTGAAATGCTTAAGTCTTATTGAAAACGGGGTTTTGTCCTTTGGCATCTTGGAAACAGGATTTGCTGACAGCACAGGAGATTAAATATTCAATAAAATAGCTCACACTTTCCCTACGTCATGCATTGTGGCGGCAGGCGCTTCACTTTTGTAAATCAAGAGTTCAGTGTTATCAATTGCGTGAATGCAAACTTCCCCATCTTATTTAATATTTTTCGCTGAAGGAAAATATTAGTGGGGCGAGTTTGCGACAAAAACACGATAGGCAATTGTAAAGCCGCGTCGCGATAGTAATTCGATTGAATTATTAATCTCACGTAAGGATGTGAGCGCTACTACTGCGACCGAGAGTGTACGATTGCTAATCAAATCAGTTGTGTCCAACTCTCTCTACCAATCCGCCAAACTACGCTTCAATACTATTTTAAAGGGATGAAACCCAGTGAAACAATAAATAAATAAATAAATAAAAATTAAAAAGTAAAAATAAAGCAAGCACTTTAAATTCAAAGAGAGGTGAGTGTTTTCTTCTTTTCAAAGTCTATTGTTGAACAGTTTTTGTACGAAAAATTCCTATAAAACATGAAAATACCAAGAAATATGTAAAATTATGTGCTCATGAGTAAAATATGTAATTATATATGCATAAATGTAAAATATGTAAATATATGTACTTTCAAATTGGTGTTTTTAGGCACTATGGGTCACAAATGACATTATTACCCTGATTTGGTATAAAAATATAACCCCTACAAAAATATGTAATTAAATAATTATCCGGGCCCTAGTGATAACAATACGAGAACTATTGCGTGCGTGCTTTGCTGTATATCTTAAAACGCTGAAACCAGTAGTTAAAGTAACTTTGACGTAGTTATTGTTTTTTCTTTCTCTGATTACAGTAGAATAATTAACAAAGCAGTTCTTTGTTCGATTATTTTAGTAATACACGTGTGCAAAAGTAATTTAGATAAGTTGTGAAGAACATTAAAAATATCCCCCTTTCATCTTCTATGGGTTGTAAAAATGTAATAGAAATTCTTAAAGTTACGACTTTTCTATTTTGGTTAATTCTGTGTAGTTCCTAACAAATTTAGACCACTGGCAAAAATTCAACCGTGTTGGTGACCTCTTCAAATTATTTATAGTAATCTAAGGTTGTGCCCTTTCCATATAATATTAATTGTATACACATTTTACATATATCAAACATAGAAGTGATTAAGGAGTTAATGGCATTTTTCTAAAATGACAGTAGAAATATTGAGGAAGTTATGCGGAAAATATCGAATGTGAAATCGTCATAGTCCTTGCCATAAGTTGATTTGTAAATGACAAGCTAAGGAATTTCTTGTCTTTTGAGTCTTCGTTTTCTGCCTCTGTACCTAATCTTGCCTTTCGAACTGGGAAAATCTATTCCTCTTGTTTAGTTATTATTTATCGAAGGGCTCTCAACTTTCGCGTGATACCAGTTCGTGTTAACTTTTTTTCTCATTTCCTTTATTACATTAATTTCTTGCGCTAGTATTTTCTGGAGATTGTCAGACAGAAAATTATTTTCAATCTGAGTAGATACATGTTTAGAAATGTATGTATTTCGTCGCATTATGTTAACTTTCTCATATCACTCTGATAAACTAAGTCTGTGACCGAAAGTTAATCGCCACAGAAACGAACTCTCTGCATTATATTTCATTCTTTGCAAAGACAATCCATTTTGGATTGTAATTAACCGATCCTCTGAGATCCTTTTAATACCTATTTATTCTTTGACTTTCCGACTTGGACTGCATTCTGTGTTAATTTCTCTTGCGAGCGATGTAGTCTCCACACCTTAGACATCTTAGGCCTTATGCAGAATCGTTCTGACGCGTGATTAGTGCCATATTAAAGAGTTCAACATATGTTTTCTGCAGTAGTCAGTCCTTTAGTATGATGCTATCATACGTGAAAACGACTCTGCACAAGGCAGCTTACCTTTATTATTTGTATGATGTTCACTTACCTGTAGGTATTGTGAAGTTCAGCGTTGCATAATTCTTGATATTCACAACTTCAGCTCTCTTCGGACCAAAACTTTTTCTCAAAATTCCATTTTCGAAAGTCATAAGTTTCCCATTCCGTATGCACGTCAGTGATCAACTTTCACATGAATACACTAAATCAAGCTTTTTATAAATGTTGCCTTTATTTCTTCGGTATTAGTTAGACGATAAAATATTTTGTTAGGAGTAGTTGCATACATTTTCTGCAAATTTATATATATATATATATATATATATATATATATATATATATATATATATAATCTTCTCCTTATCTTCTTTCTAGTGTATAAGCACAGCCCCTTATTATTTAAGTGTATTAATCTACTCTATACTACTATATGACTACATGTTTCTCTGAATATTGTTTCGGTTTCCTATCTTATACATCGTTTTCTCTACATTCACTTCGAAATAGATTTCCTTACACGCCACTGGAAGAATGAATGTTTGTGCTTAATTGTACTGGTGTTATATTGTCCCCACGAGTTTATTCTCATATAATTTGCATATATTTAAATATTTGTACGTTGATTCAGTTAGTACGTTGATTGATGGTAAGCTTTTGTTTACAGTCTTTACTAAGCTTACAATATTGTTGAGAATCCCGAGTTAAGCCACTAATTTTGTTCTTACCTTCTACTTGTATATTTAACATTTTCAATCCTATCCTCGAGCAAGACTAGTCGTTAAACGTTGTACGCCGTAAAGGTTAGTTATTTTCCGCAAAATTGTTCTACAGTGTTCAGTTTTATTTCGATAAAGGTGCAAATGCTGCTCATGTCCATGAAGAAATTTGTACTGTTTATGGAAAAGATACATTATCAAAAGCAACAGTGAAAAGATGGTTCAGTAGCATTTGTTCTGGAAATTTCAATTTACAAGACGCCCTTCGCAGTGAGCGATCAATCACAGCAAAAGTGAGCGATCAATCACAGCCCGAGCAGTCATGACATCGAATGCCTTAAACATCCATCACCAAATACGTTAAACCATTTGGAGAAAGGTGACTCCAAAAAGAAGCTCGACGTTTGAGTGTCAAATGTCAGTGACACTCGAAAATATTAACCCGATCGAATTTCTGTCTGCGTTTCTCTACTAAATCATAACGAACTAATACAATTTTTGAAGTTGCTGATCACTAATGATGAAAAAGTTGGTAACCTATGACAACAACGTGTGAAAAAGATCGTGAGTGAAGCGAGGTGAAGCTCCACTACTGTCTGTGGCGAAGCCCACACAAACTCCCAGGGAGATTATGCTGTGCGTTCGGTAGGATTGGAAGGTCATCATGCGTCACAAGCTGCTTCTGACAGTAGAACAATAGATTCGGATCTATAATGTCAACAATAAGCGCAAGTGCACCTAGCAATTCAGAAGGAATGATCAGAACTAATCAATAGAATGGGTGTCATATACTACAATGACAACGCGAGACCGCATACATTTTTAATGACCCATCAAAACTTGAGAGAACTTAGCTTTGAGGTTTTAACGCATACACCGTATAGCGCGGACCTGACATTATCAGACTCTCATTTGTTTCGATCACTACAGAACTTCCAGAATGGTGTTTAAAAAGAGACCTCTAAAAACCATATGTCACAATTTTTTTGACCATAAATTACCGAATTTTTATAGTAATGGGATTATGGTGTTCCCAGAAAAATGGCAGGTCACCGAACAAAATTGTGTATATGTAATTTCTTAATGCAATTTTCAAATAACAATAAATCTATTCCCAATTTCGATTTCTAAATGCTCAGAAGTTTTTAGAAAATCTGATATATTGACAGTTTAAAGTTACGGTGATGTAGGTCACTGTTTCAAAATTAAAAACTTACACAGAAATCAGATTTTAATAAGTCAATCTGTTAACAGGAAACGCAAATCAGAACTTAATTCAACTGCCAACAGATGTCAGTGGAAGTTCTAGTGATAAAGGAAAAGTCTGTTTTGTACTCAAATTTAATACAGTACATTTCGATTTAGTTTGCGTAGAAAAATATAATGTGACTTACACTACAGAACTTTAACTGGTCCATACCTTGGGAAGAATGTTAGTGATAAACTATACTTACGTAAATTTTGTTTTCTTTTGTGTGGTGGTGTTCTTTGTTGACTGAATCTTTGTAACCAACAAATTAACTGAACTAGATTTGTGAAAGCTGCTGAAAATTCCTTTAAAATATACGAAAGGAGATATTATTCTTTCTTAGATGGTCATACAATTATCGGAATGAAAGAAAGAAAGAAATAGCCTGTACTGTAACGAGAAAAGTTTATCAGGGTCTCTTTCCATGTTCATTCATCTGTGATGTTCTGGTTTCAATTTCACACCATGTTAGCTGGAAAATTTCCAAGCTCCGCTCTCAAGCGGTATTTGGTTCTATCTTGTTCCATATGAGTTTGTTAGAAGCGACGAGAAGGAAATCTAGGTCACTTTGGTGGCGCAGCAACATAGGTATTGACCTCTGGGACATATCATTCAATGTGGCTGCTCTACCTTCTATTTATCACAGTTAATATATGTTGTTTGTGTACATACTTAAGAGACTAAGGAAAAGACATGACGGCTCAGTAGTTGAGTGTTCATGGATTTCATGCATGTGAATTTGATGTGGACATGATCTGTGTTCGTGAGTTTTCTGTTGGTTCTTCTGTTTTCTGCCACTGCTTAAACTTTTACATCATCTATCTCATGCTTTGATCATTATTCGTTTTAACCTTCAGAACATATCTGCAGGATATTAAACTAAACATTTTTCATTTAAAGAAGTGTCGCCAAATCTATAAATTGACATAATATTAAATATTTGAATCTCTGGTAAGGGGAAGTACAAGAATAAGGTATATTCAAAAAATGTAAAAGTATTTTTGTGTTGTTTCGATAATGTCGGTGCCATTTTGTTGCTGTTTGAACATAGTTTCTGTGAAAAACATATTTTCGAAATTCATCTTGTTCTTAAATTAGTTTCAAAATATTCTTATACAGGTGCATGTATAACTAATTGTATTCAAGTTGTGAACATCCATGTTTCTGTACGTGTAGTCCTGGGGTTTTATTATGATATCTCGTATAGAAACCTTAGTAGCAATTCGGATCCCAC
Source organism: Thermobia domestica (assembly GCF_964235325.1). Classification (NCBI taxonomy): domain Eukaryota; kingdom Metazoa; phylum Arthropoda; class Insecta; order Zygentoma; family Lepismatidae; genus Thermobia; species Thermobia domestica. The sequence continues at coordinate 222,449,763 of NC_137455.1, forward strand.
TTTAAGTAGTAAATTCCTTCTCATATTACCTTGATACTGAGAAGAATGTTACACTCAGATCAATCAATTAAATTAATTTGTTTGATTGTTTTGTAATGTTAGCCAGAACAATGAAAATGATAAGTTTGAAATATTTTAATAACAAAAGATCCACATTTAACAAACAATTTACAGAGTTAAGTAATTTTACCTTGCCTAAAAGGTATTGGATTATGCGGGTTTAAAATAAGATATCAAATCTTATTTTAGAAATACTGTGTTTTAACACATCATTTGTAGTAACTGATTTGTTAATATTTAGCTGCTCTTAAATACATTCTGCTTTCTAAGGCAGGAATACTAAAGAATAGACAATTTAAGGTTGTCCAATTTTAATTCTCTTTGAGTTATAGCCTTATCTATCGATATTAATTATGCACAGTGGCGTATTTACGATTTTGTTTCGGGGGGGGGGGCTTTCCTAACTTTCGGGGAGGGCTTTGCCTGAAAATGTGAAAATTCTGCAAGATATTTCATATACTTTACTATAGTAAGTAAGATTTCGGGGAGGGCTTAAGCCCGGAAGCCCCCCCCCCCTAAATACGCCACTGATTATGCATATAGGCTACATTTGTATAACATTTCTTCTTACTGAATTCATTAATACATTTTAAACGTGATAGGTCAACATCGAGCTAAATACATCAGGCAGATATAAGACAAAAATGATTGATTCCTTCGGAATTTATAATCGCCTACAGGAGGAGATCCCTTATATCCGTTGCATTCTCATTCCTTTAAGAAAATTACGCGGTTCCCATGGCAGAAACAAGTATGGCAAAGTAGACTTTATAGAAAGCTTACAAGATCACTGAAAATAAACGTGAATGACTTTGAGTATGTACATAAATGAAGAACATGGTGGTAATTCGAAACCGTACCATGAAAACAAAATGATATTATAGAGAAGATAAATAAATTTAAATTTAAATTCTAATAATAGCAAATGAGAACAAAGTCAACATGAGAATAAAATATCGAGTATTGATGGGAAATGAATGATGTTACTTACTATAAATATTTTCTCATCATGACTAATATCGAACTCTCAACATAAAAGAATATAAAAATATAACTGAACTCGCAATGAATGAATACAAAAATTGATTCGCAGAGAAGTACATGGATCGAGGGTTTTCGAAAACAAATTTTGATGCGGAAAAAAATGAACAAATTTTGAAATAGGAAGTTCATAATGCAGAATTTCATATTATATATCCTAAAGTCACCGATTATTATACAAATACGAATAATAAAATTAAGACGTGTAAATGAGTGGGACATGTTGCTTGTATAGCTAATACACCCAGAGTTCATGAGTTTTATCAGGAAGCCTTTGAAACATTATTTTTAGTATCATGAAGAAAATGGGTGATTTACATAAAGCAGAATCTTTGGAAGAGATTAATAACAATCTGGATTAAATTTTCTTAATATATGACAGGAACCAACTGTTAGGTGTTGTTTCTGCTGTGATGAACATGCACAGTCTTAACCTACAGGCGTAGTTAATTGTGAATTTTCTTCCTATTTCGTTCGAATTTCAGTTGATGTCCTGTTAGTACTGAATCAATATCCTGAAGAAAAGAAAGTCCGGCATAGAGAGCAAAGTAGACAAAATTCTTGTTCAGCCCTTATTATTCAGTTTGTGGGTTTCTAGCTTGTTATTAAGAGGCATCTTCTACCTCAAATCAAGATCTATGTAGGTATTTAATTGTCATGTGCTTTCCTAACAAGGTCCTTTTCAAGTTTCAAGTTTGGCATTCGAAAGCCTTAAAAATATAGCAGCTTAAATATTAAAACGTAAATAAAATCATGTTATGAAGTACTACATTCATTTTAACGTATTATCTTATTCAATCACAATCAAAGACCAGAAGCAAAACTCAGTCAGCTACAAATTAATTCACATATTCTAATGAAGTGAAGACAATAAATACACAATAAATTGTACAAGTAAAGTACAAGTAGATACACAATTCACTGAATCATAGCACTAATATCTTATTGACCTTGTTGTAGTGTTTAGCTTCAACATATTTAAACAAAACTTTATATGCATAAATGTAAGGAATCGTCTTATTTTGTGTTCTTTTTTCTTAATACAGTGTAAGTTCTTTAAGGATATGACTTGAAGTTCATTGACCTAGAAGACGCAAAGCGAGAACATACTTAGGAAAAGTGTTGTATAACACTTTCTTTCCTTTTTTGTTTGTGTATGCTGTATATAACATTAAATTTTTGTCATCATTAAGCCAAGCTACTGAATGTTTTCTTGTCGAATCCTTTGCTTAAACTCTTCAGTTGCCAAGCATATGTTGTGAGCTCTTTGAATACGGAACAAATTATATATCTATAAATAACATAAAACCAATGCGAAATGTGAATAATTGCAAGCCAGTTCATAGATTAAATGTATGTTATCCTTCATAATAGACTTACTGCAATATTTTCATGTTATGAGTTGCAATTTTGCTATCATTTGGGGCGAAGCGATAAAGTTTCATTTTTTTAATTAGATGATTTATTAAGTGAAAGTATATGTGTGTGTTCATAACAGATTATATTCTAACTTGAGAAGCGCATTTTGCCCTTTTAGTTTGCATTTTATAGCTGTTTTTCTTTAATTGAAAGAAAATTACAGGGGAAAAAATTAGAGTCTAACATTCCCAAAAGAGTGGAAGGTGACTAAATTCCTGAGGTACTAATACCTGGTAATCCTTAAATGGTATATGCAAAAGCTGTACATAATAGTGCAGAAGCAGTTGTACTAATGTCGTGTTTAAAGTGACATAGCATAAGAAAGTGGGCAGTATACACTAGGGTGGAGCGTTTTGAACTTTTGTTGAAAATTCGATGACGGCTAGTGCGGAAAAGGTGCCATTAATGGCACCGACCTTACTGAATTTTTTTAAATTTTTTTTTGGACAACCCCTTACCTGCTCCAACGGACCGTAGAGCTTTTTAAGTGTTTGGTTACGCAACACGCACAATACCAATGACAGAAAAACTACTTTTGGTCATTTTTAGAGTTACCTGATGTTTATAATACAATTATATTATTAAAAGAAACTTGTGGCGATGCCAGTAAATAATTTTAAAATGTTTATGAATCAAAGTACAGCCATATTAGCTCAGTTGTTGGAATTAATGTCCAGATTTTGTTTGGAATGCCACGTTAATGATGATAATAGGCATAGCCCTTGATATAACACGATTTTCTTTGTGCAACTCTTCGCTTATTTTGCTCTGTACGCAAAATAACCCAGAACTCACTACGGGGAGATGGTTGCACATCGATTTCCGACTACCCACCGACCAGAGTAGGCATACGTTGATATTTGACCTTAGGTCACGTAGTTCTTCTTGGTTTCGGGGCATTCTTGTTCTAAAAGTCGGTTTGGCTCTTACGTAGATATCTCTTGCGTTCTGGCCGCACGTTTTCGACGCTGCCTCGGACACCAGCTTCACTGTGCGTTTCTCAGCTTGATTATGACAAGGAAATGTTGTTGTTAGAGTAGCTGAAGTTCAAATGTTTTCTTCAAGCTGCTGATCCGTTATGTTTCGTGTGATTGGCGGCTCTGTTAGACATTTAGGCCAATTAATCATGTAATAATTTTCAGCTGTAAAGTTTAATTTCGAAACACTGAAGTGACGTGGGCGGCTTGATCTCGGAATCTTCTGGCTGCTTCACTTTTTTAACCCTTCTCCAGCCTAACGTTCGAATGTGCGAATTTTCATCTGCTGTCATCGCTATCAGCAGGTTTCCATGATGAGCGTAGTATCCGTTTGTTTGTAGAACAGAATGAACTATGTGTTGTAGATTTTCTGGCAGAAAACATGATAGCTTAACTATGCTAAACAGATGCATGGCGCCCATTTCGCACGAAGGATTTCGCCTATTGAAAACCAGACAGGAGCGTATACTTTAACAATGGACTGGCAAAGTAGACACAAACTTGAACTAGGTTTATCAGTACTGATGTAGTGGCGAAGCATCCTACAGGTCAATGTAAGCCATCGTGAATGTGATAATGGTCCTGGTTTTCTGTTTGCTAGATCGGTAGTACACATTCCTATAGCAACAGCCTTACAAATTTCAAAGAGAATTCTGGTCGCTGCTTAAACCATCTGGTTTTTCCATTTCAGACACCCATTCAACGGGAATGGGTGTAAAGGAGACGATCGCTGAACGTTCACAATCCTTTAATTTCTTTCTGATTGAGCCTGAAAATGCGTTGGGTCCGGTCGTCCCACTATCCAATTCGGTAACCAGGTGTCGAAATGGCAAATTGTTGGTGTGATGCTGCAGTTCCTTTCCTAGGGATCTTTGGATCTGACTTATCACGCCGTTATCCCATCCTGTGTTCGTGGCTTCACCATCGCTACCGACTGCCTCAAGACTTGACACGTCGTACTGGTTCTTCTCTAAAAGCTCCAATATAGAGTCGGCAATATCCTTGCCGGTGCCTGACTTAGGTGTGGCATGACCGAAGTATTCTGAAGCGGGTTCCGATAGAACTGTGATATGCTTTTCTGTAACCTCTCGTCTTCGTAGTTTGCCGTTAATTTTTTCTTGCACAAGAGTTGCATAATTTTTTAAGATATTGTAGATACTTGTAATCGCCCGGCCTAGGTGAACCTTTTCTTTCTGGATCTTCTCATCCGGTTTATCTTTTCCTCTTCGTACCTTAGATATGTCAACAATAAGACTTTGTCCTCTGGCGTTATGAGTCTCGCGTCCTGAAGTACGGCAGAAGCGATGAAAGTAACCTGTCTGTCTGAAGCTCCAGTTCTAAACGCTGCCTCCGTTGTATTTTGAAGACAGATACGCTTTAGGCTATGTTTCCTTCTTGGTCGCGCCTCGAAGTCAGATCCCGACGTGCTTCCCGATTCAACAGCTTCGCTGGATCCCCCTCACGACGCCAGTATATTTTACCTGTGCCTATACCTAATCCCACTAGTTGATGGACTTGCTTCAACACTTCCAGCGTCTTTCTTGGTTGTCTGCCCCTTAAATCTGCTCACTTTAAAACAGAGACAGATTGACAGAGATTTGACACAGATTTGCTTGTTATCAATGCTCATCTTCCGTGATGTTCTCTGGTCCAAAAGAAACTTGAATTTTCGTTTTGGAATCTTGCGTGTCCTCTCACAATTGCAATCTTCGGCGGTTTTGCATTTGCAAGAGGTAATATCAAAAAGAGACTTCCGCGTGTGCAACAAAACGTTTAAGTACGTACGGATGGAACAGTTATACAGAAAGTATGATAAAAGATGCGTTTTCAGTTATACGTTTGCTGTACGTTAAGTCCAAAAACTACAGGATTTACAAATGTAACATACGATTGTACGTACGCCACATACAGTTTTTCTCAGTGTGCATGAGGCTTATCACAATCATTTTCTTTTACCTGGTTTTGTAATCATTCGGTGTAAATAATTATTATATAAATAAGTAAATATATCTAAACCATCCTGTAGACTGATTTTCAATTTATGTTAAAGTCCTCGGGGGAAAAAAATTCAGAATTTTAATTACTCAATGTTCCAATGTTTAAACTTGCAGCAATGATATCGCAATTAGAGTTGTGATGCTAGTTGGTCAATAATAAAAACGTTTGTACCTAATAACGTAAACTAAGTAAGATCTTTATTTTTTCTTTTAAAAAAAGGTATAGGCTACCGTACTAAGCTTTCTCGATCCAATTTCGTGATCCAAATCATGTTATGCTACAGTAATTACTGAAATATTTATTTGTGAAATATGAACAAAATTGTTTTTTGGGGGAAAACTTCATCCGAAGAAAATTCATCCCCAAAAGTAAACTACTCTTTCAGAATATTTTCTTCAGAAATTATTTGTCATATATTAGGGTTATAAATTAAATATTTGTTTATGAAATAATAAATTCGTAATTGAGGATTTTTTTAATGAACTCTTCGTTGTGAATATTTTCGTACGAATTGATTTTGTAACGTTGTAACGTTATTAATGAAATATGAACAAAATCTCCTATTCTTCTTTCAAATGATCATCCGAAATTAGGCTCACCCCCAACAATAAACGTCCTTTTCTGAATTTATTTAAGAAATATTACTTATCCTGTGTTTTAGGATTAACAGTGGAACCGTTATTTCGCATGAACGAAATCGCCAAAGTCTTTAGTGACAACGAAATCCGAAAAAATCCGTCTCAAGAATAAACTATTGTTTGTAATTTTTTTTCAGGATTAACGAGTCATGCCATTTGTCAGCTCATTAATGAAACATTTATTTATGAAATATGAGCAACATTGCCCGAGTTGTTCTTTAAAAAATCGTCCAGAAAGACCCAACTCCTAAGAATGAAACTATTCTTTTTGAATTCTTCCGAGAAAAACATATTATAGGATTGTTAATGAAATATTGATTTATGAAATATGAACAAAATTGTTAGAACCATTTTCGAGAAAATCCCAAATTTTAATATTTTCCCATCAATAAATTATTCTTATTTTAGGGAGTAGGAAGAAAATTCCACCCACCCACCCCGCTAGGTAATAATAAAAATTTTAATACCAATCACTTTGAATTTGGAACTTCTTGTATGCAATAAAAGACAAATTCTGACCAAAGCAAATATTATATGATAAATAATAGCGTTATAGTTTTGCCAAAGTAAATTTGCCTTCACCAGAGACATTATGAAATATAATTTCTAAGACAACTCATATACTTCTTAAAATGAGAGGAGGTCATATCTAGGATCATTAAACTTCTAGATCATTAAAAGTATAATTTTTTGGATCATAAAAGTTGCAAATATTTAATTAAAAATTGTTAAAAATGGAAGGACGAATCATATTGGTTCCTAGATATGACCTCCTCTCATTTTTGAAAATATATAAGCTGTAGTCTTAGAAATTGTATTTCATAATGTGTCTGATGAAGGCAAAGTTAATTTGCCAAAACTGTAACGTTATTATTTATTAGACAATATTTTCTTTGATGAGAATTTGTCTTTTATTGTAGAAAAATTTTAAGTTAAAATTTGATCTCAATATGTTGAACGGTATGGCCTTTAGGAATATGAATATATTTGCATCAAGACGAACGAATGGATGAGTGGATGGACGAACGAACAGACGAACAGACATCCGTTGTCCGGCAAATAAATACTGTATCATGAAAATGTAATGATGTTGAAATTTCTAATCCAAGTTTTTCACAATCACCATTCATGTATTTCTTTTCTATCATCGCTCACAACGAAAAATGGATATCTCATGTAGCGACAGATTTCGTGAAGACAAAATATTTTGAAATAAATAACAACATGAATTCTCTGCTAATAGTCGACATTTAATTTCTTCGTGGATATGATTTTGGTCTGTTAATATTGATCCTAAGTGTTTGAAAGTACCTACTTTGCCGAAAATATTTGATATTTCGACGCATACATAAATTGTGGTATTACGATCCCACGACCTTGCATGTATTTAGTTTTCTCTGCATTTACTTCTAGACTCATGTTCCTGCAAGCGTTTAACAAGACTTCTGTAATTCTTTCTATTGTTCTCTTATTATTCCTTATTATATTGACGTTATTAGCGTACGCCATAACCTGGTAAATACCATTCACCTCCATGCTCTGGTTGCTGTCTTTGATTTTCCCTATAGTGTATTCCAGAACAAAGTTGAATAATAATGGCGATTGTTTCAGGCCATTCTCAACATGAAAGCTCGTGATAAGTATTTTCCTACTCGGACGTTTACTTTGGGATTTATTTAAAGACATCTTAATATCTAACTAGCTTTTCCGGTATTCCAAATTCTGTAAGAATATTGTATATACAATGCTTCTCTCCTAACCGAGTTATATGTAACAAACAAAAGAAAATGAAATGAAATCTGTAAGTTTTACGTCCCACGGTTATGCCGGTTAGGCTAAAGGAGACGGTGATAATGAGAGATGAGTGAAATGGTGGAATGAAGAAAGTGGGAGGAAACGGGAGTACCCCGAGAAAACCCACGAGCACGGTGTTTGTCCACCACAAAGTTCACTTGGCGGGGGCTGGGATCGAACCCGGGACCCCAAGCACCAGAGGTGAACGCTCTACCACTGAGCCATCGCGCCCCCCATTAACAAACAAAAGAATTATCAAATGCAGAACAAGTTAAGATTCCTGAAGGTTGCTACTGTTTTTAATGTTCATTCTGACTTCATCATCCCAATATTAAAACTGCACTTACGATGTGGCATTTTCGGTTCATATATATATATATATATATATATATATATATATATATATATATATATAGAGAGAGAGAGAGAGAGAGAGAGTTCATTTATTATGTAGCCAAAATCCACTGGTGAAATCCTCAAATCTAAACAATAAAGAAGTCCATATGAACATAGGGCGAAAAACGCGTTGTTTCAAAGTTACAAGACGCCGAAATCGAGAAAATTATAACTTTGAGGCTGCCTAGCTCGAAAACTATTAGAGATATCAAAGGCGGTTAAAGAACTATAAGAGGAACTAGTACACTCTCTATCTAAATATCTATATTTCAAAGTTGGATTGTAACGGCACACATGATTTTAGAGAGAGAGATGAAAGAGCAAAACCTATACCGCAGCTCCCTCTATAAAATCCGTTGCGCCGATACGTCTCAACTCTGAAATATGGTTATTTAGATAGAAAGTGTACTAGTTCCTTTGATATTTCTTTACTGCCTTTGATATCTCTCATAGGGTGTCATTTTCATTTTTAACAACTAATTATATATATATATATATATATATATATATATATATGTAGTCAGTGGCGGCTCGTGGAATAAAAGGTAGGCCTCAAGCCAAATACTTCATGGTTACTACTATTAGGGGAGAGTTGGGTAATGGCGATCACCTAAGAAAAATGGGTTATTACGTAGTTTCATTTGCAAAATATATGAAAAAAAATTGTAAATAGGCCTATATACTCCAATCCTTCTACAATTATTGTGTCAAATAAAAAGGGGATCATTCTTTCAGTTCGGGAACACGATGGAATAAACTCAAATTGCTACTTTGGTAATGGCGATCACAGTACAAGCTTAATAAACACACAGTTCCATAGGCAGTTTTTTTATTTTTTTTTAAATTTTTTTTGCTAAACTGCGCTTTCGAAAGACTGGGAAACGCCAACTGAATGTTTTATTGACGTTTTTTCAAAGACACGTCACAGATGTATCCACGTGGTGAGTCCACAGCAGTACAGTCAGCATGCACCCACAATCCACAAAGGTTACACCGATATTAAAGTTTCAGTGTTTGACTCAAGTAGGCGTATTACTTATCTTAGGTCTATAATTTTTGGCTGGAGAAGTATTCCAAAAGTTTGTTCGGAATAGCGATAACAATGATGGTAAACCAATCAAGTTGATCGGCATTCCCAACATTGAGCCATTTTGAAAATTGAGCTGGTTATACTGTAAAACGAAGTTTATTTGAAATATAACTATGTGTCGTGCATTAGAAGTAAATATAACTTTTTAGAAATCTTAGTAACTTCAAGATCTTACAACTTAAAATTGTACCTATCGTGAGTTGAAATATGCAGATCCTTATAAGAAAATCAATGGAAACAAGTTTCAGCACGCTGTAGACTTCAGTCTTCTCTGACATTTTCCTCGACAATACACAAGAAACCTTGCTACAAGAGGCAGATGGCAATACTAGTTTGACTTCTCTTCGGGTCATGCAAGAAGGCAAAGTGGGCTGATCGCCATTCCCAACTGATCACCATTCCCTTCGTCTCCCCTACTACTACTACTACTACTACTACTACTACTAAGATATTATTATTGTTATTATTTGATTATTAAGTGAATTGCTTAAAAAGTCGAAATTGCAGTCATCAAAAACTTATCATACGAACTCATTAAGTATAATCATACGGCAACAACATAACATAAAATATTTACTGTAATAAATGGTACTCACCTAATTATCTGTACATATACTCTGCTCTTCTGTGCTTAAGGCTGGAGAATTTCTTTTGTGTTAAATTCCTTTATTGTGGTAATATAGTCTTCGTGTGTAGAAGGGGCACCTTCGTGGCTACGCAGTTAGCGTGCGCGCCTTTGGCGTGGGAGATCCGGGTTCGATTCCTGGCGGGATCCCATGTGGTTCGGATTCCACGCTAATCAGTAGGTCAGGTCTCATATAGCTTCGCTGCTGAAAGGGACGTTAAACTCAAAATCAACTCAACTCTTTGTGTGCAGACAACATTGTTAGTGCATTGAGTCTGTCTTGGCTCATTCTTTAAACAAATCTTCACCCTTTATAATGCACTGAAACAACGTTCTGATCCTGAGGCGTTGTCAAAACTATGTCCACTAATTTTGACACCTCAGAAAATGTATCTGTTAAGTCATTGTCACGCAGAAATAGTAACAAATCACTGGTGTTATTAATTGCGCGAAGAATATCATTGCTGTACGAAGTCGATAGTTCGGATTTGAGCTTTTCTTTATTCAGCATCGGATAGAAACGGGATACAACGGATCCCGTCATTTTCCGGGAAGGGATGTTTAAAAGTTAAAAAGTTCTTAGTATTCACTATTGAAAATGCGCGTAATACTTTCTAGCAACACACTTACTTTATTCATCTTCACACTACCACACAAAAACACAGGAGGGAAAAAACAGCACAAACGACACTAAGAAAATGCAATCTAAACTGAGGGATGGGCACACCGTTGCTTTTTCATTCCTTCAGCAGAAGTAAAGAGAGAGCAAAGTCAAGGGACAAAACAAGTGAAAATATGGGATCAAGAACCTCTACAGACACAGCTTCGAACCTTTTCGTTCGGAAGGGCTCGGGTGAATAGCGTATCCATAAGCGTAAGTAATCCATGGATAAACTGATTTGAAGGAATCAGAACTACCCTTTTTGGTTCAGGGGGAAATTATAGCAACGATACTAGAGGATAACTTAAGATACATACATTTTCCTACGTTAAAACAAAAATGATGGGAGGGCCGGGCCCATTCAGCCCCTTATGACGGGCCACCTCTGTATATAGTAGAGAGAAAGAGTAGATGGATAGATATAACTCTTTTAGGAAACAGACCATATAAGGTAGGCAAAAGAAAATATTTTACTGGATACTGCAAGTGACAAGTAGAGACATACGCAGCATCCTAACACAAAGTGGTGTGACGAAATTAGGCAGAACTGCGAATATCTTGAAAACGAATTATCGAAGATAGATGGTTGTCAAAAAGTATTAGAAAGAGCTGAATCCAACAATGGACTGACAATTGTTGATAATGATACGTATGCGTTTCAAACATTCACCACTACACTCATGTGATCCCATTTCTCATTCTTGATATCTGAGTATTTAAGATTAAGAAATGCACACTTATACCTTGCTCTGAGAGATCATATGTTTAATCCTGCAGCTGTAAGGATTTCTAAAAACAAAGGTGGTGAAACTAAAATTTACTATTCTTAGGTATAACTGGGTAAAATTTAAAATTTACTGTTATGTCTGGGTATAACAAACAGTTCTACAAACTCGAAATATTTTAACAGCCGGTTCTAACGAACCGGTACAAACCGGCTGAATAGCACCACTGTATATATATATATATATATATATATATATATATATATATATATATATATATATATATATATATATATATATATATATATATGTACAGAAAACAGCAGTTCAGGATATAGGGCTATCCTAAAATGATGTTAGGCAAATATACAAAAAGAAATAAGCAAAAATTTAAGTTGAAATTCTTACAAGATACAACAATAAATAAAGAAATAGACTTAAACAATCAAAGAAAATTTAAATATAGAAAAGTCAATTCTTCCGAATTTTATATCGGAACTGTAAGTAGTAATTTGTAAAAACTTTGCCACTAGACTCATATTGCCCTGTAGTGAAAGTGATTGATTTTTTGTTTTTTTTTTAGTTTAACGTTCCTTGCATATGCCATTTACGATATAGGAGGCGGATGATTAATAAAAGTTAGTGGTTGTGAAATTAAATATTTGTGCTGTCTGCAACTGGGACCACGGGTGCCAAAGAAATACGCTTCCATTAGATCATGGGGGAGCAGTGGCGTAGGAAAGGGGGGCCCGGAAGGGCCGCCCCCCCAAAGAGATCCGACAATGTACTTTAGTACTTTCATGTTTGTAATTTTTTATATATTTTTATGTTTATATATTTTTTTGTTTGTAATTTTTCTATATGTACCTATAACAGCACTTGGGCTCCCCCCCAAAACACATTCTGGCTACGCTACTGTGGGGGAGATCTTATGAACCTTTAGTGGTAAGCGGAGGAACACGACCAGCTGTTCACAATGGTTCTAGAAAATGCTCCAGGCATTTTCTAGAAGACTGTATGCTCACCGAACATATGTTAAGCTGACTGGTCATTAGGAAGATTGCACGTATATATTAAAGTATTTTTATACACACGGAATATAAATATTAATTTTCATTACACTATAAGTGTCAATATTGTACGATTAAGAATGACATGGATTTAGAACACAAAATTCCGGAATTGGGTAAGAATTGTAAAATAAATTTGTGTATCATGTACGCACTTGCCCAACGTCTTATTCTAAGAATCAACAAAACTAATCTGAAAAGTAGATTTATCACACTAAATATCTCGAGATTAATTTTGAAAATAATAATAATAATAATAATAATAATAATAATAATAATAATAATAATAATAATAATAATAATAATAATAATAATAATACCAGGAAAACTGAATTTCTGTACGCAATATGGAGCCTCCTACTTGGCTATGGTCATGAGTTCACTCAACCTCAACGCTATTCCCTCATATTGAAAATCTTAAAGGAAAGTTTGGACTCAAACTTGAATGCTCCTTTGCACGAGATTCTGATATTATAACAGAAATAAAATTTGTGGAATAGATTTAATAACTGGAACACAAAACAAGTATTCTTACTTTAAAATCTATTTTACTGTGATTTTCTTTAATCTGATATTGAAAATCTAAGTTGATTTTTTTTTCTTACATACAAGGAAGATTGGTACATTGCTTCGCTGCATGTCACCAGTTGGCACGCCTTAGATAATCAATTGCTACTGTACCAGTAACGGACAGCTACGTTATTGCTGGTTGATATTTCACCAATTTCAGGGTCATTTACAGTACGGTTTGCTCATGTAACAAAACTTGGGCTTTTCTTCACAAGTAATCGGAAGGGAAAGAGAACAAAATAATTGAAAAGAATTTGTTTTCTTAATAGTTTAACAGAGTTCTTATCGAACAACATTTAAGATGATTCTAATTACGTAAATAAGAATATATATCCCGAATGGCCGAATAATTTAAGACGCCATTAGCTATATAATAGCATACGGAGAGCTTGATGTCTAACTAAAGGTCTTAATTTCCTTTTCCTCAAGTTTTGAATTTTAGTAAATAACTGAAAGACAATGAAGAACATAAACAATTTAGAAGCTAAACAGATATTTCTGCAAAATTTTATTGAATTGAACTATTAATTGTTTTCAAGAGCTATCGTGATTGCAGAAATGTCAGTGTTCAAGAGTCATGACGTCATAAATTTGGTAATTAGATTCATGATCAATAAGAAAAAGTCTAGCACCAGTTATTTGTTTGATTAATAGCATTTTGGAGAATATGTGTGTGTGTGTGTGTGTGTGTGTCAACATTTTAATTAAGCAGTATCGCATCGTAGTTCGTTACACAAAATCCTGAAAATATGATGCAAACGAAAAATGAAATGAAATGACATCTTTGAGTTTTACGTCCCACGGTTTGTGTCGGGTAGGCTAAAGGGGACGAGGAAACCCAGGCACACGGCGTTTGTCCACCACAAAGCTCACTTGGCACGAGCTGGGATCGAACCATGTATCCTAAGCACCAGAGGTGAACGCTCTACCACTGAGCCACCGCAACTCTCAAGCGAAAAATGGTATCATAAAATGCAATGCGTCTATGATTATAGTTCACTATCGAAGTGGCTATTTTTGCAACAGAAAATAGTCAGTCATTATCTTCCTTCATGACAGAATGGTTCTCTTTCAATCTTGCACGATCAGTGACGAACACCCGACATTTCTCTTTGTGCCTGTTAACTTCTCAAGAACACAATCTACTATGGTCCACATATCAAATTGCTGGAAACTATTTGTGGAACTGACTGCAAAGACCATATCTGTTTCGACACTTTATTCTATCTGTAAAAATGTGGCTCAATGGGCTCTCAAAATCCAAGACCTCAGTTTACTTTTCTGAAACTTTTTATTAGTAGCTAAAACATGGGACTCTCTTCTACCTTATTTGTTTCATAGCATAGGCCCAGTACCATAATTCGTTTTGCTATGCTCTCCTCTTGTACATTGAAATGATGAAAGAAAATTACTGTCCTGTTTAAAATGTTTTAAATAATAATAAACTAGATCCCAGTAGCATTTGATGCATTATGAATTAGGAAATGAACATTTGTTTGAAATTAATTTACTAGTATAAAACTGAAGGTTCATTTTGTGGACTACGTAATTCCAATTCCTCGTTTCTTAAAGTCGTCACGGATTCAAATTTTAATTAACAAAAAAAAAAAAAAAAAAAAAAAAAAAAAGGACTCATTCAAAACCAGCCTACCAGCTTTGAAAAATTGCAGTGTGTCGAAGTTATAGAATTTTGAAAATGTAACTCTTATTATTTTCCCTCCTACTTTCGTTTTCTTTTTTATACTGGTTTGTAATACACATAAAATGTTTATTATTTCATAACTACTTAAAATAATAATAATAATAACAATAATAATGATAGTAGTAGTAGTAGTAGTAGTAGTAGTAGTAGTAGTAGTAGTAGTAGTAGTAGTAATGTCTCATAAGCCTCGCTGCTGAAAAGGACGCTAAATCCAAATCCAAATCCAATTATAAACAAACGCTTTGGCCACTTGACCCCAAAGATGAACATTTCCAAGCGCCATGAGCACTTTTGCATTGTTGTACCTTATGAAGCGTTTTCAGTGTATTAATTCTTGATTTCACTAAAGTAAACTGTCACTGGATCAAAAGTAGTGTTTTGGTGTTTCTCAACAATAATAATCTCAATATTAATTTCTTTCAAATGATAACGTAACCTTGGAAACTATGTACAATTACGAATCACTAATTTATTTTGATTACATCATGTAAAGGAATAATTCTAAGTAAGGAATACCATGATTTCAGGGAGTATTCTTGGAAGAAAATTTTGCTCCTGAGCGAAGAGATGCCTCAGGACATTTCTCAAACCGGGCTCAACCTGGATTACTAGTATTTTCTCAGTACTCGTTTCACCCGTGGTTAATTTTAAGTACTTCTCTGTGAGAAATTATAATTGATAGTACGTGTTTTAACTGGTTAAAAGAAAAATATGAAAGCAAGTTATGAAACAAGCCTCCTCCGATCAAGAATTTGAACACAATAATTCAAATTAATATTTTAAAAAACATAATCTTGTTTTTGAGTTAAGAACTATCCATGTGTATAAATTAATCAAACTCGTAATTAATAGCTCCAATCAATCAATCAGTCCTTCCTTCATGAACTCCCGTCCCAACTTGAGCTCCCTTATGACTATATGGTTAGCGTACGCGTCTTTGCTGCGGAATACTGAGGTTCAATTCCGGCGGGAACTCATGTGGTTCGGATTTCACGTTATCTGAAGGTCCACGTCTCATATAGCCTCACTGGTGCACAGGACGCTAAACCCTAATCAATGAATCCCGTCCAACTTTATTTTCTGACAATAGTCGAGATGATAAAATACTGATTTGGTTAGCATGCATCAAGGTTGTTTTCGTACTAATGAAATTATGAATAAGAAAATTAATATTCTTATGTGTTACTTGAACGTATTTCCACGACGTAATTTATTTTTAAGTAAGATCTAATGACTATTTAGGAGCGTGTATAATAGCAATCAGTATTAATTAAAAAGGGAGATTACCTCTACATTTCTGAAAATCAGATTTCAACAGCAATGTATAACAAAATTGTATATTTATTTATTTATCTATCGAAAGTTTTCAATAAGACATGACACTACACTAGAATATTCGTGATAGTTAAATCATATGTCAAATGACGCTCTTTTAATGACTTTTTTTACTTACTGTTAATAAAAGTACGTATTTTATTAAATAAACTTGTAGATTAACATATAGTATTAAAATTGAAGCAACATAGAATCATATTTCGCTTAAACACATGAAAGTGTATTATTTTTCGTTTCGAGATCAACCGCGCAACAGAAATTGAATCTCAATAGCTTATTTTAGTATACGGGAATCAATGTGTATCGTATGAGGTGTAGACCCCTGCAGATATATGAAATATTTATTATGTCCTTATATGATTTGTACTTTTTGTCTGTGCTTATGTGGGTAGCTTCTCTTACTCCACTTTTAGATAGTTGTATTAAAATTGATGAATATATGAAAACAATAAAAACACTACATTATTTCACGCTTCAAAAATATGATAGTCTTTTAATCCATTAATTATATTGTGCTTTTAAATAATTGAAATATTTAAAGTGAATTCTAATTAGAACTATGTTTGGATCTTCACTTAACCCATTGGTGCCCAAAATTCCCCATTGGTATTTTGAAAAGTTTCTTTTTGCCTAGTTGGTCCTAATAGTACTCTAAAATAGATATTAGAATATTTTTGAAAAATATTTATTTTTTTCTTGGTTTTTATCCCGGAAACTTAAGTTGCCAACACGCACATACATGTTCAAAAAAAGGGACATTTTGAAAAGTTACAGTTTTCTGGGAGAAAATAAACTGCATAAACATAACTATTAAAATCAAATGAATCCTTTCTTTACAGACCTTCAATCCTTCCTTATGGAGTCTTTCAAATCAATCCAGTTGAGTCTTTCTCCTCAAAACAGATTGTACCCAAAAAACAGCGCTAACTTCGCGTCAATATATCGTACAAAGAAAACGCGGCAATGCTATTACGAAACAGACCCCGAAGTTACTTCGCGGTTAAAACTAGCAATGCCAATCCATAAGTTTCAGCGCTATGGCGAAAAATTGCCGTGGCAACTGAAGTTGACAAGGGGAAGCAATGGGTTAATAGCATCACTTAGCTTATAGGTTGCAACAAGTAGCAGGCGACTGTTTTTTACCGTACAACTGGAAAACAAATTACTGTTCAATTGGCAATGCAGTAATAGCTAGAATCAAATAATAGATAGTGACGCCAATTGTCCCTCTTGTGTTAACTTTAGTAACTCTATGAGATTATCCTGTTTTTATTTTGTATAAATTTCTCACGTCGGAGCGACTTCATCCATGTTTTCATGGGACCAATCATAGGCTATGTTCCCAACTATGTTACTGCTTAGTTAGTTGCAGTAGAAGGATCAAGTCCTTCCAAGTTATTTAAAATAATTTTTCGTCTTTAGAGTTGTAACGTAGCCTGAGTGAAGTTTTCCCCACAAAGCCTAGCGCCATTGGACATGTACTGTTTGAGTACATACACATAACTGATTTTAAAGATAAATATAATGAATAAAACATTTAAATCTGAGTTACTATACTCCAAATATGAAATAATATAATTCCAAAATTAGTAATGAAAATCAAGTAATTTAAATTGACTGATTTTTTAATGAACAAAATAACAAAATATTAGGCGTTACAACGAAACAACTAATTTCTGGAATAATCATGAGACTAAGTATTTTGAACAAGAATTCAACACTTACCAACATTGCTGGCTCTAGAAATTATTACTTCCATAGCGAATTTTTACTTCTTGTACAATGTATTTAACGTTATCATTCCAAAAAGTAAATATGGAACACTAGACCCACTTCTAAAGCTATTAATTGGGTTGCTAAACACACTCGAAAGGGAATAATTTCTTGCACTTTACTGTAATCACTATAAATGTGAAAATTTGAGTATAATTTTATCACTCAAAAACTTCAATGAGACAAATATCATTAAGGCATTCACTTAATGCAACACATACTCGTAACCGTAAAGGTAGTCGTTCCCATAACCTAGATAAATTAATTATTTGAAAGAAGTAGCCAAAATATTCTACTTTATAATGTTTGTTCTAATTCCGGCAACCAAACACTTACCAAACTTATCGATCGATAAACTGTTTCACATTGTCACTCTAAACTACCTATATAACTTGAGAATTTTCCACCAAGAACAATTTCTGTAGCACTTGAATTTACGAGTATTTGACTGTGTCCAGTTCTCGATCGTTGTAATTATGAGCCTACTCTATACCCGCGCACAACTTTCAGGTTTTAGTACTCGTTATTTCCACTTTAAACTCACTGGCGCTGTTTACCAATTTTAAACCAACTATCAACTTTTTTTCGCAACTCACCAGTATCGCAACTCACCAGTATCAACTCACCAGTATCGCAAAAAAATATTCATACATTTTTTTTATTAATTTTTAATTATGAATGTATATATACAAGTCCAATGTCGAAAACAAAATTTAACAATATAATTATCTATACCCATACACCGACTACAAAATAATAAAATCAAAAATAAAACCCAAAATAAATCAATTAAATACCAACTACAAGTCCCAAGTCTAAATGTCGAAAATAGACTACAGTCATAATGGTCTAAGTACTAAATACATTCATAAACAAAACATCTAATAGAAATCAAAAATAGTTATTAAATCAATATCGAACCTATAATTAAATAATTTAAATATACCTTACTATCCAAGTATTATTGTAATATAATAATTATAGGAAATATCAAATTCTGAACACTTACTTCTCTCCTTTACAAGATTCAAATAATCATGGATACAATCGTAATGGAACAATATGAATTACCACAGTAAATGACAATGTGAAAAGAACATCCAATCTTCCAATTCATGCCATTCCTTTCAATCAGATCCATCCATAATAAAAACCATTTGACTTGAGCGATGTCTAACCAGTAGACTTACAATAGCTCTTTCTGGAAGGGATCAACATCCCTTTTACAAAAGTATTTTCCAGGCCTGGAATTATAAAATCATATTAGAACAACTTAAAACAACAATCATACTATCCACTATCATACAATGAATAACAAAACCAAAAATGAAATATACAATGATTAATGGAAATTCACTATGCTCCATTATAAGGGAAAGACGAAACTATTCTATAAACTTCTAACCGATCAGTATGCCTTACTTTAACCTTGACTCCCTAAACTTTTTTGTCATAGAAACGTGCACTTTCCTAATATCATTATCATCTTTGACTGCTTTAACCTGAACACAATTTGAATTTAAGAATTTGATTATGACGTACGGTCCCAGCCACCTATAGCATAAGCTTTTTGTTACTTTATCAGCCAGCGAGGACTGGAATTGTGACTTAATAAGAATCTTATCCCCGACGCTATAAGAAGTTCCAACTCTATTCTTATCATAAAGTCTCTTTCTACGCTGCCAAGCTAACTCCATGTTATGTAAAGCATTTTTCCAAATGTCAGGATTCCTTTTTCTAATATCTGTACAATCAATATTCCAACGTATATCTAATGGATCACACACGTTATAAGTATACACTATATCCATTGGACTATGTTTAAGTTCCGTATGAAGGTTCTAGTACTCGTTATTTCCGCTCTAAACTCACTGGCGCTGTTTACCAATTTTAAACCAACTATCAACTTTTTTTTTCTATTTAATAAAACTGTTACAGAGTTGATAGGAGAAAATTTATGGAAATGGCTATGCTTAGTATACATTGTATGGGATAGATGAAAAAGAAAAGTTCTGAAGTTATGTCCAATATATCGCGTCCTTAGAGCGTAAAGGTTCTATGTTCAATTTTAGAAATTTTACAGGAGAGCAAAAATAATGGACATAGGATATAGGAGGACATATGGGATTGGACAATATTTCATTCATTATTTCTTGTAAACAATAACGATTTCGTATGCTTTCTTATTGTCATGTGAAAGAGCACACCATGCGACACCTATAAGCACAAAACAACTCAATTTCGAAGAAAATTGGACTTAGAACCTTTGCGCTCTAAGGACGCGATATGTTGTACTACTTCAGGAAGCCGGAAATCCACTTCTTGTCTTTGTAGTGCCAACCTTCTTTGATGGTCCAGTGTCTATCGTGTGCATCTATGGTGCACATGGTTCCCGGTGAGAAAGCACAAAAATAGTTTCATAATCATTTGTTTTTATTAATCATCCGTCTCCTTTACGATAGAGGACATAACCGTGGAACATTAAACTAAAAATTGTATTTCATTTCAATATATGGTGCCTTGAAAGATTCATTCAATATAGCAAGAATACCAAACAGCATTTAACGTTTCATTGCAGCATGGTTGACACTCTGTCATTTACATTTTGCATTATTTTAGTTACGTTCCTACTTACACTTACATGTTCCTTCTTAACTATTAACATTTTCCTTAATTTCCGTGTACTTAAATGAAGTAGCACTTATGATCTCACATTTCTAATATTAGAAATAA
Source organism: Thermobia domestica (assembly GCF_964235325.1). Taxonomy (NCBI): domain Eukaryota; kingdom Metazoa; phylum Arthropoda; class Insecta; order Zygentoma; family Lepismatidae; genus Thermobia; species Thermobia domestica. The sequence continues at coordinate 222,470,370 of NC_137455.1, forward strand.
AAATGAATAATGCTGTTGACAGATAAAAATATTTTCATGAAGAAACGCGACAGGTAGTAGGAATTGCTTTAAAACCAATAAAACAAGAAAGAATCAAACTGTTATGTTATATCTAACGCATTTTCTCCGTCCACATCACCTTATTTTTATTTATAATTTCTTCTCACTAATGAAAAAATAAGGAAGGATTTAAAAAATGAAATGAGAAAAAGAAGGATCGCGTTAAAATTTTTAAAAAATCAGGAAGCTTTTGGTTACTCTTTCTTATGAGGAGATTTGTATTACTTGAAATACATGGTGGCGAGGTGAGCGAGATATCCTGGAAGAGTCAGGGAATATTACTATTAGAAAAGTTACGAAATTCTCAGAATTTCCGCTACTAGTCAGGGGGATTTCAAGGGAGATTTCAAGCTTCCGAAAGTATAGTACCGTTGTGTAACAACATGGACATTTTTTATCATAAATTTTCGTCATCGCATCCCTGCAGTATCAAATATGTTATTTCAAAAACAATGTTCTACTGCTCCTTTAACCTGTCATTGGAACAGACAGTAGTTGACGGAATAATAAAAACAAAAATGTATATGGAAAGAAAGTTCTGTTAACATTTGATTCATCAGAGAAAGGAATGCAGATATTGTAAAATGTTTTACAAGACATTATTGAGTATGTACTTTTTATAATAGTGAATATGTACTTTTTATAATAGTTGGGGTCATTGTGAAAGGAAAATTGTTATATTTGAATGAACAGAGGAAGGATGTAAATGTTGTAAAAATCTTTTACAGCACATTTTATTTGTTATTAAAATACTTACCAACATATCCTCATTTTATTGTCCTAACAAACCAATATATGTTGATAGTAAAGTAGTTTAGATTGATCGAGCTCCTGGGCATTCAGAATTTCATGTCATGCCCCCCTCCTTCCATTACGAAATGCTAACTGAACGAACCAATATATGTTCCAGTAAAATAGTTTAGAATGATCGAGCCCCCTGTTGTGATGACCACAGTATTTCATGTCACGGACCCCCCCCCCTTCAAGAAATCCTGGCTACGTGCCTGGTTGGGTTTATTCCTATTTTATACTGTAAACTACAATTAAGCACAAGCACTGAACTGAATCTTTGTATACAGCGAACAAACATCGGTGAAGTTGTAGAGAACTCGTAGACTTTGCGTGATTATACTTGTATAGTACACTAATAGTGGTCAATGATTTCTAATTCAATTTCAGGGACTCTGAAACAATACAGAAAATCAAAGGACCCTGAAAGCAACTATAGTTGTCGAGAAAATGATAACTACTAAGTTTCCCTGAAATCTAGATGCCACTTTCTGAAAAGAATGGGAAGATGCTGAAGGGTCAAGTAAAACAGGACACACGTTATTATTGTTCCCCGAGTCTGGACTAGGTCACACAAACATAATGGTAGCACATCTAATAAAAATGTAAAATGCCTTATAGATACGAATTTTTAAGACTAGAAAAGGAATTTCGGGAAAAAGACTATATTAATAGCCATTATTTTTCTACCCACCCAATATAAGGTTGATAACAGAAGACAACTTAGTAAGAGTTTCCATACTACAGTGGACTAACAGACTTTTGGGAGTTAATTCCATAGACTACAAGAAAGTACAAAAGAAAAGAAAAAAGTCAAATTTATAGAAGTTTTCTGCCAACACCAAATGTACATTATTCCTAAAAATAGACATTGAGTCACTCGAAACGAAAATACGAATCTCATCCTCCTCTCATGCTGCTCCACGGGATTCTCCTTTTAGCTAGAATTGAATTATACGCAATTGCAAACTATGAAAAACTACCTTAAGCCTACTAACTCATGGGTTGATTTCTAGCCATAAAAATAGCGGTTATTTCATAGCCTTTTTCAGAATCTATAAAGAGCTTAACGAACATTTTCCAAGTGTGGATGAAAATTTAAGTAAGTATATAACATTAGAATAACAAGTTCGGAACTTAAAAATGAAAGAAAGTAACCGATTCCACATTTTTCTAGTCCCATTATTGATCAAGAAATTGAAAAAATGATTAATCAATTGAAATCAAAAGCAATAGATGAAATAACTAAAAATGTATTTAAGAAGAGTAAACAGCATGCTCTTCAACCACTGCTTTACATACAGTATTTAACCTAAATATAAAAGAGGGATCTTTACCGGCTGAATTCGATTTCAATCATAAACTCTATATACAAAAAGAGTTAAAAGCGGATGTAAATTAATTAGGCTAATTTCATCACGTAGTAGTTGTGCAAAATTATTGGGAAAATGTATCAGAAAGAGATTAGTTGTTTTTATGGAGAAAAATAATGTTTCTTCAAGGAATCCATGTGGTTTCCGAAGTAGTAGAAATACATAAGATATACGATATATTAATTAACTGCATTTATTTGTAAAATATGGATAATGACAAAACTATTTAAAAATTCAACAAGTAAAAGTAATAAATTGCCATAATAGCACATAAAACTCTGGTAGAATATGAGAAATAGCTCTGCCTTACTTTAGTACTTATTCAAATATCACAAAAGAGGCTGTTTAAATTGGAATCTTTCAGAGTAAATTTAGAGCTATAAGTATTGTGTTTAACAAGGAAAGTTCTAGGAAAAGTTATATTTTTAATATATACGTAATGCGGCAATTAGAAAACAAGATTGGCTCTGTAAAAATAAATAGATAAATACGTAAATAAATAAATAACAAGTGGAAGGAATCAACTTACTTTCCGTTTATTTAAAGTAGGAATCTCCTTTGTCCACATAATTTCTACAAAAACTAATGAATCATAAATAATTTCTTGAAATCCTGGCTTATAAGGCTGTTAAAGGTCCTCGTCACTGCTTTCTGGATTGAAAACATCGTCAAATAAAGACAAGCACTCAATGGTACTTTTAATATGAAGATAAGGTAATCACAGCTCTGGCGACTATGCTGGATGTGGTAAGACACACTTTTTTGGTCACCTCTGGTACACGGGGTCCATAGTTTGATTCTGGCAATAGCCATGTGGGCTTTGTGGTGGGGTGTGCCTTGATTTTTTCGGGGTTCTCGCGTTCCCTTGCTCTTTCTTTATTCCGCCATTATGTTCATGATCATAATCACCATCTCGTTTAACCGTGAAGCAAAATCGTTGGACGTTAAACTAAAAGAAATTTGCTCGAACACTCACGAACAATTACTGCGTTATGTGCTTGAATATTGTCATCCAATAGCTTCTAATGGCGCCCATTCCAAAGCTCTGATATCAAACGTATGATTCCTTGCAGCAGACGTTTCAGAGCTTCTATATAAAAGGTCCCAGTGCTGCTACAAATTCTTTGTGAATAATTCCTTTGCTGTCGTAAAAGTTAATCAGGAATGTCTTGATGTTTTCTTTTTTGATTCGCTAATTTTATTATTATTATTATTATTATTATTATTATCATTATTATTATTATTATTATTATTATTATTATTATTATTATTATTATTATTATTATAGTTGGAGTGAATCAAGAATCTTTCACTTTAGTATTTTGATATTTTGTTTTTGTATCTTACACAAAAATACATGTTTCGTCTTCTGCAATGATGTTAACGAGAAAATTTGGCTCCCCTTCAGCATTAGCCATAAGTTCGTGGCAATGATGCAATATTTCTATTTCTACTCCTCCATTAAGGAATGAAGCATGAGAAGTGCACAGGGCTTTATTTTTTTTAATGATCCGTTATTATTTCGTGAAGTCTCCTTATTCATCTCCACAATGTCTGACATTAACATGAGACTTGCAGTTCGTTCATTCTAAACGATATCTCTAACTTTGTCAAATTCTAGTTGTTTTGACAGACCTGCACTTTTCCGTAAGTGAAAAGAGATAATGAAAGGTAACTTACCACAATAATAGATAATGTTATTCTACACCCGAAAATCCGAATCTGAAAAATAATCATTGTTGCCATCCGTCGAAATTACAGTGTGAACAAAATTTGAATTACCCAAAAATCTAGGTTAAGGCAGCGACTAGAAAAATGAACTCAACGGTAATTGATAACTTATCATGTTATCTGTGTTCCTTGTTAACTACTTTTTAAATAATATTTGTATTTATTTTTCTAATAACTTATTATTTTGTTAAAACTTATGTAAGTTATTTCAAAATAAATACAAATATTAGGCAAACAGGCAAAAGAAAAATTGTTAGCTTTTGAAAAATATTTAGTAGTCTGCCTCCTTAAGCGCACACAGAACTTCTTATTCACTCTTTTTTCCATCCTACCATATTTGAAATTTCTAGTGACGAGATATCATAGGACCAGTCTACACTTAGTCGCGTCATGAGGCATACTGCTGACCAGCTAACTGGTGACGCCATACTGGAAATTTCCGCATGTGTTCTGAAGGTTACACTCAAGATTCACCACTATGAAAAACTTCCGTGTCAAATGATCTTTACAGTAAAATAATCAGCTTCAGTTCCTAATTGCCGCACTGTGTATTAATGATTTATGTAAGCTAAAAATAAATGACACATATTCTTCCGCTGATGATACTTCTGTTAGTGTTACTCGGAAGACAAGGCATGAAACCTAATTAAAAGCTAGAGTTCTTTCATAGTTATACGGTTAGTGTACTTGCCTTTCGCGCGGAAAATTCGGTTTCGACTCCTGGTGGGGGCTCATGAGATTTAGATTCCACGTTAAGCTGTATGTTCACTTCCCATATAGCCTCGGTGCACAAATAGACTTTAACTTTAATCTATCTCTTAAAAGTTAATTAGAACTGAAAGGAATAAGATTATGGGTCCGCAATAATGTATTAATGCTATACAATGACAACGCCAACTTTAATTTCTTGGGAAGGGGGCAAGCGGAGGGGCAGCTACCTTTTTGTATACCGAAAATAGTTCTGCATTACTTGACCTTCACTACAATAATACAATACTCGGGGCAGTTGTTATTGTATAGTTATATCCTCTCTCTAATTTTGTATGTATGTATTTATATACTACTGTATATTTTGAACTTCCACTTTACTATTCTAATTTGTACTATGTGTATTGAAATTTTTCTTCTGTTTTTTAATAATAACTAGCTGAACCTGCACTCTCTACACAGTGCATCTTTCACATATGATCATTAATCTCCTTGTCATTCCTCACAACATCTGTACATGTCCCTTTACAGACACAAGTGAAAGACGTCTTGATAAAAATCGGCAATGGGTCTATAAAGGAGAGATTTTATTCGATTATTTTTTCAATAACTTGCACCGGTTGCAAGATTTGAGCCTACTTCCAGTTGGAGTTTCTAATTCATGTATAATCAGTGTTTTCTTTCTTCTTGCATGTAGTTCGCAATAAGCAAATACATTACACACACAACTAATTATAATGTCAGTGATATATGGTGTTCATTGGGCAAAACGCTCCAAACAATAAAGATTCATCTTAGACTGGAGAAATGGTTATCCTTCATTTTCCATTATCATTTAAATAGGGTGTAAAACTGAAAGATTTCATTTCATTTTATTCATATACCTAGGTGTATACACTACATACTTGCAATCCTGCAGTCAGTAATTCGATCGTAAACGAATATATTTATTTTTCTTTTTTCTTTTACATTGTTGTCATTAAGACAAAATCCTCCATTGTGGCTATATGTTAGTGTACGCGCCTTTGTCGTTGGAGACCCGGATTCCAAGTTCAGCTCATGTGGTTCAGATCCCATGTTAAGCTGTAGGTTCACTTCCTACATAGCCTTGTTGCTGAATGGGACGCTAAACTCAATCCAACCGAACATCCAATTAAAACATAAACAGAGTGCGTGACGAAACGGGCTTTTACGACCATCTTTAATATATTAAATTTATTCAAAAAAAGCACTCTCACTAATTAGTTGCTGATTTTGTGCCCCTTTGTGTAAGTAATGGCCAGATTAGCAAAAGTACAATGGATAATAAAAGCCACGTTTTATCAATATCCTTTACTTTTATGATGAAAATGACTAGTTCTACCTGCGCTCTCTTCACAGCGCATCATTCTAATAAGAGTATGAATCTCCTTCCTTTCCGCTTTACGAGTGTTGTTAAAGATAAGAGATAATAATTTCATGATGTTTCCTTGCTTTGTGGATAAAATGACACTATTGTCATTCACCTCCCTGTTCCCAACGCTTGCTTGAAAATCAAGGTAAAAACACCTAAGTAAGAAAGATATCGGGGAATTGTTTTCGCTATAAGAAAGTTTAATATTCATTTCTGCCTAAAACTTTACCGCTGACGTTTTTTTTTTCTTTATTTATTTCTTTTTTTCTTTTCTTTTCTTTTCTTTTTCTTTTTTTTTTAACAAGATAAAACTCTGCAGGACAGAGATTGATTACGGAAGTGCTCCAGGACAGCATAGGTTTTTCATGTTTACCAATCATGCGCACTGACTACGTGAGTGTTTCGGGGCTCCAGAACCCACACAAATAATTTCGGGGTGCGCCGCACCCATAAGACTTTTAGTTTGATAAAAACAAAATAACATAAATATTTCTCACTTGCCTAAGCAATTAAAACATTGAGATGGAAGTTAAAATTTCTAACCTCTAAAACATAACTGTTTGTTTCAAATGTGTTTGTGCAAAGCAACCAAGCAACACACTCCCCTCCCCTTTCTTGCCTGTCTCTGGCATAGTCAAAGACAAAAAAAAAAAAAAAAATAAATGAAATTATGTTGTGAATAGACTCGAGCACAGCCCTTTATGACAGTGTTCATAAACAAAATTTAACTAAAAGGAAATCAATCAAAAATATTGAGATTCCCCTTCAAAACATATATCACGTAGCGCCATTGATATCACCCACATAAATTTTTGGAAAGTCGGCGCCATTGTTAGCAATACGTTTTAGAGAAATTCACAAATTTTCCGTCATTAGAAGCAGAATCTATCATTTTTAACAAGAATTTTAGGAATGATCTAAAAACTGGATCAAAAGATTGCAATCTTTCCATTAACACTAATATGTAAGACTTTGTTGTTTTGAAGTGAAGAGGTGTATCGGAATGGAGTTCGTCCACAGATTCCGAAAATGACCTTCAAAATGTATTACGTCAGGCTTATTCACAAAACACGAAAATGTGAAAATTGAAAAAAGTGTGTTTTAAATGATTTTGATATATATGGCATATGGCAACGCTTGTAATATGTTCAATAACATTCTAAATGGACAAAATCATTATGTAAGGGCATAAATACATACGAACATATTTCGAAGCATACATGCATAATATTCTCCGCTGGACTCCACTTGAAACTTTCTCTTTTTCGATTTTCTTCAATGTTCTTTCGTATTAAGTCTCTTTTTAACATCCAACAATAGTCAGCCATCATACTGTATAAACAGTTCATTTTCCGAGGTATTTGTTTTCCATCCCTTTAACCCTTATCCGGGCAAGCTATTTTTATAACGTAGACTGCAACTGGGACCTTACCAACTCTATTAGCCTTACTAACTCGATATGTTCATAACTTTAACTTCGACTAAAGATAGAAGAATTCAGAATTTTATGGCATCGAAATATTTATGGTTATTAAGAAATTCGAAGAAAAATATGAAGGTACTGGGCCTGGGAGGCCCCGGTTGCCCGGATAAGGGTTGATGTACTGATGGAAACGCTCACCACGTTCTTTCGTAAAATCATCAAGATTGGCAGGAAAGTACAAGATTATCATAAAATAAGTATCGCTGTTCAGAGAACCCTGAAGACGTAACCACTTGACAGAATGCAACCAAATCTGGTCGGAGCACATTTGGGAACATGCAGAAGCTATTGGTATAGGAAACAAAACCTACACCAATCGCTTCTGCATATTCCCAAATATGCTCCTACCAAATTTCGTTGCATTCTGTCGAGTGGTTACGTCTCCAGAGTTCTCTGAACAGTGATACTTATTTTATGATAACCTGGTCATTTAGATGAGCATGAAGAAAGTGCACTTTCACGCCCATGTTGCAGCCAAGCAGTTTATAAGATTCCAATATTTCGTCGACTGAAACGCTGTAATTTGCAAAATTCGTGTGCACCAAAAAGTTTTCTACCACATTTCAAAGTATAGTCCATGCTTGCAATTTCGTCTCTCATAGTTTCCTCGAATGTTTTGTCTGCCATCAATTTTCTTATTTGTGGGCCTGTAAAAATGCCAGCTTTGATTTTCTCAGACATAATTGATAAAAACTTAACACCAAGGTACTGAAAGCATTTACTGTCTCTGCTTAAAGCTTTCACGAATTGCTTCATTAAACCTAGCTTTATATATTTCGGTGGCAACAGAATTTTCGAGGGATCAACGAGTTGTACTGAAACAATGTTCTTTTCTGTATATAAAGGTACTTCTGACTGGCCACTGCTTCCAAACCCAAAGTTCAGTTCTTGCTCTGGGGTCCTGCTCACAAAAAGCAAGGGTATTTTGGGTACCCTGCTTGTTGACTGAGCAATATTCCAACCACCTTGAAATCCCCGCACACAGGCTACTCATAATGTTTGTACTGCGCTACTCGTAATGTTTCTACTGCACCTTTTCCAGGAGAAATTTAAGATTTTCGTACGTCCCTTTCATGATCACCGAATGTACAATTGGAATGGACGGATGTATATTTATGTTCTGTAATAAAATACATTAATAAATGTTTATATCAATGTCATTAAAAAGCGTGTTTGTTTAGTTTGGGTTTGGCTACACTATATGTAGTTCTCCTGATATAAAGTCAACAAGAAAATTTTTGATTGACATATATTGGATCTTTTGATCCAAAAATCTTCTTTTAAAAAAGGAATTTTCTTTCTCGGTATTTGTTCACCCAAATAATACTTAAGCGACAATGTTAAGGCTATAGGCTCAAAGTTACCCCTAAAACGTCAAATATAAAAAGAAAGTCACATTTCTTGAAACTTTCAGTGAAAAATTTTCGATAAAGAGAACTCTCTGAATCTAATAATAATTAGATGAGTAAATATTGAATCGTGAGAATGCAATGAAAAAAGTAATAACAAAATAAAAAAAATCATAGTTTTCAGTTATAGTTTAAGAAAATGAAAAAATAACTGTTCAGTTCGTCAATGCCGGATTATCACAATTCAATTCATGTTCAGATATATTGATAAATTTGGCCAAGTTATATCGATGTAATCGTCCACGGTAATGTGACCATATATTCAAAATTCAATTAAAAGATCCATTCCAATTTTATTTTGTAGACATTGTTTTTGTTTAGGAAATTGGCGATAGTGTAAAACCGTTAGAATATGGCATTATTGGACTGATGTTTCGGAAAAAAATTATTGTACAACTGTTAACTGAGTTGAATGATCTTTATGTTAATGAATGATTTTTGTGTTAACCATTTAGATACAGAAGGGCTCGCAATCATAAGTTGAAAGACGAGTGTCATTTTATTGCTGGGGTAGCTCATTCAATTTCTTCCATTTTAAATTAGAAAAGATAAAATGTTCTTTCTTTCTCCAAGTATTTAAACATCATCTAAATTCCTCCTTCGTCAATTTTCTATTTCTGTAGTTTGGTTATTTCATTACTTCACTCTCATATAATGTGTTTACTATATTGTTACATGAGAAAAATAGAATAAAGATATGTATATTTAACTTATACCTGAATATCTAAAATCTCCCAAAAAAAAAAATGAAAAATAGAAAATATTATTTGTGATTTATGTAATCCTCTTTGTAGCTACTAAAGAAATCACAGAAACTGTGAGATTCCCATTAAATTCAAACCATTTTTATTTAAGGTAGAGACTAATATTTCCTTCTTGGAACCAGCTGAGAAATTGGAATCTCGTAGATTCTCCAGTGAACGTATTTAATGCTTTAATTTTTTTTTAAATCAGTGGCATTTGTCTCATAATGCATTTCAGCTTAACATGATTATACTGTTTCAATTTTTTATTGTTACTCAATTAAATTTTACTGTACATTTGGATGATTAAAAACTTATTACTGTTACCTAAACTTTTGTTAACTTGCCATTATGAAAATAATTCAGATTTCCGAAACTGTTCTAGGTCAATCAGAGAATTTTCTCATAATATTTTTTCTTAATAATTGGGAACCTAATTGAGCTGACCCTCAAAGGTACCGTTACTATGATAATAGTTGGCTTTCAGTTTTACCTTTATTTAAATTCTGTTGCTCTCGTAATCAAATTAATTTGTGCAATAATTTAATTTGTCTACCGGAGTGACAGTCAGCACAGCTATTTCCCATCAAATATATAGTAGTGACTATTTCAGCTATGCAGTATGTATCTCTTGGAATACCTACGTACTTTGTGTGAATACGTCCTAATACACTACGTGCTTATTTTCCTAGCGCCTTGGAGTACCGTGTGGGGGAAAACATGGTTCTGCGAGTCTATACGGTGATTACTATATTTCTACAATTATACATTTGGGATCAGCATCTGCTCACTAGGCATGGAGACATGAGGTTCGAGCCTTGTGTGGTGTAACTCAGTTTCTCAAGGACCAGCGCATGTAAATTAAGATCACAACTCATTAGACAGGTTGCAGCTTGCCAGAGCGGGAAACAAATATGGAAAATCAATTTGCATATTCATTAATAGTATTTGGCGACACCAAACATAATTTTAATGTAATTATTCAAATGATTCTTCAAAACCAGGACTGAAAGTCAATTTGTCTTGCCATAAATTTGACTCTTCCAACCATTACAAACAAATGGTACATTCGGACACAGGGATCACGATATGCACATTAATTAGACTAATCATACTGCGAGTTACATAAGGCCGTTAAATTCCATGCAAACTATGGTTTCTTGTGTGACCATAACGCATGGCAAACAAAACATGTCTATATTGCAGATTAATACGTGTACTTGGTATAGATACCATAGAAGGTCTTGGTGAATAAGAATACTTGGAATGTCCGGTAACATTCCGCCTGTTTCAGTGGCATAGCGGTCGGAGCCCTGTGACACTTTCAATTGAATTCATTCGTTTTTTATAACGTAACTTCAATAAGATTTTATTCTACTTATTGCTATAAATAAACCATTTCATGTAAATAGGTTCCGTAACTTTAACCTAAGACATGGGAATACTTTATAGCTGCATGGTTGTGCAATACTCCTGTTGATATACTGTATTTTCCACTGCAGTTTCATTCAATTCAAGTGGGAATCTTCACATTCAAATACAATCCTCCTATTGATGTTAGAAAACAAAGAAGTTACTATTCTACTTATATGCTTGTAACTGCGGCGTAGTTTCATTAGCCTACAAGTTAAATTGTTATATCGCTTTTAATGGCGTTAAAGAGTGTGAGATCCTTCAGAGTCGTGACTTCCTGCGCTCGTAAACACATAGAGACCTAAGACACGACATTGTTGATTTTCTTTGAAATTAACAGTTATAAAGAGAACTGAATTATAAGTATGTTTGTATGGAGGAAACAGTTTACTCAATATGTTTATGATATAGGCCTAATACATAGATTATTGAAATCCATTATTTCCAAATACAATTCTGAAGCAGTGTATTATGTGTTAATTTTATTAATAATATATTATGCTACGACAGTTTCAGAAAAAAAACTTCTGAGCTATTTCAGGGGTATTCAGGAAAATTCATTTGAGCAGGACTTGAAAATGTCTCGATTAAAAGTGACGGTATCAAAAAAGAAATCATACAATTGTAAGAATTTTCAGCTAATGCAATACTGAACTATAATGACGTCACACATACATTATACCCTTGACTTTTCATTTAGTGTCGTAAAGTAGTTGAGATCAGAATATAAAGTGTTCAAGGCTATCAAAAGCGTATCAACTACCACATGAGTTGCTAGACCTTAAAAAGAGAATTATGTTGCCTGTACATTAAGATACATCAGAGTTCCAGACAGGCAAGTTTTAGAGCGTCGCTTGAGCCCATGGTAGTATTTGAGGGAACACATTCTTTCATTGAAATAGGTATAATGAAAATGAAATTTTTCGGTTTAACGTCTCAAGCTTATACCATTTAGGCTAAGAAAGACGGATGATTAAGCCAAGTGAATGATGATGGAAGAATTCGTGGAACGAGAATGTGAGAGGAAACGAGAGTACCCGAGAAAACCCACCGAAACGACGTTGTTCACCAGAAACTTATTTTGTCGAAGGGATCGAACCAGGGACCCCACGCACCAGACGTAAACGCTCTACTACTGGGCCACCATGTCTCCCAATAGATAAAATCAAACCGGATATTGTTATATTTGGGGAAAGAAATGTACACTTGGAGGACAAAATGGTAAATTTGCAGGGAGAATTTTAAATTTGGGAGGAAGAATTCACCAATCAGAAACATACATGTATAAATCTAGAGTGAATGAACACAATAAAACCTTACCAATGAATTTCATTTTATCGTTTCATCTGGTACGATACTTGCAAGGCATTCTTGTGTAAGGGTAAAATATTTCAGAGTTTCTTCTGTTTTTAAGAATTTCGGGAAGGAATCTCTCAAAAATAATTCCATAATATGTTCCCAGTTCTATATCTTATATTAAATATCGAGACCGGAATAGATCTTTAAACACACCGGAACAGTGGTTATATATAATGTGTGTGTGTGTTTCTGTGTGTAGACCTACTAATGCAGTAGAAAAACCAGGAGTCTAATGAACCTTGTTGCATGCGATATATGTCCACAATTTTTCATGGCATAACTATGATTTTAAACCGCAAACTTATGTTCTAGAATCAAGGGCATAATCTACATTAAATTACACCAGTGGTTCTCAAACTTTCCGATAACGCGGACCCCCTGTGCATTCGGAAAGTGATCCGCGGACCCCCAGTTCATTTGGAAAGTGATCTGCGGACCCCCTTGCAATGCTATCTGAAATTTCACATGGTATTAAAAACTATACTGATGAGAATAACCACTGACAAGAAAAAGATCAAGAAAAATATTGGAATAAGTACAAAGATGCATGATTGATTCCTACTGAACGAAATTTCAATTGAAAATACAGTAACTTTCAAGACTGAAAATCAATGTACTTTTTCTTTCTTTAAAGGAAATTCACTTGATAAACAATGTTCTCAAATATGGGGTCACTAATATGAGGAATGAAATTCTTTCTGTTTTTTACTTAAGTGCATTGAAATCCGGAATAAGTTTTGTCACCATCAATCTTAGACCCGATTCCACATTAAAATGATTTCGCTTTCAGGCCCTAATACAGCAAAGAGCAGAAAAGGTATGTTTACATAAGTAAGAGGCAGGGAAAGGCATCAAATGTTGCAATGCATTTTAAGACAACTCTTCATACTCACAGGGCAGAAATTTAGTAAAGTAGGAAAACATTTAAATGTACAAACGTAAGTATAATTTCTAATTGCTTTCTTTTTAATACTTCTTGCATAACAGCTGTGAGTTCCATTTTATTATAACACATTTCAACTTTTAGGCGTCGCTGATCCCCTGGCTACGTCCCACGGACCCCCAGGGCTTCACGTACCCCACTTTGAGAACCACTATACATTTTAGCGTGGTCAGCATGATTTCTGAGCTTGTAGTACTGCCTTTGATCCCCCGTGTAGACACGAATCTTTAGGATTCAACGTTTGGTTGAAGAGCCACATCTCATACTGCTTTGATTATGTAAAAGGACATTGTCCTTAGACAGCGGCTACCTTTCTCGTAATTTCATTGAAATTTACTTAAGCGGCTTTAGCTCCTAGTGTAACTGCAACAGATTAAAGGACACCTCGTTTGATTTGCAATTTAACAACTTGCCGGTACATGTTTACCGGTATCACCCACTTGATGCGAATAAGTTAAGAAAAGTTACTAAAATTTCAAATTCCTCATAAAATTCATTTTTGTACCAAAATCTTGAAAAAAAACTCTCAAATATATTGGTTGATACTAATATCACACTCAAATTTCAGCTCAGGTCATTGAATGTATAAAATGTTAGAAATGGACGTATTTGTGTTTCATGCTGTACGAAGAACACAAATCATAGCTCGTTCTACTCGTAATAGAATTCCGCTTCAAATGATGGTATCGAATGATTGCAGTGCTGTCGTCGGAAAGTTTGATGGAATTTTCGGAGGAAATACATTTATTGACAATATGGTTCTAGAAACTGAGATTTTATTATCTCCATGAGCGTGTTAGACCGTTCATTAGTAAAGCATATGGATATTTCTTCCTTGTACTGTGATAACAATTGAAATTTGAGTAACGCATTGAATAAAGACTCAATAAAGAATTTGACACCAATGAAGTCAGTTATACGAATCAAGATCTCAACAAATTATTGTGTGTGTGTGTGTGTGTGTGTGTGTGTGTGTGTGTGTGTGTGTGTGTGTGTGTGTGTGTGTGTGTGTGTGTGTGTGTGTGTGTGTGTGTGTGTGTGTGTGTGTGTGTGTGTGTGTTCGTCCATGTGTCCGTATTTGCAGCGGTCTAGGTTCACCTCGTTGATCTTCTCATATCAAGTTTTAAACTTACTGCAGAACTTGATCTGAAATTCTTCATGAAGATTTCTTTCTCTCTATACCTAGAAATAAGGGTAGTTGAATGGAGGGTAAAAATAGAATATCAGAAGGTTGTCGAAAACAGTGTAACGACTTGTTCATATTTAATAATAGCATGGCATTACTCGTTTGTCTCTTGAAAAAAAAAGTTATGAATGAGTAGCTTACTGATGAAGGTGAATTGAACGAGTCAAATGATTTTCTGCAAAACAGCCCAACGATTTTATTTATATTTAATAAATAAAATAAATATTTTATTAATAATTCTGCATTGTGGCATAATTCAATTTTAATAGGGATTTCATTTCCTTAGAAAGATCTTCTAGAACATAGCTACAATTTTGTTAATAATTTATAATAAATATTTCATTTGCAATCATAATTTACACATAGTTTACCATATTTCGTTTGTCTTGAAGAAATTCAGAAAATGAACTGGTAGGTATCGGATAATGAAATATTCAAATGTTCAAACGACGTTATTCATATAAACTAGTAAATATTTCATTAATATCCTTACAGAAAGACATGATTTATGAATCTTTTAATTTAAAAATGACAGTGAAAAAGGTAAAACAGCGGCTTTAACATATTTGTGCGAACTTCATGTTTTAGTATGTTGCGTAATTCGCTAACAATGCGTCCGCATTTGTCTTTCATGCACTACAGCTCATAGTCAATTGTGAGAAATCCTAGTATCCCTAATTTCTCTGGTACCGTTCGTGACAATTATAGCTCAAAGACATTCCCAATCACTACCCACAACTGAATGGCACGCAGTAAGAAACGAAATCTGAACAGGTTCAAATATAGATGAAGGATCATTTTCGAGTTCAAGATCTTGATTCCGTATTTAACCCGTTAACGTTGAAATTACTTTAAAAAGTTCGAAAATTATTCAGTTAGGTATTCTATATGGATGTGGGTTACTACTCTGGATGTTGGACTTGTTATTCTTATACAAGTTATTAAACAATAAGATTGACTGTATGGAGTTGGTCTCGAAAATATCATTACGGATTCCCACTTGCAAAACCAGAGTAGAAAATACAGGGACATTTTATTGTGCAAAAGCCAGGAGCAATATATTATATAAATCCCCTATGTGGAGCCTGTGTAAATTATACAATGATATTGTAAATAAGCTTGATAAAGTGGATGTATTTAGTCTTTCAGAAAACAGATTCAGATCATATGTGAAACAAGAAATTTTCTGTAGTAATAATTAAGAAATTTATATATGTAACGTTTGCTGTATGTACACAACACTGTAATTGGGTATTAAGCCTGTTGTGTTGTATATTAATTAAATAAATAAATAAATAAATAAAGATGAATCGACTGATTAATACACGGAAAATGATTTTTTACTATTTATTTCCAATATGTAGCGAATTCGAAACATTCGACAGGTGGGTTACATTTCTCTCCTCAGAGAAAATAACAGTGCTTATAAATTTTACATTTAGAATATGAGAAATTATTTCTAAATGACTTAGTCAATTTTTTTTATCTGACTTGACAACTTTGTATCACATTTACTTTACCACAATTGTATTTTCAACTGCTTATGGAATTTCAGGAAACATTTTTTGTTCTTGTTCAAACACAGATGAACATTACATTTGGAACATTTTATCACTGTATGTCCCTTCCAGTTTGGCTTCTTGCAACGCTGCCTTGATTACATAAAAAAAGAGGCCAGTGAGCTACTGCATCTGTGCGCACTTCAGTGTTCGGAATTGCCGGCGCTGGACCACGATGCTTCTTCTTTTGGAATTCTCTATCAATGGATGAATTCGGGGGCCCTCTCTTTCGTTTGGCAAGATATTTCACTTTCATTCAAAGAGATGCTGCAATTAATGTTCTGAAGGGTCTGCATCTTCTTCGGAGTCCCTAGAAATTCACAGTCATGACGGTAGAGTAACGTGAAAGAAATTTTACCTTTTCAAAAGTAATTCCCAAAATATGCAAACAACCCACTAATCCTCCCTTAGTCAGTGTACGAAATTGTTGGCGAGAGAAGCAACAACATACATATGTACAAGAAAATAGTGACTCATAGGGATTTGTAAGGGAAAAACTCGAAGCGTGGGAAATCCCCTTTCCCTAGAGCTTCTCGAAGTATTTTTTTAAAAACTTTTTACAGCATAGCCATGCAGTACAAGCTATTACTATGTGCGTATTATTGTATTTATCACCCATAAAAAACATTAATTATATTTATCAGGACCATCTACAAATGTCAGTCATTACTGCCGGATGTCTTGAAAAAGCAACATACCACGTTCTTGTAATATTTCGAAAAACATTTCGTCCAAAATGGACGATATTACGTCCCTGTAACCGTTGAATATTCATTAGTGTGATATATATATATATATTTGCAGTGTTACAAGCACTTACCTGTTTTGCAGTAGAGCAAAAGATAAAAACAGAAAAAAACACATTATTCTGCTACCACCAAAATTCTCCCACTCACAGAAATACATAAAATCGTCGATAGATGGTCTACTAAGCAAGGATGTCGCGATCGGTATGTCGCGAATTGGTTGCAATCCGCATCTGTGGCCACCGCCATTCATCGGCTCCTAGAAGCACGCGTAAGAAGTATGTCGCGGATTCGCGACAGACGTCTAAAAGGGGTTAAAGAAACTTCTATAGCGCTTTTCAGATGAGAAGCAAAATGAGCAGTGGCCAATTACAAGCGATATTCCGCACGGTGTTGCCGGATTACTGAGTCACCTTTCCCTTCTCGCTCTTTTTTCATCTAGGAGTACGACAAATTAATTAGTTGGATTATTCGCAATGTAAAAAGTGTTATTTCAGTAAAAGTTATCATTTTCGCTGTGCATACTGGAAGTATAAATAGCAAACTTACATGTTACTTTATTCCAGTGGAACAACTGAAAGCTGGTAGCCTTCACCACCATTATCAATGTCGTCTATGTGAGTCCGTATTTCGTCGCTATTTGGATCTGAATAGTGTAAATTTATTATTATGGGTTCCAAAATTTCGTCATGTCCTATTTCTTCTTGTAATTTGTCCGTATATTGCACACAAATATCCTATGTCTTTTTCTGTTACATGATCAATTTCCTCGTTAATTCGATTTTCTGTTTGTCAGTTCGAATGTCTTATTTCTCTTTGCAACTCTCCGCTTTACTTCAGCCCATATAAGCATGATCGGATTGTATTCGCAGTGGTAGACTGGTAAGCGTATTATCTCGAGTCCTCTTTTGTCTGCAAGTTAGTCTAGTTCGTACATTTTAGATTGATTTTTGAATGGTATTACGCACTGCAATCGGTCAACCTAAGTTTCCGTTGCCGAAAATCCAACACTTTTTTATTGTAACCATTCAGCAATGGCATCTTTTCCGTTTGATGAATTTAGAATTTTATTTATGACGACCCAGTAGTATTGACATTGTCCATTATTTAAAAAAATACTAGTCTATCCTCCTCTAAATAATTTAGAAATGAGTTCAAAAACCAATCTTTAGATGTAGCTGCTATCATTTCTTCGCGACAATTTATTTCAAAGTTGTAAACAAATAAAAAGTCGTTTAAAACTCAATCACAATAAAAGAGGAATGAAACTAGTTAAAAACTTAATATTTAATATAAATTCAACTGTAAGCAGGCAACAATAACACAATAACAACAGGCAACAATAACAATAACAACAGGCAACAATAACACAAGTCGACAACCAGAAAACTGCATAAATATTTTGGAGGTTGTTTCTTATAGTTTTTTTTTTTTTTTTTTTTTTTTTTTACTGAAACCGGAAAAATATTTTTTTAAATCCATCTCAACAAGTTATCTTGCAAAACCCGTGCTTTTAATTTAATTAAGCGCAGAATTCCCCTTTTAAAACTGAAGTCTGGTATCCTATTGTTGATTAGAAAAAGCATATCCAACAATGATTTCTTACATTAATTTCATATTTCTAACAGCGACACTCAAGAGGAATATAAATAGAAAATGCGAAGAATTGATGGGGTCAGTAGGAGGAGGAGTCGTAAACTGGGAAAGGTGATTCAAGCCGGAACACTCAGTTTACATCTTCCATTCAATCGTGACTGTGCACGTGTTTTAGTTCTGTATTATGGCTCCAAGAGGTTGTGTAATTTCTCCAGGCTACTTTTGTTTTATTTGTGTTGAAGACATTATTGAAAGTCAACAAAGAAACATAAGTGATTTTGTAAAGAAAGCTTACTTTGCTTGCTTGAAGTTGTAACTTAGGGATTAAGACAAACCATGAGCTCCTCACAAAATGTGTAGAAAATGTGAGGAGGATCTATTGTGGTTTATGTGTAGGAAAAACTCATTTTGGTTTGACAGTCCTACGTTTGCCGTGAACAGCAAAACAACGCTACTGATTGCTACTCTGTTCGGTAGTTATAAGAGGCTTTAATACTAAAAATAAGAAGAACATATCTTACCCAACCTTAGTTCACCTATTCGTCCAGCGTCTTATACCTCACAAATACCAGTTCCACACCCACTTTCAAGTTAGGATGATATCCAGAATGATTCTGAAGATGGAAACACATTACCTCAGCAGGACGAGTCTTACTCAGATTTTTCTGTTGATGAAGGACCGCAACCATTTTCTCATAGCGAGCTTACTGATTAGTTAGAGATTGAGTCTTATCCAAAGATGGAGCCGAATTGCTAGGATTAAGAGTGAAAAATAAAAATCTGCTGACACCTGGACCTTGATTTTCCTGGTATAAGCACGGGGAGAAGGAATTCACTCATTTGTTCTGCAAAGAGGGAAATCTCTCTTTTTTTTAATGATGTTCAAGGACTAATGAAGTCTTTGACACAGTGAAGAACAAGATGAAAGAATTCACCAGGATGTCTGTAATTTCTCAAGACGATACCAAAAAAGATGGGACGTCAACATGCTAGCTGATTACTGTTGGGTGCTCAGGCGGGAAACAAAAGATGGAAAACGAAAGCGTGTTCGGAGGAACATCAAAGAAAAGAAGAAAAGGTTCTCAGACAGAAAGAGTAAACATGCAGTATTAAATATATCATGAAGGAATAGTTTTCCTTCGAGTGGATAGTGCTTTTTATATAGGAAAGAATAGTACTTTTTAAATGTAAAGTCCCCATGTTTTGCAAAAGAAAAAACTGTGCGTAATGGAGGAGAATGAAGGTCTTTTTGGATTGACCACCCTAAAAACAAAACTTACCAAAAAGATTCCATGCAGCCGAAATAAAATTTTGCAAACCTGTATAATCAAAAGGTTATTACCAACCGGAAACTAAGTATGGAGTCGATGACAAGAAGATGTTAAATGGGAGTCGTGATAAGAAATAAGTTGATAAAGCTTGCTATACTGTAATAAGAATTATGAGTTCCATTTCATATGTCAAACCAAATCCACTGGAAGTTACATACGAGATTCAGTTTACGCTAAAAGTTTTATATGGAAGCATTTAGAATTATGTACCATGACAACCAGTTGACACAAAAAGATGGGGTTTGCACATATCTAGTCATAATTATTTTTTTAAATGCCAAAGTGAGTACTAATACTCTTCAAGTTAGCGTGTCTGTCACTGACAACATTACCACGCAAATCCAACTGGACGTCTCCGAAAGTCTGCTCAAGGCCATGAAACTTAGCATTTGAAAACAACTGTTCATAGAACACTCTTACGTATTTTTAACTGATTTCAAAATTATATAGATATAGATATAGATATAAACGGGTAAATTGAGAACATCCATACATATGTTAGGGGCATGTTCACGCATAACTTTGACATAGGTCCACAGATTTTGATGATTCTTTCATTGTTTGAAAGAGTGTGCCTTCCTATTAATAATGTGTCTAACCGACATGTGTACATGTTCACGTACAAGAAACATAGATGTATTGAATTGTATTATTCCTGTTTAGTTTCAAAGAGTATACTTTCTGCACATAAATTTTATTAGCATCTGATGATAGCTTTTAGAGTTAGACAATGAAACCTAAATAATTAGTTGTTTATTAGTTCAACATTTCTTTCACCGGCGAGGCTTTATAAGACGTAAACTTAACAGCTTAACGTGGGATCCGAATCACATGAGCTTTCGCCGGGTATCGACCCAGGTCTCCGACGCCAAAGATGCGTACGGTGACCACTTAGTCATGAGGGAGTTCAATGAAATCTTAATAACTGAGAGTGTCAATACTGTGGGTGTGTTCACGTACAATTCCTTAACACGCAGACCGATATATATAAGTGTAGTTCGGTACCTAAACCAAAACTAGAATGGTTTAGGTACCGAACTACACTTCTGGGATAACGAAAAAATCGAAAAATTTAACAAATTTAAGGCAAAAATAACCGACTTTAAAGAAGATACTAGAAAGTAGATAATATTTTTTTAAAAAAGAAATTTTTAAGAATTTGAACAAAAGCGGAAAAAGCCATAAAGTAATTTATTACTGTTATCTAAAAAAAACTTTTGAAGATTGTCTAAACCAAAAAATAAATAAATCCTAATATAAAGTCATAGTGTATGGTAATTTTATGATGCATTTATTTATTTGGCATGGCACATGCTTCAATCTTTTTATAGATAATGATAATGAATTAGCTTATCAGCGCTTTTATTATTTTTCTGGTTTTTAGCGCTTTGTTGAAAGTGGATTTATATTGTTCTTATGAAATTTTTATTTAAAAGGTAAATATATATGAAGGCGAGCTTTGGAGAAAAGATCCTTTTATCGTTTTTGACACACGAACCTATGAAAATTCAAATACGTTTCATTGCTGATACCGTGCCTTTAAAGTGGATAACCTCCTTTACTTATATTGACGATAATACTTACAATAATTGTCATTACTTTGCTATTGAATTGCTATTAATTCAGTCCTACATTTCAAGCAAAATTGTAGAAAAATACAATATATCTTGGTTGCCAAGGTTATGAAGCGGTAAGTTCGAATGCAATCTTTCATTAGCCTTTTCATAGTTAACTGTAAAGAAAGCTTCGCTTACCATATGCATTGTATAATCTGTTCCAAATAAATAA
This sequence comes from Thermobia domestica, assembly GCF_964235325.1. Lineage (NCBI taxonomy): Eukaryota > Metazoa > Arthropoda > Insecta > Zygentoma > Lepismatidae > Thermobia > Thermobia domestica. The sequence goes on from NC_137455.1 coordinate 222,491,980, forward strand.
AATTTACAGTACTTATTGTGATCTGCAACACTTACTCTTTACACTCTTACTTGGTATATTGATTAAAATCAACTTTATATAAATTAATAATAATTAGAAGGTTTAAAACAATACAAACTGAGTCAACTTATTAAATGATAATTTGTTGAAGAATAAGATGAGAACATATAGAATATGTGATGAATCGTGATCTCTCAATGCAATCGTGAAGAAATAAAAACAAAAGATGAACTTGGGAAAACCAAATATAACTATTACTTTCTTGTTCGCAAAGTACGCATCGGTGATTTGAAAAAGGATTTAAAAAGATAACTGGAACAAGCAGGTAATTAATACAGACTTGTTTAATAACTGTAGTCCACCAGTTTTAATAACTGTAATATTATAATTATTCAACCATTTAAAGAATGGAGGAAATATGCATTTTTATGATATGATATTACACACATTTCACTCTTATAGTTGAATACTCTTGAAAGAAAAATAATAAATTAGCATGCATCTAAGTATTTAATACTACACTACTAGTAACAGGGCCGCAATTAGGGCCAGATAGGACACTTGCCTCAGCACTATGTAGGAAGTAGACGTCGGAGAAAAGCAGTGTAACACAAAAATAGGCAGATTATTTGTTTTTTAAAAATAGTGAGAAAAACAATTTTGTATTACAAATTTAGATAAGAAACATATAGATTTATTTATGAAATAAAAGACAAATTCTCACCAAAGCATATACTATCTAATAAAAACTAACGCTATTATTTATTAAATAGTATATGCTTTATTCGGAATTTGTCTTTTGTTTCATACAAGAAGTTCCAAGGCTAGAATGAGTGGTATTCGGATAGATTTATTTGTTTCAATTTTATGAATTTATTGCTTTTGTTGTTATTATTATTAAATACTATAATATAAAGCCATATTAGTATGATTTTAAAATTGCTTGTAAAAGGTACGTAATTCGTGAAGTAAAATTTATTTTATTTTTATTTTTATTTATTTATCTATTTATTGTATTTAGGCGTACATTTAAGCTTGGAAATTGATTTTACGGCAATTCGACTAACTAATCTCAGGTTGATAACAAAATTATATTCAAGTTATTGTTGACAGAGAACAATATTTTTTCTTCTCCTAAAACAAGAGAAACAGTAAAAACTGTTTGAAAGAAATAGCTTGATCCTGCCGTCAAAATGATTTTGTTTCTTTTATTTTATATTGTCGTTATTATTGAGATAGTTATGACTCCAGGCCATAATGTATAATATTTTAGAATCATACTTCAGGTTTTCAACCGTAGAAAAGTTTGTTGCCTATTGTACAATTTCGAGACCACATAGGTATAAGCAATATCTTATAATATCACAGAATAGAAGACTTATATCGTAGCTATACCTTCTTGCACATGAGCCCTTGACGCGTTTATATATATATATATATTAGCACTTTTCTGCCCTTTAGGTTAAAGGAGACAATGAGAAAGGAATGGTGGAAATACAATACAAACCATACCCTGGACGGATTCGAACTCACAGTAGACAACAGTATACAAACCTTACGATAGTCACTGTAGTGACTCAGAGCCGACGATCAATTTCGAAGTAATCACATTGATGTAAAGTAGACTAATAAATGTAGAATAAATGAATGACGATGAAGGAATTTTTAGTGAAAAAGTGGGATGAGACGAGACAATCTCTAAAAATTCCACAGACCCTATGGTCTCTGCTTGGAACTCGCATCAATGGATCAGTAGTTGCTGTGTAGTGAAGTCTAGCTGTATGAAGCGTTAGGTTGATTATCTTTAGGCACGAAACCCATCAGTCTTGCGGATCAACTTAAGAACATGAATGTTTTAAACTCTCTCTTGTACGAGATGTGCTTGGTTCGATCTGAGACCATACGAGTTTGTGGTGGAGAACATCGTGTCTGCGAGTTTACAGTTCCACCCACATTCTCATTCCATTAATTCTTTCATAATCATTCACTTTCATTAATCGTCCGATTAATGATGATCAGGCATAGAATCAGGATCAACTTTATACTAGAGGCGAACCTTTACCACTGAACTAGCGTACCCCGAATCAAATATCGTGAATTCTTTAATATTGAATTAAGTGAAATCATAAATTAAATTCAATTTTACTCACCCTAAGTTTTAACATCCAAAGAGATCGTGTTGAGAATAAGCTTTCCTAACTGAGGGTACAGCAAGTGGCAACTATAGCGATACACAGTAAATACAGCATTTGAATAAATACCTGAACTATTTAACTGATTTATGTTTAGGTGTTTTAGAGTCTATCAGTGACGTCGTTAGTGAAACCAGCCCCTTTTAAAATCTCATGTGTCTCCAAATTGATTTTGATTAATTTATTTATTATTCGTTCTCTTGAGTATAATAATAATAATAATAATAATAATAATAATAATAATAATAATAATAATAATAATATAACTCATTAGCAACGTTTAAGGGTAAGGAGAAATTGTCCTAGTACATACTGTAGATGCATTTAGTCTGTTAGTTTTGGGAGTCTTGAGTTTCTTTGACGGTAGTTGAGAGGATAACAGTTGTCACTTCGGTTTACATCTACAATTTATTACAACTTGAAGAAGTTTCAGTGGTACGTTCCTAGATCCGGGTGTGCGTATAGGACAATCTATCTGAAACTTCCTTATTCTACCCGTACTTTCAGCAACTAATGAGGGCTTTTACCAACTGAAGATTGGAAAAGCCTACTCCCCAAAAGAAAGTTAGGAAAGCTATTTCTGTATAAGCCTATTATCATCCACTTACAGTAAGGCTATATCCAGTGACATATGCAGGATGTAGTCCTCCAGGTTTGGACATTCCCGAAACTTCTAATTTTGAGAAAATAAGTGCACTTTTACAAATTATAACATAATATAAATTATAAGGCGCAATAAAATAAATTATATGGATTTTGTATGAACCCATTAAAGATCTTTGAATTCCCTCCGAAAATAAACCCTAGCCTTTCCTTGTCCTAACCCTTAAGATCAAAAATACTTCCAGGAGCATATTTAGGATTTGGCTTTAGGGCTGCCGACTAAATCCTACGTAAAGATAAGCCATTGTATTTTCGTTTTTTGTATGTGGGAAAACAGATTTTATTGGAGTTTTTAGGATGGATTTAAACTAGGAACTCGCAAATGCCGAAACAAACTGAGCTACGATCACTCTCTTGAGTGTTAAAATCGGGGACAATCAGAAACACAGGCAAGGATTAAAACTCATTTTCACAAATTACTGGCATTCCCGAAAACAGGGACGAATAGTTAGTTTACTTTATGGTTCAAATTCCAAAATGACAAAGAAGAAAAAAGAGAGATAAAGATAACATGCTTTCCTCGAGGGCAAACAATAAGCCTAGTAACATAATATAGGTTAGAAAAACATTTCCTACTTACTTTAATAATTGACTCACACCTTCACAGACTTCAATTGGTACTGACTTTTCTCATGATCTTGAAATTTTTTCACAGGTTTTCTTCCTGTTTCTCAAGCCGATCTTCCGAAATGTGGACACTATGTACCCAGTATCTGTCCCAAACTTTCGGCACGCAATAGAAAAACAGGCGTCTGCTTTAATGCTGTATTCCAATCATGGCATCTGTTGGAACCAGTTTCTCTGGAAAGAACATTTTCTGTTGCCAAATGTAGCACTGGAGTATGTCCTTAATTCAGGTTAATTTCGATGCTCTTTACCCAAATCACTTCAGTCGTAGAAGGATGAGTATATTTGAGAATCGTTTGTCTTTACATCTACATAATCACATCACCACCTGTATTTGTACCCTCATCATTAAAACTCTTTAGAGGATAATTATGTTTCAGTCACACTATATGTCCCCTCATGTTTCACTCCACAAATGGCTTTTCTTGATCACGTTAGCTTGACGAGAAAAATATTCGAATTTAATACTTTTCCATAATAATATTACACTGTTAGTACTATCTAACATTACAATTACACTGCACAGTGCACTGCTTTCTGTATGATCTTGATTAAACCGAACACGTTCGCATTGACTTTCAGTTCAGCTATAAAATACTCTGTAATCGCGAAGTGTTTGTATTAGAAACTAACTAACTAACTAAACTAACTCTATGGCTTATGGAACTCGGAGGTTCAATTCCGCGTTCACAAAAGCTCTCCACTGACTTCTATCCTTAGCCAACTGGATCCAGTTTCTACTTTGTATTCCTATTTCTGCGAAATTAATCTTAATATTGTCCTCCCATCTGTGTCTAGGTCTTCCTAATGGTCGTTTTCCGATTGGTCTTAAAGTCAAGACTTTGAAAGCGTTTCTATTTTCTTCCATCCTAGCTACATCACCTGCCCACCTAAGCCTCCTATACTTGATGACCCTAACAATATTTGGTAAACCGTATAAATTATGTAGTTCCTCGTTATGAAATTTTCGCTATTCCCCACTCCCGTTCCTCTTGGGTCCGAATAGTCGGTTCAGGATCTTGTTCTCACATACTTTCAGTCTATATTCTTCTTTCAGAGTAAGCGACCATGTTATGCAACCATATAGAACAACAGGATGATTATCGTTTTATATATTTTAAGCTTCAAATTCCTCGACAGAATTCGCGACGACAAGAGATTTTGAACTGAATGATAACATGAATTCCCTGCTTTTAGTCGAAATTTAATTTCTTCGTGTTGTATTAGAAACACATTCATGAAATATGAAATCCATCTTTCTTTAATTTTTACATACTTAAAAAAACACAAGTCTTTATTGCTCTTTCCATGTACAGACAATCTATTGTACAGTGTATTTTCGTGAACTTCAAAATCTTTTCTGCTCATTATTGGGATTGTATTGAAGAAAAAATAATCAATGTTCCCAATTTAATCTAACTACTTCTAGTTATTTTTCTTGGCGAATTCCTTTAGTTTCGCAAGGCAGAAGTTTAACTCAAGTGAATTATGATTCTAATTCTATAACCAATTTATAGAACTTCCCCTTAAATCTATTTAAATTAATTATCATTTAAAAGAATAATGAATGAATAAAAGAGAGCTAATGGAAAATATAGTTAATTTTATTAACGTTGTACAGCCACAGTGGCCGGTCAGAAACTAGAACTTTAAAAGCTGTAGCATGTGAATGAAATGGTAGATCTACAAGCTAATACCATCTCAAGCAAATGAGGAGGAACTTCTGTATTTAGGGGCACTTTAAATCTTCAGTTCACTGATGTTTTCATGGGTCATACCAGACAATGTTTGGTTGGTATGAATAAGGACAGGACCAGTACCTCCCCAAATCCTCCATAATTGTTATACTCCAGTAGAAAGTAAATCTTGAGATGTATTTGGCAGTTGTTACGTAAATAAATAAAATTTACTATTTGTATTGAAAACTGGCACATCAACATTTGTAAAATACGAAACTGTGAATAATTTTGAATGTGTAATTTATAGTTCACGGCAATATTGGAATTTGTATTTAATTACATGTTTTATAACATCCAATCAGGGATTTTGCCAGGATTTGAAAATTGAGTGGTTGTAACAAGGTATTGTGCGAAACTGGATGGACTGCAAAGGCACTTTTTCGTGTTCTTCGTTGTCTTCGTAGACTATACATTATTTCTTCATCAAGGGAAATGTTGACAAAAACTTAAAAGTATTCAAGGGGAGGGTGTAAGAGGAGGTGGAAAGTGCTAGCAAAATCTCTGCGTTCATGTTTCTTTAGAAACAACTAAAACCTTTGTTGTAATGGAAAACAGTTAATTGTTAACAGTTACTTTTTCATAAATTACTAGTAAAATATTATTATACTTGTAAGTAAATTCAATAGTGTTTAATTGTGTAATAATTTGTCAGTTTCTATGCATACAATATATATGTGTGTATTAAAGTATTAATTAAAAGTCCATTAAAGTATGAAAGTTTTTGTTACTTCGCCTTAATTGAAACGAATCACTTTCAGGGAATATGAAATAATACGGGCAAACACTTTATATTAAACGATCAAATGCAATATACAAGGTTTTACTATATTATTTTAATTATGTTCTTTTATAATATACTATACTAATTATAATATATTGTTAGGAAACACAAGGGTGCGTAACAATTTCAACGAAGTATCTAAAAAAAACGAATATGAGGTCTAGGTTTTCAAACCATTTATCAAACCAAATGGGACATATCCCCCAAATGAAAGAACTCAGCTACGTCACTGTAGCCTAGTATACTATATATACTTAGTAGGACAATAAAATGGTGTACAATGCCAATATTCTCCAGATAGGATAAATTAAACATAATTAAACGTTAACAAGTATTTCAACTTAAGCGTAATATGGTTACTCCTCATCCCTATTAGCATATAATGTCGAGCTTATGCATAGGTGTCATTGTCTACAACTGTGTCAACAAATTTAACTTTGCTATATAGACATGTTTACTTAATTACAATGTAACAATAATAAAACAGGATTAATTATTCAGTATGCTCATAAAACTATTTTAAAGACTTCTTTCATTAGCACGTTAAGATTGCCGTAAAAAGTGAAATAAAAGGTCTTTGATCGACCTTGAAACTTGCATACGCTAAGTTAAATAAATGTTTCAGCTCCCATTCACATCCCTTTCGTATTCGTTTTAAGTCTTGTATTTGTTGGTATCTTTCTTTTGCAACTATTTTCTATTCCTTTGTCGAATAGGGATTCAGTCAAATACAAACTGAATACAAACATTTATTAAAATACGGACTACTATTTTAAATGAATACACAATATACAGTATCATTATATACTTTTCTACATAGACAGGTGCAGATATATCGCTACAATCTATAGCTAGAAACGAAACGAAACTACAGTGTATGATCACGATCAGTACTCGTAGTTTGAGGGAAATTTCTCTAATCTAGGAAAATGTCGTAGGTAAATTTAGCAAAAAGGGATTTTTTCGATAAAACATGAAAATCCAGGGTAATTCTCGCGCTGATTGATTGACCAATTGTATCAGGCATATCTCCTAATATTTATCATATGATTATTTGCTAGATTTGCATAACAATATTTAAATTTTCTTGAATAATTTGAGATTATTTTTTTTTACATATTGTATTTTTACAAATTTATTTTGTATATTTGTTTGCATAATGAAAGGGAATGGCTGAATTTGGTGATTAATTTATGTTAAATTTTATTAATTAATTATCATTGTGAATTAACTTAAATATCGTTAATATCTATTGATAGTCCTAAGTTTTATTTTTATTTATTTATTTATTTATTTATTTATTTATTTGCCAAAGTTCCAGATACAGCAAGGCAGCCATTTTACACTGAAACTATATAACATAGAATATAAAATTAACAATAACAAGTATAAACAAAAAGCTATATAAAGGTCCATAAGTGTAGCAATAACAAATTGAAATAAAACTAAGGTTCCATAAGTGTAGCAATAATTTCCTGTCGGAAAACATTCTCAGGTTTAAAAATATCCACGTCAGAAGCAATGGAGTTAAATTCAGAAGCCAGTCTATAGAACAAAGAACGCTGAATAATTGATAATCGAGGCGTGTTGCAATGAAGTAGTTCACTATTTCTAGTTCTTCTTGCAGGTACCCGAATATTAAATTTAGAGATTAGTTCATCAGTTCTAAGTTTCCCATTTAGAATTCTATGAAGAAACATCATATCAAATAGCATGCGACGAGATGAAGGTGTACGGATGCCAAGAACAGTCAACAATTCAGGTTTACTTAAACAGCGTACAGAAGGTATTCTTTTCCTGACAATGGCAAGAAAGAAATTTAGAACTGAGTCAATGCGAGAGAGAGTTGATACGCTAGCCATACTCCAAATGGTGGAACAGTACTCTATTTTGGTTGAAATGAACGTTTTATAGAATATACTTAAGGCTGTAATATCCCTAATCTCTGTAAACCTGTACAGGAGACCTAATAATCGCATAGCACTCTTGGTCATGGCAGCAATGTGATCAGCAAACAGAAGTCTTTCGTTGAACACAACCCCGAGATCCTTCTGAGATGAGACCTTGGCAATAGGATCATCTCCAATGAAGTAGGTAGAAGGGATTTTGTTTTTCTTTAATGAAAATGTAATGGTAGAAGATTTTAAGGGATTTACTTTTAGATTCCACATGCTACACCAGTCCAGAAGATCTGAGAGGTTTTTTTGCAGTTCAATCACATCTTGAGCTGTCCTAATTTCCCGAAATAATTTGCAGTCGTCAGCAAAGAGAAGAATTTTGGTATCAGATAACTCAAGATAAGACGGGAGATCATCTATGAAGAGAAGGAAAAGAAGTGGGCCTAGAATACTACCCTGCGGAACACCAGAGAGAACAGGAACAAAATTCGAAGCAGATCCAGAGAGAACAACACGTTGTTCACGTTCGGTGAGATAGTCTCGTAACAATGAGAAGAAGTTGCCGTGAATATTAAATCTATGTGCTAGTTTATGAAGAAGAAGCTTAGTGTCAATGCGATCAAAAGCTTTAGTTAGGTCTAGATAGATTACATCAAGTTGTGTATTATTGGACAGAGATTTAACTGCTTCCGAAAGTAATAAAGATAAATTTGTGATAGTAGAACTGCCAGGAAGAAAGCCATGTTGAGCAGGATCTAAGTAGGGTGAAACAAATTTATGCAATCTATCTTTGATTATTTTCTCGCACACCACAGAAAGGATGGGCAAGAGAGAAATGGGTCTGTATGATGAAACATTGTTCGCGCTGCCAGATTTCAAAATAGGTACAATATTAGCCTGTTTCCACGATCTAGGAAAAACACCTTCACTAAAGCATCTATTTAAAAATCGTGATAAAGGGTTGGCCAGAGATTCTGTAGTATTACGTAAGAAGATTGAACTGATATTGTCAGGACCAGGAGAACGATTCAAAGGTAAAGAAGAAAGAAGATGCCTTACCTCATCAGGAGAAGTACTGAGTGAAGACAACGAGTGTGAACAAACTTGCTGAACAGGGGGAAGCGGCGTAGGAGTAGTCTGAACACAAAAATTCTTGTAGAAATAATCACTAAAAATATGAACTCTATTTTCACCTGTTGCTACAATAGAGTCGTGAAAAATTTCTTCAGGAATGCGGGAAGCACTTCTTCTTGAATTTATGAGGGACCAAAATCTGTTTGGATTTGTAGAAATATCAGATGTTATACTGGCAATATAGTTTTCATATTTTATTTTAAGCAACTGTTTTGAGTAACGTCTTATCTCAGAAAATTTCTTATATGTATTCTCATTTGGATGTTGCTTCCACAGTGACCATGACAGTTTTTTGTTTTTTAAAACGGATCGCGCCTCCGAATCAAACCATGGAGGGTACCTACTAGACTTACATTTCTTTTTAGGAACAAAGTCTTCACATGCTGCATGTACAATATCATTGAGGAAATCCAGGGCTTCATTGACAGAACCCACTTCAAGAATGTCCCATGGAATAAGAGACAGGGCACGATTAATGTCAACCCAAGGGGCTTTCCTCCACAAAGGAGCTCGATGCTTACTAGATGAGTAATATTTATTTATTCTGTGAACTTTTTTTATGTGGAATAAGGCCTCCAAGCTTTCATGATCAGAAGAGAACAGATTAAGTGATGGAGTGATAACACATTTATCGAGCGAAGACAACACATAGTCTAGTATCCTATTTCCTCCTGTATTGTACACCTTGTCTCAAAAAGGTTGAGCGCATTCTTTATTGGTGTTTTGAGGCAAAAATTTTCAAAGTCCAGCTTCGGGTATCTTCGGGAAAAAGTAAGCCAGGTTCGAACCTCCAAGCCAGCCTTTGCAATCGGGAAAAAGTTTGCAGATGTGTTTTTCTTCTTTTAAATATAATAAGACTTGTTACCAAGTGTTTAAAAAAGCAACATTGATTGAAATACTTAATGATACAATATTTCGAAACCTTTTTTTTTTTTAATGTTAGCACATGCTTGTTTGTCATTTAGCTCTCCATACGTAATGGAACATTTAAATACGTTAAAGAATCTTTCCATATGTAAAAGAATGCTCAAAGTTAAGAAATAGAACATAATTATCGCCTGAGTACTAAAATAAAAGTCAAAGTAGAACAGAAACGGCGTTTGTAATGGATATGAATGTCATAATTATCTTGAGATCCCTTATAGATCGCTAGAAGGTTGTGTTAGCTCATCGGTAAGCTGTCGGATTTCAAATCATAAGGTTAAGGGTTCGAATCCCGTCTAAGCTAATCCTTTTTTAAAATTATATTTTCCGCAATGCATGAAAAATTATATAAAATAATTACATTAGAATACATAAGTTGTGTATATATAACATAATCATTGCAGAACATAGTAATTATTATGTTTAAAATATAACATCTGAGATAATTTTCACAGTAGGTCGGTATTATATATGAGGATGTAAATACAAGTTAGGAAAATCATTTAATAGCAATAAATAAGTTATGTAGTGTATTTATTTGCATCTATTTGTCATACAGATGTAACTTCTCAATATTCTCATTACAGCATGTCATTTACATTCGTGAAATACAATATATTCCTACGGATATAGAAAGTGTATAAACAGAGTATCGAAAGTCGTATCCTGCTTCAAGACACATAACTTTTCCCGATCCCCTTAACGTCACGGGAAGAAACACAAATTCTCTTTAGAACGGAATGTCGTTACTTAGAGTCTCATTCGAATACGTTGAATATGCTTTTGTATATTCATCTCTCTCTCTCTCTCTCTCTCTCTCTCTCTCTCTCTCTTTCGTTTTGTTTATGTGTGTGTGTGTGTGTGTTGCGAAATATCCCAAGTTGAATACAACATTTGCCAAGTATATGAGCATCATTGTCATCGAATACCAGAAATTGAAAATCGTGTTTCTTCAAATTGGGTTTGCGTGTTCATGTTAGCTCACTGGTAGAGTACGGACTTGCCAATAAAGAGGTCTTGAGTTCAAAGCCTACAGCTAATTATCATTCTTTTGTTGGTAGGATTGCACAGAAATCGGATACAAGGAGTGGTTTACTTCTAGAAATATTTTCAGAAGCGTTTAGGTAGCCCTGAAAAGGGCTGTTTTCGGGAGTTAAGGCGGGGACATTAATATTGTGTCCAAGACCTTTCTGAATTTATTACACGCTCCATTCTTCTGGGCATGGAATCTATTACATGGGTGACAAATCTATGTCCTTCCCCTACCTCCAGCCATGCTTCGGAAACAAGATGCCACAGGTCATCCTGAGTTCTTGGTGGATCTGCCTCAGGCCAACTTTCCCTTAGAGTACGCTTCACTTCTGCCCACATATTTTCCATGAGATTGAGGTCTGCTCCACGAGCGGCCAGTCGATTAAATCAATCTCAGGGTGCCCTGCGAACCATTCCTGAATCACACGGGAAGTATGTATTGGCGACTGGTATTGCTGGAACTGAATTACACCATCAGCCTGAAATACTCGTACAGATAGCACCATGATATTACTGATAATGTCTAAGTACTGAGCATTGTCCAGATGTCCTTCAATTCTATGAAGCTGTCCTGCTCCGCGACTGGAAATCCAACCCCAACATAAAATAGATACATGGCCACTGCGATTGCAAGCAGCCACATATCCATGGTCATATCGGGTGCCTCTCGGACGATACACAAAACGGCGTCCCTCCTTTGATGTTGTGAATATGGATTCATATGAGAAAACTACGTTTTCCTAATTGAGACCCACATTCGCCTGTGCAAACGCGAGACGGTAAATTTTGTGGTCGCCTGAGAGTTTTTCCTTCACGGCAGCAACACGGCCACGTAACCCAGCATGACGAAGCCTTCGCAGAGCTGTATGCTTACTACCAGAAAAGAGAGAAACTTCCTTAGCTGTCTAGACGTCCTTAGTGGGTCTAACCGGGCTTCTTTTACTAATCTTGCATCTTGGGCTTCGGTTGACACATGCGGACGACCAGGAGATCGTAAATTATCAGTCTGACCTGTAGCACCATATTTCCGAATCCATCGCCTTCCTGTAGAGGCCGGGACACCTACTCGCCTGCTAGCTGCAGTTGCAGAATAACCTTCCAACTCCCATAAAGTAATTACTGCTGTACGTCTATCCATAGTTACCAATGTTCTGAGCTGTGAGAAGGAAGCAATAGGTAAAAGCTAGTACCTGAAGTGTGATTGGTTACTTGCACGACACGCCTATTGTGGGGAACAGCGTTGCCAGATCTAGCATAATGATGCTAGATCTAGCATAATTTGCATGTCTCTAGCATCTAGCATCTTGCTTTTAGCATCCTGCCCAAATCTAGCACAATTTCAGCAAGTTTATCAAAAAGCCGTAAAACCTGGAGATGAGAAAGAAGTTGGTCGTGGGAAGAAAAAGAACGGCAGAAATGTATCCTCTTCCATTGATTCATACAGTCGGTAAACCATACAGGCAGTCTTATTTTTCGAAGTAAGTTCGAAACGTCTTTGGGCTTTTTTGTGGCTCCACCCAGGGTTTTCTAATCCTTTAACTCCGACGCATGGGCGGAGCTATGGGGGCCATTCTCCCCCCAACTTTTTGACAACTTCACCATCTTTATTTCTGACTTCATGATCATATTTATTCCTGAAATGACAGCTCCGAGACCGACCAAAAATCTGCCGCCCCCCCAGCAGACGATTCCCAACTCCGCTTATGCTGCGAAGTAATTTTCTTTCAAAATATGTAAACAAAAACTTTGCATTCATTTATACGACATATACGCCATTGAATCTGGCAACGACTGCATTAATTTAGTTGAGTTAAAATTTTGGTGCGTGAAGTATTGAGTTCTATCCATGCATTCTTGCTCTCTGTGTATTTTAAGTTACGTTATCGTATCTCAACTTCGTTTTTTTAAACTCCTGAATTAGTAATTATGAGGATCTAGCATAATTTGACCGAATCTAGCATAAGTTCGATCAGGTTTTGGAATAATTCCGAGCTGTGAGTCTGGCAACGCTGGTGGGGAACAACTTGGTCAACGACTCGCGAAAGAAATCTGAAAATGGTGCGCCGTAATAATAATATTAAAAACAGTTTTTATAAAGGAATATTAATACATACGAAAAGCTGTTTAAAGAATGAATTGTTATACTGACTTTACACGTAAAAAAACATATACCATATACCAAACAGATTGAGCGATATGATGATAGCTGTTTTGAGACAAACACTTTCGAAGTCCAACTTCGGGTATCTTCGGAAAACAGTAAACTAAAGCTGCTGGTTCGAACCTCCAAAGCCAACCTTAGTAATCGGGAAATGATGTACAGATATGTTTTTCCTTCTGTTAAATATAATAAGACATGTTGAAATGGTATTAAGTGTAGAAAAAAGTAACATTGAAATACTTAATGATACAATATTTCGAGACTATGTATTCACACTCTCGTTTCGTCATTGTGATTTCCATACGGAAAAGAGCATTTACGTATGAGCTCAGTTATATTTCAGAAGCAGCTTCCGAAAAGCGGTCATATTAGCTCAGTGGTACACCACCGAGCGCTTAAATCGTGAGTTCGATACCCGTTCAGGTGAAATTCTTTTATGATATTCTACTTTCCTCAATGCATGAAAATTATGTAAAATAGTTACATTACAATTCATCAGTTGTATATATCAGTTGAATATATATATTCATATCATCAGTTGTATATATCAGTTGAATATATATATTCATATCATTTCACGACATAAGTAATTCTTATCTTTAAAATATAACATCTGAGGTATTCACAGAACGTCGGTGTGTTATGTGTGAACATTGAATACAAATTTAAAAAATCGTGTAATAGCAATAAATAAGTTATGTAATGTATTTATTTGCAGCTACTTTCATCGCAGATAACTTCTCAATATTCGCATTACAGCATTTAGGTAGAGCATATCGAAAATCGGATCGTGGTCTAAGACAAAAAACTAGCTAGCCCCAAACTGCCACGCAAGAAATTCGCGAATCGCAAAAGTAAAGTGAAGAGATTGAGAGCGGCAATTCCTTAATCGCTCTCTCTCAACTCTCTCTTATCTGCATTTATACACATAAAAGTGTATGTATGTATGTTCCAACATAACTCATGTATGCCTAGAGCAGGGTTTCTCAACCTGGGAGTCGCGGCCCCTAGGGGATCGCGAAGATAGGCGGAAGAGATAAATATAGTTAGAATCTAATACCAGAAATTATTTTTAAATATTATTTTTAATTTCGTTCTGATAAGCATACTTTTATTTTTTATACACACTGTAAAGAACAATAAAAAATAAGTCTACTGAACATTTTCAAAGGGTGTAGAATTCGTGTTACTATTCGGTTCAAAGTCTCTTGTCGTCGCGAATTCTGTCGAGAAATTTGAAGCTTAAAATATACAAAACGATAATCATGCCTGTTGTTCTGTATGGTTGCGAAACATGGTCACTTACTCTGAGGGAAGAACATAGACTGAAAGTATTTGAGAACAAGATCCTTAGACGAATATTCGGACCCAAGAGGAACGGGAATGGGGAATGGCGGAAACTTCATAACGAGGAACTACATAATTTATACGGTTTACCCAACATTGTTAGGGTCGTCAAGTCTAGAAGGCTTAGGTGGGCAGGTCATGTAGCTAGAATGGAAGAAAGTAGAAACGCTTTCAAAATCTTGACTGGAAGACCAATCGGAAAACGACCATTAGGAAGACCTAGGCGCAGATGGGAGGACAATATTAAGATGGATCTCGCTGAGATAAGAATACAAAGTAGAAACTGGATCCAATTGGCTAAGGATAGAAGTCAGTGTAGAGCTTTTGTGAACGCGGCATTGAACCTCCGGGTTCCATAGGCCATAGAGTTAGTTAGTTAGTAGAGTTGTTTAAAAATGAATTTAAATCAAAGAGGTATGATATAAAACTAATGAGAACTGTATATAGAAATACTAGAAAAATACACATGCAACAAAACCTGCACATTGAAATACAATTAAAATTAAAACCTAATGAGATACCTAAGCATGGTGTAATTTCACTAGTGCAGCAATATCCGGTTCAATCTTCATGACGAACATTATCAAACCATTTTCAACTGATAAGCGATTTCTTATCTTTGTTTTAATGTTTACCCTAAAAAAAAACACACTTTCGCACAAGTACGATATAGCAAATGGAATTATTACTTTTAAAGCAGCAATCCCCAGACCAGGATATTCTTCTCTCCTCATCAGGCAGAACTTGTCCAAGTCTTCGTTACAAAAAACCAGTTGCAAAGACTTGTCGCATGATCATTCTATTATTTGGTCAAGAAGTTGTGGGCTTAGATCGGATACGTTAATGGCCTCTTCAATGAAGGAGTTTAACATCCATCTTGAACCAGCACCTTCGTCATTGGGAATATAGATATTACAGTTACTGTATCCACTGTCAGTGCCGGGCGCCGAAAAAAGGGGCCACACATTTCGGAGGAAGTGTGTTACTCATGTTAGGAAAGTACATGTGCACATGTGTAAAATAGAAGGAAAAAGGTAATAAAATGTGCTCAAAATTAAGGAAAGGTAGGGTTTATTTTGAAAATGTTATTGAGCTTCGTGCCAACCATGGTGGCGCTTGGTAGCTAGTCTGTCGACGTCACTCATATATACGGTGACATCGTACTATACCGTACTCTCGCCCCGGGCACTGATTTTCCATGGCACTGTTCTCTATAAACAAAAAAATAAAATGGATTCTACTATTATAGAAATAGTTATGTTAAAAATCTCACACAAGCTTATTATAAAACAAATTATAAAAGGGTCGCTGGCAAGAGCGTGTGATAAAAGGGGATCGTGATAGGAATTAGATTGAGAACCACTGGTCTAGAGTAATTTTAACCACATTTCTTATAGTTTCAAAAAGATTGCTGTCGGGTTACCTATGGTGAATGGGAGGGGGATACATATAAAAGATTGCTAGAAAATGATCGATATTAGATTCATAGTTTTCGGGGTCGCTTAGATAAATAGTGAGACTTTCAATTTCGCTTAACTCCGATTAAGCTCTCATTAGTAGGGATGGGCACGAACGACTTTTCTTTGAAACTCGACTCGACTCGAAACAGACATCTTTGAGGTCTACTCTTGGACTCG
Organism: Thermobia domestica; assembly: GCF_964235325.1. Lineage (NCBI taxonomy): Eukaryota > Metazoa > Arthropoda > Insecta > Zygentoma > Lepismatidae > Thermobia > Thermobia domestica. The sequence continues at coordinate 222,508,115 of NC_137455.1, forward strand.
GCGCGAAAAATATCTTCCAACTCGACTCGGATTAGAGTCAAGTCGAACCAAAACGAGCCAAATCCTGTGTGTAGTCCTACCTAGACAATACATAGACAATAATTATTCTATCATCAATTATACTACTATTACTACAAATAATAATAATAATAATAATAATAATAATAATTATTATTATTATTATTATTATTATTATTATTATTATTATTATTATTATTATTATTATTATTATTATTATTATTATTATTATTATTATTATTATTATGACAACACCGTGTACAAACATGAACAATAGATGGTTAGTAAAGGAATACTAAAAGCTAGTTGACTGCCGACGTCGGTAGTCATGAACTCTACAAGGCAAAGACATCGTTCATTACTCTAAGCTGTAAGCGTCGGTGGACTACAGATGGTCAACTATTGACCTCTCGCCAGAAATTGGTGGCCCCGCAGCGACGATCCGTGGTGGCCCAAGTTCCATTTTGAAAACTTTACCACCAGCAGCAGAGACGCGATGAAACGCCAACGAACCACAAAATTACTCTCCCAAAATATGTCAAAATGCCTATATGTGTGATTTGTTTATATTTAGGTGAATCAAAAAAACACAAAACAAATACCCGGGGTGGACGCAAACTACCAATATTACGATTACTAGGCACGTGTTCTCCTGACTTCCCCACGGAAACGATCATAAAAAGCTTGGTTGTTGAAGGATAAATCATTGACGTCTTAATTTAGCCAATCAGACAAACCCCTACATCTCGAGTTCTAGAAGGTGATACCGTGAACCGTTTCAGATTTATTGCTTCCTGGTGGAGTACTATCCATGAGCAAAATTTGAGCATAATAGCCGACATGCATCTTCGGTGCCTCTTATCTTTAGTACAATTTTAACCAGAGATGGTGTGGGTCAATGAAAATTTGATCCACGACCCACCATGACCCACTATCACCCACCACCCAAATGCCCCATTGGCCCACTCTGACCCATCAACCATCGTGATCCACTCTGACCCACCACCAACTATGAACCACTCTGAACCATTGCGACCAACTCCGACCCACCAAAACCCATCGACATCAACTCTGACCGATGGCCCACGTCCTCCTCTCCATTGACTAAAGAGGGTACACTTGTAATAAAACAAGACTGTAAAATTATCACTTATCGGAGTTTGAATTTCTACCGTCAATGGCTCAAGCACCTCTCTGTTACAATACTGGTGGGTCTGACCTTTACGATATATAATGGCAAAGTGTTTCTCATCTTCCAAATTAAAATTAATTTAAATTTATCATATATAATTATTTCTTTGTTGCCTTACAGACACATTTCAGTAGAAAATAGGGTGAAATTTGAAAGTTTCAAGTCAAGGAAAAGTAGACCAACGTAAAAAAAAAAAAAAAAAAAAAAAAAGAGAGAGAGAGAGAGAGAGAGAGAGAAACTAATTTTCTATATAATTAAGCATGCCGTACTAATTGAAAATGTAATTAAGTTTAGAATACAAATTTTATGGCCATTTTTCTCTAACTTTATGGCTTGATTGCCTTATGCTCGGAACGCTCCATATATTAAACACCAGCTTCAGCAATTATAAATAGAAAGCAGTGGGTATAAAATTCAAAAAGAACTTTAGTTTGCACTACTCAATTTGTTTCTCAACTAATATCAATCGTTTTCGATTATTTTTACAAATCAACCCACTACCAATTTCCAATATATAGAAAATGCACCCCCGTCCCTCCGCTCATAAAAGATAATTTTAAAAAATGCCAGGACATATTCTCTTTATTTTTAATAAAGAGTTATATGCTGAATTTCAGCTCTCAGTTGAACGGCTTGTAAGATACTAAATTTTTCGCAAAAATTCGGACTTCTACTCCCCCTAAGGATATGTATTATAATGAAAGTGACACGCGTATGGTAACTTCCCAGTTGGGAATGGAGCCTGATTATATACCAAACGTCAATTCATTTGACTTTGCAATTTGACCGTGATGATTACGCAGACATGGTTACTTTCAATTTTTTATGATACATATCCTTATTTCATATGTTACAGATGATTCAAAAATATTTTTTCAAGCAGTTAGCTCCTCTAGAATCTCACAGGCTGCATCCCAAAATCCAACTCCTACTATCCTATGACAATCCAAAAGTGACTGAACTTTTTTTATTAGGAACAAATGACAAAAGAAAAATGGAGATCTTGAAAGTAAAATGTAGAAAAGCTCGGTGCCCCCAATAACTACATATTTCTCCACCCCTTCATCCCGAACTTAAAAATAAAACTTAATTCGAATATGGTTAATTAGTGAATTTATTACAGTTAAATTCCACTCACTACAGGCTACAGCTACAACTATGTAACAAAAAATAACAACTGTGAAACATGTTCTGAATTACTATTAGATTTCTTACGCTATTATTAAACATATTAGAATAGTAAAAGAGGATTGTTCGTGAAATAGTATATTTGCTCTCGATTTATAACTTTTTCATACGGAAAAAATTAAAATATTATTCAAGTTTTAAACTTTGCACTCTGCAAATATGTTGCCCTCTAGGCAATGGGACTAATGTGAAATGTGGACTAATGTGGACTAATGGGAAATGCTGCACTGTTAGCGGCCCTGAAAACTTACGATTCGATTCTAATATCGAATGATTTCGATATCTTTATGTCGCTACGTAACCACCCTGGGTGCTAATGGAAGCTTAATTGGACTTGAATTGAAAGTAGAACTATTCACCTAAGCGACCACGAAACTATAGATTCGATACTAATATCGACCCGTTTCTAGCATTTTTGATATGTATCCCGACAGTACTCTTTTTCCAGACTGTAAGAAATATAGTTAAAATTGCTCTAGATATATCAGAATTATGTTGAAATACACACATAAATCCACTTTTATATTTTGTATAAATAGAGAGTGAGCGAGCGAGCGAGCGAGCGAGAGAGGGCGACTCAAGGCATCACCACCTCCACATTGCAAAAGCATATATCAGGAATTGAATTGAAAAACTATGTAAAGACTTTCTGCTGTGGCATGCTTCATAAGGACAATTCCAGTCTGCTCACGTGACCTTTGGGGTTCATGAATTTTTTTTGCGAGCGTTCCGACTTTGGATTCTCTGTTTATACCTTCTGTTTATGCATCGAATAACTTTTCAAGAACATAAATGACATTCTGTATTATGAATGTTGAGAATTACCCTCTATATGACAAATAGCTGCAAATAAATACACTACATGATTTATTTATTGCTATTGAACGAGTTTCTTAACTTGTATTTACATCCTCATATATAATACCGACCTACTGTGAAAATTATCTCAGATGTTATATTTTAAACATAATAATTACTATGTTCTGCAATAATTATGTTATATATACACAACTTATGTATTCTAATGTAATTATTTTATATAATTTTTCATGCATTGCGGAAAATATAATTTAAAAAAAAAAGGATTAGCCTAGACGGGATTCGAACCTTCAACCTTACGATTTGAAATCCGACAGCTTACCGATGAGCTAACACAACCTTCTAGCGATGTATAACGGATCTCAAGATAATTATGACATTCATATCCATTACAAACGCCGTTTCTGTTCTACTTTGACTTTTATTTTAGTACTCAGGCGATAATTATGTTCTATTTCTTAACTTTGAGCATTCTTTTACATATGGAAAGATTCTTTAACGTATTTAAATGTTCCATTACGTATGGAGAGCTAAATGACAAACAAGCATGTGCTGACATTGAAAAAAAAGTTTTCGAAATATTGTATCATTAAGTATTTCAATCAATGTTGCTTTTTTAAACACTTGGTAACAAGTCTTATTATATTTAAAAGAAGAAAAACACATCTGCAAACTTTTTCCCGATTGCAAAGGCTGGCTTGGAGGTTCGAACCTGGCTTACTTTTTCCCGAAGATACCCGAAGCTGGACTTAGAAAATTATTGCCTCAAAACACCAGTAAAGAATGCGCTCAACCTTTTTGAGACAAGGTGTACATATTGTGTTGGGCGAGTCTCAGTCCATGAATAAAATTTTCCAGGAACCAAGTCTCTTGTAGGTCGGTGGGAATAGCTGTTCGTTCATCGGACCACTTGATGTGCATGTTAAAGTCACCAAAAAGTAAAACATCTCCTTCCGAAAGTGCAGCTAGTGTAGAATCCCTGGCCTAGTTTTCGTCAACTTTGGATACAGCGAAATTTTCCTATACACAGAAGATGCATTTCCGTTTAAAAAAAATCATAACACGCCGAGGAGAACCACACAAGTTGTGGATAGCAGCGTATCTATCCACAAATGAAGAAGAAAATATGACTAGAGGAAATTTCAGTTTACTTTTTCTATATAGAAAGGGGTATAAAGATGACCAAAATCCAGCAATGGTTTGAAACGATGGTTTACATGTCGTACTGGGTGACATCCAGACTGCAAGATCCTTTGTATTCCAAGCTCTCGAATTTTTCGTAGCTTGCTGTGAAAACACAGGAAACAAAACGTGTGAAATAAAATATACTTGGCCGCTTTTGCACCATGTACGAGCTACGCGTCCAAGTCCCCGCCAGCCGAGGTCCAACGTAGAATTTTTTTCTCTCTCTCTTTCTCTCTCTCTCTCTCTGCTTCGGTTCAAGTGTTCCAAAAGGAACTATTCCAACGAGTATCTTTCACCCCCGTAGCCAGTAAAAGCTTTCAGTCATCTCCTCTCATTATTATGTTTACTTGAAAATATATTGAAATTCTAGTAATGTTCAGTCTCACCTATGCAATTTATGTTTCATTTTATTATAACACCACAAAGCTTATTTCGATCAATATCTGCTTGTTTGTTGTTGTACTGAGTAGGGGTGGAACCTGTTAGTTGTAACTGAAGTAAACATAATCACGTGTGTTCTCTCTCTCGTAGCAGGCAGTTATTTCCAAAAGATTGTGTAAGTTATTATTTAATGTGTATGTCAGTTTGTATGTATTATTTTTACATGATCTTTGTATAATATATCATATGTATTCATATACTAATCAATGATATTTCTATAAATTTGAAGTATTATACATGTAAACGTTCATTTAGAGACTCTGTGCAAGAGAATGTGTGGGGTAATTTAGTTTTGAATTTGGCCGTCAGAGGTCAATGACTGACAGTGACATTTGGTAGGAGCAGTTGGTCTGCTAACAGTTGTTTTTCTAAGTTATAAACAGAATTAATAGCAAAATTAATAACCTTAACAAAATGTAAATATAATGTATCAGTTATCAAAGAGCCTGAAGTTTGCTCTGTAGTGCTGTCAATCTTGATTAACAGGACAACGTAAATTAGAGCCAGCATAAATGAAAATATGTGCATAGTTGTGTTTCCAGATATTCTGTCGCCACGGATGATAACCTCTTTTGTCTCTTCACTCTGACATAAAAATGTACAGGTAGCTCGATGCGAGCCTATCTTTTTCTTAGTTTTTGGGTGTTGGTAAATAGACAGCAGGGGTCAAAGAAGAGTTAGTTGATTGTCAGTTCGAGGATATACAACATCGCTTCCGTGTGTAGTATACTGTCAGTTTGAAAGAGACGACATATATTCTGCTGAGCAAGGAAGTGTTCGTTTAATTTCAAGCGTGTTTGTTAGTTCTTGTAGAGCATATTTCCACAAATAAATAACTCAACGATTATCATTATGTGATTTATTCTAATTCCGGAGAAAAACTCTGTAGAGATTTTTAAAAGTTTCGAGTAGTTAAAAATATTAACAGATAATAGGATATGTGGACAGTTTAGTTAGCTGATGGCGTTCAGAATAGAACTGTTTGCTATTATACGGTAAACCGAAGAGACATAACCGCTATATAACTGAACTTCCAATATTATAGTAGATACGTATAGTGACAAATAAATTTAAAAATTCTCAGCACGCAGTATAAAAATAATCTTTACAAGTCTTTAATATCAGTGGTAAGATGTGAATAGTGCTATGAACAATGTTATAAAAGTATTTAACGACTGTTTAAATTGAAACTTTAGAAATAATTTCAGAACTATGCCTTCGGAATATAGTTAATATTAAGTTTGACATATATAAAATAAACTTTGTGGATTCGACAGAATATTAATTTACTTTATATTTAGTTAAGTAGAGATAGAGTATGTGCTGTTTTATTCACAAAGACAATTACTAAAGGTTATCGAAGCTGATCCATTAACTGTAGTTACCAGAACCGTTACCAGCATTCTTATTTGCTAGCTAGTGCTTGAATCCAGCAAAAGGGAGATAAAATAGTGTTATTAAAGAAGACTATGAGCTAACTTGCCAATTGGAAGAGGCAAGTTCTGCAATGGACAGGATCGTGGTAGCCTTGTTTGGGAAGACCAAGGCCTTCGACGGAGTAAGAAGAAATTCAGGATTATAATTTAGTGCACAAACTTATTAATTATGAAAGTTCTGGAAACGTAAATGAAAATTTAATTTTTATTTATTATTATTGTCTTGCGAGTTTGTATTCAGTGAGTCTGTTTAAGAAAATCGGTGCTTGCGAATCTGTAATTTCTTTGGTGCTTCATTAAAATTTTATCTAAACGCATTTGGATTGCACATCTGTCTACCCTGAGGAGATAACAAGGTATGTGATACATCATTTGAACATGTTCCTTTCTCTTCAGGCAGCAGGACGTACAGAAGTATTAGCAGTTTATAACTGTATCCTTATCTTTTCTGATAGCTTGCGTGTGGCATGTTTGGCATTCCATTGCAAGAAGTAAAACCACAGGAAAAGACCCTGAGACTAAAATTAAATTCATTAAATTTTGTTCAGCTTAATGAGATTGTCAAAATTAAAGTCCATCAGAGTTCTATCAGTTTAACTGTTAAATTATTCAATATTAATATGTATTGGAAAATAAGAAGTCCTATTCATTGCTCTACCGATATTAAAACTTTGAATATTAATTAGTAATTATACTATCTCATTTACATATCTTGTGAGTACCAGCGTTCTTACACACGGGCTATCCACACAAAATAAAACCTTAATTTTTTCTTTGTTCCTCAGAAAGAGAGAGAGAGAGAGAGAGAAACAGTACAATACGAATAATGTGTTTGTGTGTGTTCAAAGTAGCATAATTTGCACCCATTGTTGGCTGGGTGCATTTCTATGTATTGTTTTTCTTTTTGGTAAAAAAAAAGTAAAGAACAGTAAAACAATAGAAGTAAAAAGCAAATGAATAAAACAAATCTGATTGGCATTTCCTTTAATATAGCTTATCTTACCACATAATTTCTGTTATGGGAATTGGGCACTCAATAAACATACGGTATATATGTATATATCATTGTTTTTTAACATCACGATTATCTTTCTTTAGGAACGAAACAGTATAAATATAATACATACATTATAGGCCTACGTTGTATACACCAAAAAAAAATCAGCTTTTATCCATCTTGTTTAAAGTGACTTCTTTCATTAATTATCTTTATATTGTTGGGAATAGTTTTGCTTTCACTCAAGTTCAGTAAGTTTCAACCTGATGTTCGAAAATAAATAATATTGTAGCTCCATGGGTCCATTATTAAATACTATCAATAATGCTTTTATCATACATGAGTCTTTATCTAAAGGTATAAAAATTAAAATAATTTACTTATATATCTTATTAGAAATCACAGGCGTAGCCAGCAGTTTTCGTATACGTACGCAGAAAAGTAATTAAAGAGAACTTTTCGTGTGGGTAATTAATATCCACCCACTCTCTCACGCGATTATTTTATTGTTATAAGTACATTAAAAATTAGATCAAATTTTATCTTAATAAATTGGAAAATTACAAATAACGAAATTTTAGAATTCACTACAATTGAGGAAAAGAAAGAATCAAATCATTTTATTAGGGTGTGCACAGGAACATTCAACACACCACGTAGATATGCTTACGTTAATTTAGAAACACAAAATGAATCCTGTTATTATTTGTTTACTTTGGAGTGAGTGCAGCTATATTTTAAATTATTTTGAGGTAAATAAAAAGATGAAGATAACATATTTGTGAGTGTTGCCTCTTGCGATCTGTAGGATATGATCACCACAGTTACATGAAGACTTCATTACAGGTCAAACATGGGGACCCTAAACAGTGGTTCACAGGTTCTAGGAGGGTCTGCATGATTTAAAAATTTAAACTGGAAACAAATGATAATGAGGCATAAAAAATAAAACAGGCATTCGGTAGGCCGATAAATAAGTGATGATGGTAAATGATGTATTTTAACAAATTTACTAACGGCAATAAATTCCTTCGGGACGTTCACAATCCATTGTCAGCAATTCATCGCTACTAACATGTAAGTCCAATAGTAACCAAACATTCAAGACATTAGGAGACTCATTTACCATCACCTCTGTCAAGTTAGAAAATAGCATGAAGTTGGACGATGGATTCCACATGATCTAACTGCGGTTTAGAAAGCGATATATGTAAATACCTATGTTTTATTTTCATCAGGGAATAATCTGTTTCTGAAGAGAATTCTGACATGATGAAAACAAGAGTTTGTCTGCGCAAGGTTGTACGTAGAAGGTGGGTCCTGGGGGTTCAGACATCCCCAAAATCCCGACTTTTCTGTAAATTTAGTCTAATTTTAGGGGTAATTTTACAAATTTTAATATAATTTATCCTTATATTGAATTTGAAACCTCCAAAACGTTTCGAACATCTCGGAAATAAATTCCTAATGTGTCCCTGTATACGTGTTTTAATCTTTTCGTAGTGCTATCATGATCGGTTAGTACCACAGAAATTTTCAGTATACGTGAGAGCTCTATAAAAAACAATTAATTAAATAAATAAATACCACTGCTCTAAATATTAATAAGCTCCATGTCAAGATCACTCTTCTGGTCTTTCATGAAATCGGAAATTCGTGTATGTCGCTCAAATTCAGGGTTATGCGTTTAGCTTTATAAATCCATCAAAGTGTATTTCAATAGGCCTATTGACCTTATTATTTAACGTTCTCCCGTTTTTATTCCATATTGTTATTTTAGGTAAATCTCAGAAAAAGAAGTGCACATATGGTAAAACATGAAGAAGTAACGTGCAAACTTCATGCACAGTTTAGGTTTTAGTAACGTTCTTTACTTTTGCATTGTTTTATATCCTGAGAACAAAAATTACGAAAACCATGCACATTTCCTGACTATGCACTTTTTATCAGTTTATGAGAACACACACTTCAGTACAAATCGTGATATCTTTTGGGAAAATTTTATGAGAGAAAAAATAATATGGAACGTGAGATTGAGTTCAGGATTTTATTCTTGTATAAAAACCATTTTCCTAAGTACAGCATTTTAATTTGTGATGTAAGTTGATTCTGTTCAGAATTACTGTTGTCAATAACAAATATCATTTTATGTACAGATAGTTATCAAAACAATGACAACATTTTAACAAAATACATCTTAAGTTATTATAATGGTGCTTCAATACCATAATAATGACGTAAGTTTGTTCAACACTGTTAGCTTTTAACGGCTGGAGATGAAAGGGTGAAACAAAAATGAGGTAGTAAAATGTCAGAAGACGCATCGCATTGAGTGCTCTGCTTTAAAAACATAGCCTCTTATTATGGGCCTCTGGTTACTTGGAAATTTTAAATTGTAGTGGGAAATTGTTCACGAAATGGACACCATTTAACTGAGAGTTTTATCTGACTATAAAATAATTCATAATTCAAGGTGACAACCATTTAACTGAGATTTTTATCTAACTATGAAAAGTTCAGAATTCAATATGGTAAACGGTGCCCCACACAAGAGATTATGCCCTGCAAAAGTTGTTTAACTCCTCATGATCATTTCAATGATGTTTAATTCTCTGGACACTCCTGAGGCTTAATTACAGGGGACTTTGTAGTACATACATAGCACTCTATTCCATGCGCATCCTGATATTTTCTTATCTTACTTTTTATATTGTGAGGGTACGAGATCACCTGCACTTAAAATCTATAAGAGGACAAATATAAATTTTGACTTTATTTATATGAGATTGATTTATTTTTAATACATTGTAACTTGATAATAAAAAATTGTAACGAGGAAGGTTCAATAATTATTGTCCCTGACATGTTTAAAATACTTAAGCTGGGATGGATGATGGGGGATATTTTGTTTATGGGCAAGGGGATAAATTACAGTTGAACTGGCAACTCTGTTAGAAAGTTATTTGTTTATTACTACATGTGCAGAAGTGAGAAGTGTGGATATATTCATCTTGCTTTTAGTGCTAATAAGTAATATCTTTGTGCAATGAAAAACGAAGAAATATGCGCAGAACTCGATCTCATTAGTAATAGCAGTGTAGTGATCTAGACTTTTCTGAAAATTCAGTAAATGATAAGGACACTGACATCTTGTGAAAATAAATTAGAATAAATAATGAATCCATTGTTAAACTTTTTAGCATGTCACTGAAAAAGCAAAACATAGGTCCGATCGGGTCTACAAAAGCAACAAATGCTTGTTACTTGGTATTTAGCGGCCTTAATAATCAATATCAAAGACCAAAACCTACATGTGTAATAAAAACACTACAGTTCATTAACAGTAGAGACAGGATTTTACAATACAAGTACTCTAACGTCAATTCGACGAATTAGAAATTGTGGGTCCGATCGGACCTACAAGAACATTTTCTTAGATCACTCCAGTAGGTCCGATCGGACCCACATGGCAGCTAACGTGTTAATATTCTTTTTTGTCGTTTCAAGTGTGAGAGGTGGCACCTAGCTTGAATAATGGAGAAAACTGAACAACAAGCTGTCATCAAGTACCTCCAGAAAAGGGGAAGAAGATTCATGAGGACATGATCAGTGTGTTGGGTGATGGGACTCCTTCCTACCAGGTGATAAAGAACTGATGCCACGACTTCCGTTGCGGCAGGGTAAGCTGTCAACAGGCCCCTGGTGCTGGTCCTCCAACAACAGCATGCACCCCAGAAAACATTGATGCTGTGCATGATACGATTATAGCAGACAGACGAATCACGGTGCAACAGTTAGCAGACATCATGCACATCTCTGTAGGCTCAGTGGAAACCTTTGTGCATGAACACTTGGGATTCAGAAAGGTGTCAGCGCAATGAATAGCCAAAATGTTATCTCGTGTACATAAGAAAGACAGAGTTCGATGTTCAAGGGCTGGTTTGGAGGTTATGGGGGCAGACCTGAAACAGTTATGTGATAGATTTGTGACAGTGGATGAGACGTAGCTCTACCACTATGATCCCGAGTCCAAACGACAGAGCATTGAGTGGCGGCACAGCAGTTCGCCTCCTCCACGCAAGTTCAAGTTGCAAGCATCAGCACGCAAGGTTATGGCCACACTTTTTTGGTATGCGAAGGGTGTACTCCTTATTGACTACCTGGAGGTTGGACACACTATCACGGGGGCCTATTATGCAGCCCTAAGTTACGCGAAGCAATCAAGGAAAAACGGCGCGGGATGTTGCAGCGAACAGTGCTATTCCACCAAGATAATGCTCCGGTCCACAAAAGCCATCTTACTGGTGCCGCAATCCATGCTGCTGTTTTTGATGTGTTGGAACATCCTTCCTACTCACCCGACCTCGCCCCTAGTGACTTTCATTTGTTCCTAAAGTTGAAGGAGCACCTCGTGGGGAAGAAGTTTCACTCAAATGCAGCTGTTATTGAAGCTGTGGACGAATGGCTCACGGCTCAGCCAGAGACTTTCTTTGAAGCTGGTATAGTGGCTTTACAGCATAGGTGGAAGAAGTGTATTACTATGAAAGGAGACACTTTGGAAAAATAATACTACTTATAGGTCAGGGACAATAATTATTGAACCACCCTCGTACTTACTACCAATCTTAGAGATGTATTTGATAAACGTGATATTCTTTCTACTATAAACTTAATTTGACGAGCACTCTCTTCCCGTTTTTAATTTTGAGTAGTATGGCAAGAAGCTATATTTCTCCTACTAAAACATGCTTACTGACTATACTGTTTGTTTCTTTAATTAAAAATAGCTTTCTATTTTTAAAAATGTATGTGTTTGTATTTTCTGTTAGCAAAGGCTTTGTGTAATTAAGCTGTTACATCAGCAAACAATGGTGTTTTATTATAAAATGTAAAATGAAAATTTTTGCAATTTACTTTAAATACTTCTATAAATATGAATTTGAGAACAAGATCCTGAGATGAATATTCGGACCCAAGAGGAACGGGAATGGGGAATGGCGGAAACTTCATAACGAGCAACATCATAATTTAAACCGTTTACCAGACATTGTTAGGATCATCAACTCTAGGAGGCGCAGGTGGGCAAACCATGTAGCCTGAATGGAAGGAAGTAGAAACACTTTCGAAGTTTTAACTGGAAGTCCAATCGGAAAACGACCATTGGGAAGACCTAGGCAAATAGGAGGACAATATTAAGATGGGTCTCGCAGAAACAAATACAAAGTAGAAACTGGATCCAGTAGGCTAAGAACAGAAGTCAATGGAGAGCTTTTGTGAACACGGCATTGAACCTCCGGATTCCATAGGCTGTAACGTTAATCTTCCGTTACATTCCCTGGCTCCAAATATATTGAATATTTACAAAGTTCACGAGATTACAATAAATTACACAACACAGTTATGCACTTTTGGATATGTATATTTTTCAACATATTCCGTATTTGTCACATTAAAATAATGTACATCCAATTCTAACTATTTGGTTCTTCGTTCTATCTTTTTCCAGTTACCTTAGCAACAAGATAAACAAGTTGTCATAGCAACGAAAACAAGAAATATATCGATATAATACAAAATATTTTAAATTATTTCTTTATATATTTTCTTCTTCTTCTTCTTAACCGCTTGTGCTCTTTTAAATAGCACTTTCGACCGTAAATAGAAACAACACTTAGAAGTACATACAAAATATACATTATCGTTGTAAGGCCATAGGGTTAGTTAGTTAGTTAAAATATGAATAAATATTAACTTATGATCGATTTTAAAAATGCTACATTATTAAATTATAATATGGTACTGCATGTAAATTATTTGTATTCCTATAAGATATAAGAGTAAATTGAGAAAGAGTTAGTTACGTTTATGAATATGCTAGCTTTCGCTCAGAATTGTACGAGTAAATTTTGTGAAAACTGTAGTGGAAAATGATAAGTTTTCATAATAGAATAGATTTGTAGATAGTTATGTAGTAGCAACAGAATATAGGAAATATATAATTTAAAATAGATATGTAACATTTTCACTAATCCTAATCTATTATATGACAATGCCAAGTTAAACTACAAAAATGTTTCTTGTGTTTCTGAAAATAAAGAAGAAAAAATGGAAACAAAAGAATCAATGCACAGAACGAATCTAGAGGGAATCCCATGTGAAAGACCGACCACAGAAGTAAAGAGACACAGTGTGAAAGAGAGAGATGAAACAAAAGAATTTAAAGAGATAACAGTGAGGGTGGAGAATGGGGACTCAGGTAGTCAGAAAAATAGCATCATAACAAGATTTTTAAGAATGTTCTTGCAATTCTCAGAAGTAAGAGGCCAAGCCCTCCACAAACAAAATGTTCTGGTTACACCAATAATTATATGTACTATGTTACCAAAGTTTTTCATTCTTGCGTGCATTTGATTTATCTAATATATATATATATATATATATATATATATATATATATATATATATATATATATATATATATATATATATATATATATATATATATTTGGATTCACGATCCTCAAGTCTTTGCTGACATGTGAGTCTTAACTCAGAGTAGTTATGTATGCTCATTGGAAGTCACGATATTTGAGGAGTTTGATGCAATAAGAGTGTAAGTCTGAAACATGCAGTTGCAGAAAAACGATGTTGAAAATTTAAGTAGTGTTTCTTTCTTACATAAAGCAATGTAATATGCAGCATTGTATTCCGATATTCAATTGAAATGTTACCAGGAGGCTAAACAAGCATGGCAAATGCCACAAATGCGTTTGATGCAAAAAGGGCGTAACTCGCTTATGCCCTAATTACATGAAACTCCTCAATTGTGAAAAAGTCAAACCTTGAAAGGGACTACTAAAACCACTATTTTCTAAATCTGTTTTATGCAGAAGAAGCAATGTTTCTCAAAAAAAAAAAAAAAAAAAAAAAACCGCAGAACTTCTGCTATTTTTTGTGAGCCTAAATTTGTATAACTAGGTTCAGTTCACCTCCTCGTTCTTGCTGTATTTCAACCCTATCACACAACGATAAATCTTAAACCTACAGTGTAAGGCACATGTATAATAATATATATTTATTTTCGAAAGATTACAGTGAAACATGTTAAAGTTAGGGTTATTTCACCCTTTGGCGTGACTGATCCTAAATATAAGTAGAAGCTCCCATTAGGAACTCTCCAAGAAAGCATACGCATTGCTTCATGGATTCTGATAATTTCTAGTAAATATATATATATATATATATATATATATATATATATATATATATATATATATATATATATATATATATATATATATATATACTAGACGCTCTGTTCCACAAAAATTTAACAATATTTAAATTACAACCAATAAGAATGATTTGGAATCCCCAAGAAAAATATATACCACATTGCTTTGAAGTTTAATAATTCATACCAAAGCAATATTGGAAAGTTGTTTTGTTATCACATTAGCAGAATTCTCGTTCTTCAAACCTGGAAAATAAGGCTTATTGAATGTTATATTTATACTTTCACATTTGTGGCTGTTTGTACCCTATTATATATATAATTCATAAATAAATGTTCCAATAATAGCTACAGCTAAACTTTATTTAATTTTCTAAATTGGAGCGAGAAATTTTAGTGCTGCGGTCCGTATCTTTTATTTATTTATTTAATAGTAGCACTTCTAGACGTCTAGAGGCTTTCATCCGTAGATTATTCATGCATTTTTAAATGATAATGTCTTTTGGATAAATTTAAGTTCTAATTAGGACCCTTTTTTTAGGAAGGGGAAATTTTCTTTCCCCCACTAGACTAGCGCTTGCTTTAGGGCACTTATAGGAAAGACTACTTTCCTATCGAAAAATAAAAAATAGTAGTAGAAATTGTGAATGCGGAAACATATAATCATTTATATCAGTGATCTTAACATCATTCAAATAATTATTACCCCATCAATTGTTCAGCTACTACTAGTAGAATACCCGTTATTCGAACAACTGTTTATTTCATTATTTAATTAACTAAACCATGTTTATTAAAATATTCAACGAAAGAATATTGCAATATTATATTGTTTTAATATTTGAATACTGATTTTTTTGAATTTTAAGTATGGTAATATGGATTATGTGTATGTACCTTCCATTACACGTAAGTCGTATTATGTGTGTATGTTGACAAGTTATTATTATTTTAAAATATACTGACAAATTGAAAAATTCTCTCTTTTTTTTTAAATGTGTGGTAACTTTCAGAATATTGCAAATAAAAATTTTGCTGGCTGTATTAGCTAACTCATTCATTTTTAAAAGCATACTCTAATTCAGCGTTACCCAACCTTTTTCACCTTGCGGCACACTACGGGTGTCACTTGGATTCTCGCGGCACACTCATATATATTATTTTTTTGTAAATATAAAACACAGTGGTATTTTTTCTGTGATTACTGATCTTCTCACAGAGAAGAAAGCTCTATCACTGATTTTTCCCCATGGCAAATCATTATGCTTATTTTTCATTCTAATTTAAAAATAGAAAACAATTGCAATGAAATATTGGACTCAGGTTTTTAAAAATACCCTTTCTTTTTCGAAAACTGTATCCAACCTTTTAATAAGAAGGAAGATTACTAAATAACGAACGAACAAACAAATCTTTTTTACTTTTAAAACACAAATGTAGGTAATTTCTCGAAAGGATTGAATGTTATTTTAAATTTTCAAGTTACAAAATAGTCTGCAACAATAAAGAAGCAATAATGGTCACAACAATGATAACAAATATATATTTTTTAATATTAGAAATGTACAGAATAGTAACCCGGTATGAAACAAAATTGTAGATTCATAGTAGAGTTCCATAGTAATGTGAAATACAAAAATACATTTTTCCCTACATTTTGCAATTTGATTGCTTTAAATTAATAATTTTGTTTCGATTCCTCGCAGCACACCAGTGGCCCATTCACGGCACACCAGTGTGCCGCGGCACACCGGCTGGGAAACGCTGCTCTAATTATATATAATTGCTTTAGTTGAATATAATAGTGCAAGAATTCAATGAAATGAAATTTCTAGTTTTATATCCCAAGCTTGTGTTCTTTAGGAAGACGCATGATAAAGAGATGTAAATAATTATAAAAGATGGTGGAATGGGAATGTAGAAGGAAAGGGGGAAATCTGAGCAAACCGAACAACACAATGGTGTTAATCACAAACTTGACCTGGATCAAAACAGTGGCCCCTAACACCATAAGTGAGCTAGCTCTCTACCACTGAACCACCGTGTCCCCTATAGCAATGTGAAAGACTTTAAACAAGCTAAAATTATATTCCTAACGGTGGGTTGAAAATGTAATAACACTTTCCCTAATCTTTACAGAAAAAAATGGTTTTAAATTAAAAGACAAAAAATACTTAAAAACAAAAAACAAGAAAAAGAAAAAACTATCGTGCAGCCTGAATATCTGGAAGTATGTAAACACTAACAGATCACTTACTAAACATTGCAATCAAGCTATCCCTTACGGATTTCCATTTAATTAGAACAGAATTTCTTAAAATATTTTAAATTCTGCTGTTTTTACCTTACGCAGCATGAAAGTTTTCTTAAAGCTTCCGATTTAGTTCTAGTTATATTGAAATGAATTAATCTCTTTGGAAAGCAGTTAGTTCTGCGTAGTAATAAAGTTAAACGTATATGTATTCTCTGAGGTGATATTTTTACAAGAAGGAAGAACAACATAAACAATACGGCCAAAGCTTCACCTTACTTTTCATTTCATCTCTATAATTTAGATCAACTAAAATTCATAGATTGGAGTCACTGTGCATCAGTGATAGAAATTTGTTAAAGGTTCGAGTCCCTCTGAAGACCATTTTTGAATTTTTAGCTGTCCTCGATATTTCTGTATTCATGTCCATGTTGCGTTGGATTACGTAGAATTTTCCAAAGATGACCATGGAAACAATGCCCTGGTTGGGACGATTTAATAAAGTGCTAAAGCGCTCACCTCTGGTGTTCGATGTCCTTGATTCGACCCTAGGACATATGAGTCTGTAGTAAATCGTGTCCGTGGACTTTCACAAATTTCTCCCATTTTCTTCTGTATTCTCATTCTATTAATTTCTTTTATATCGTTAATGGTCTTATTTAACCTCTGAGTGTATTCTTGGGACGTAAACCTGAAAGATTTCGTTCTATTTTATTTAAAAATTCATAGTTTGACCTTTCGTACCAAATATAAAGCGTAAACTCTTACCCCCTACTACTGTAAGGAAATTTGGCTAGTTTTCTGCCCTATGGTTGAAAAGAATATCTGGAAAGTTAGAACTTGAAGATTCGGAGTCATAATGCAGATGATTTGAGGATTAGGTATATCGTGTATATAAAAAACTGAATATTACAATTGCTATATTACCCTTATATCCATTTGCACACTTCAATTAATATTCTTTAATATAAGGAGACCTAACTTTATTTAATGTCAAGAAGCCTTGATAGGGTAAAAAGAATATATAATTGCATACAAATGTTAAATACAATACTGTTTTCTTATGGCATTATCTGTTAATGGCTTTCTGTAACATGTTGTACTTTAGGTGTAGGTTCCTGGCTCCTGCCATGTGAGGTTTATGGTGGACAAACATTGTGTGCGTGGTTTCGTTCGGGGCTCTAAAAATTTCTTCCCACTTTCTTCATTCCACCTTCTATATTATTTTCACCGTCTCCTTTAGCCTTGGTACACACTTCTGGAACGTTAAACCAAATTAAAAAAATGTTCTTTATAATTATTATTTAAGCGTTTTGTGTTCATCTATGCAAGTCACAATTTAATGCTCTTTCTACATTTGATTTGAATCGATGACTACCAAACCACTGCCAAATCAATACGTACCACTTTCGTTTACTCTGACGTTTCATCTACAAATTCAATGGTCTCAGATTTTATGTTCTTCCATCTGACTTCTTCAATTTATTTTAATAATAACTGTTATTATTTATACTACCAAAAATACTGCGTATAGAATAAAGTTCTCGGTTGTACACATGCTCATCTTATTTGCTGAGTTACGTAATTTCTTTTGTTAAAATAACTTGAGAGATGTATTTACGTTTCACAGTACGCTGACTCGAAAAACCTTGAGTTGCTGGAGCAAATCTTCAACAAGGTCGTGCTTGTTATGTACATTTAAGAATTTATATTTCCGCCAAAAATTGTCATGGTTGTTCCGATCTTTATTATCTTAATCTCAATATTTTTTTCTTCAAGATACGAGTATGTACCTATTTACTAACTTTGGAATGAAAGAACATATCCCCCCATGGTTTTCAGGAATAAGTTGTATTTTTTGTTCTAAACCGATAAGACACTGAAACAATCACCGGTTTAGAACGAACAGTACAACACGTAGCCTTATTCCTGAAAACCATCTATGTACTAAAATGAGACGTTTTTATGTTTCTGGTCAATTCTATTTATATGTTTGGAATCCATTAATTTTGTACCTTTGTGGCCAATTTCTCTGGACAATGAGATATCGGAAATCATAAGCTCTAGAAGCGCGCCGTTTCTGTTGGCCGATTCAAATTTTGTGTAGATATGTCAGTACTCATTCAAGTTCTCAAATTAAGTATCGATCCTTTTAACAAAAATCGATTCAATTGCGGCTCAGTAATTATTGATCTAAACCAGTTTAGAATTTTTAACGACTTACCTTCTAACATTTACACCCAATCAGATTTCTGTGGTTGGCTGCAGGCCTGGACGATAGCAACCAATACTTTGAAGCTGATAAAATGTATGATTTTCCCATTACTATTACATGAGCTTGATTTATTAAGACACGTGTTAGTTGATGTAAATATATCAACAAGAAGAAAAGAAGGAAAGTAAAATAAATTTCGGCATGGTGATTGAAATACGAAATTAATCTAAGTGAGTTACAAGCATAGCACGCACAACATGCAAATTGTAGTTCACTAATATTACGAGGCACATGTCAGATAAAAGGGGACGATATTTAAAAAAAGAAAAAGGAAATTATAGGAGAAAAAATTATTGTGATTGATATACTAGTACATATTTTGGCTATTTTTCGATGTAGTCACCATGAACCTCCAGTCATTTCTGGTACTGTCGCAAGCTCCCACTTACCCTCTGTAAAACTCTGCCTCCTGAAAGACCAGCCGGTACAGAACTGATGTCTTCAGCACTTCATGATCGTTGAAACACTTCGATGCAAGCCAGTTTCTTTTTCAGGTGTAGAAAATGAAAGAAATCGCTTGGGGCAAGGTCAGAAGTGTAATGGGGATGATTGAATAGTTCCCATCGAAATCTTTAAATTGTTTCAAGACTACGAACAGCTGTGTGTTGGCGGGCGCTGTCAAGGATTAGAAGAATTCCAGAGCTAGCATTCCCCTCCACCGAAGTTTGGTGGCACGAAGCAGATTATTCAGTGTCTGGGAATATATATCTACTGTAATTGTTCGTCCTGGTGCCAAGATTTCCACAAGAATCACACGCTTTTGGTTCCAAAACATACTGCCATGATTTTGTGAACAGATGGTGTTGGTCTGAATTTTTTGGCTTTAGGAAAACCAAAGAGTCACCATTGCATTGAGTATTTGTTTCTATTCCTTATGATATCCAGGTTTCATCCCCTGTCACTATGTAAGAAAAGACATCATCCCTACCTTCTCACAGCGGGTCGAAAAATTACGTGCAGTTGTCATTCTTTGCTCTTCCTGATGTTGTGTCAGCATTTTTGGCATCCACCTCACCCACAGTTTGATATTGCACAGCTTGTCAGTCACAATTCGATGCACTGTTATCGCAGACACATCTGGAAACTATTGGCGAGTTCAGTTATTGTGAACCACTGATTGGATCCCACTTTCTCGTTAATGCGTTACACAGGATCGTCCATTTGAATATTAGGCTTTCCACTACGCTCATCATTTATATTTGAACGCCCTTCCCGAACCTCTCTGTACTGTTGCCTGATCTTCCATTCATTCATTATTGTTGGTCCGCAAATCGTACACAATTCCCGATGGATGTCAGCTGCATTCTGTTCTTTGGTGTTCAGAAATCGTATGACAGATCTCACTTCACTTTTGGCAGAATTTTGTATTACGGCACTCATTTCACCCTAGTGCTTCTCGCATGTATACAATTCCACTTGCACAATTCTATCTGTGTTGCAAGCACAGAATACTAAAGCATGCTCGTAAAACATTATTGGGCCTTTTTTTTTTTTTGACATGCGCTTCATAGCGTTAATGCAGGGGTCATCAACCTCCATTCCTCAAAGAAAGGGTTATTTCTTGATATTTTGGTCTACATAAAATAACTATTAGTGAAACAATTAATAGTGTATACTCCCTTTTTAGTTGTTACTATACATTTAACAGCAAGTCAAATTTGGGACTCACTCTCTTTAATGTGCTGCTTTAAAATTCCTAATTCAATAGTCATAATAGGATTACTATCTTCTTTGTCTGAAACCAAATATTACCGTAAAGGCGGTACCAAATTTCACAGAAGTAAATCCCCACGCTGAGCGGGTTTGCATATCCAGGCTCCTAACTATGAAAATATTTACGATCACTCCAACCCCAATCATTTCACAGATTCAACCTGTTGTATAAAAGTTATTAGGACATAAAATTGAATGTAATTTATACGAAAAACCCTTTTATGCATTGCAAGATCTGTAACGTCCAAATATTCACCACAAACTTATAGTTGTATCGACATAAACAAAACAAAAAAGTGTGGAGCAGGAAACCACTTTACAACACAAAAGTCAAAAGAGGTCACTGAAGACATACGAACTGGTCGAGCGGTTTGGGTGACTAGTCTGTCAATCAGAAGTTTATGTGTTTAAACCCTGTAGAAAATATTCGTTTTGTTTTTTTTCTTAAAAGTGTGTTCCTATTTTCATCAGAGGACTGAGAACATTTCTTTGAATAAATCTTTGGAAATTACTTTTCTCTCAAATTCGATTAGAAGCGAACATTATATGAATTGCTAATCTAAAATCCACAGCTGAGAACAAAATATTAAGTATGTTCAATATGTCATTATTATCATTTGATTTGTAATTAAACAGTAATTATAAGCATTGACGATTTCAGAAGATTCTCCCCGGTAATGGTCAAGATATGAATGAGAAAAACTGATAAAACATTATTAGTCTACTTTGAGCATGATCGAAAATAACTTATGGCCACGAAGGGGAAATTTATGTCGACAGGGTCTCAAATTCTCCGACGGGTCATGACCTGAAATTATCATTGTTTGAAAGGTTTCCTTAACAAATAGAATATTATATTTATTTCTCCTTCTACGTTTTGAAATGGAAAAATCATAATTTTAAATAGAATTATAATACGATAAGCATAAAGATTTATACAACTAATGAAGTAAATATCCTTGTGTAAGTTATCGATTTCTATTCGGATTAAAACTCGAATATTCGTTTCCATCACATTGCATCACAGTAAATCCTCTCTATATATAGTTCCTACTGGAAAGCATGTTTAACTCCAATTACTTAATCAATATTTTTAATAATATATTTTTATTGTAATACTCTTACTATTCAATGTTGTATGCACTTAATTTCCCAAAGCAAAACCTCACAAATGTATAATTGACTAGTAAATATTATCAAATAAATTATCATTTAGTTTACGTAAACATTGCATCGCCTGATTTGAAACTTCGTATTTTAAATAATAATAATAATAATAATAATAATAATAATAATAATAATAATAATAATAATAATAATAATAATAATAATAATAATAATAATAATAATAATAATAGTAGTAGTAGTAGTAGTAGTAGTAATAAAATCATAGCCATATCTTTATCAGAATTTCAGGCTTAGTCAATAAATGAATTCAACATAGTATCTATTCGAAGCTCTATTTAATCGAATCAGATAGAAATACGAAGAGGAACTTCGAGAACAGATAAAAGAAAAATGTTACTTTGGTGGGTTTGGATGTAACTTTTAAGAGTTAGTTTTTTTTTTTTTTTTTTTTTTTTTTTGCAAATTACAGACAAATGCCTTGGACACTTTTTTCTTTTCTTTAAGTTAACTGATTCACCGAACGTATCTGACATATGAGTAACTTGTCTCTATATTCTACTCGGTTATACACGTTTTACAATCTTTTCCATTAACCTTGAACGACAAGAACACGAACACAAAAACATCCACATAGGTATGACAGTTAAAATACCTAACCTCCCCCACGGGGAATCGAACCCGGGACCACATACACCTGAGGCACACGTGCTAGCCACTAGACCAGCGGGAAGAGCGAATAAAATGTATTTTGTAGTGTCTGAAGTTTATAGCTATTTCACCCTGTTGTAGTATGTCTATTGATTTTTTAATGTTTACCGTATTCGTTACTTTGAGGAATGATATATATTATTGATATAGGTTTTATTACATATTCGGCCATAAATATTATATAAATTATCAGAATTATTCATGATCTTCCATGGAAATTCACTGGTGCATGCGCAGTAGACAGACAGTGTAATTGGAAGATGAGTTCAACAGAGATTATAGGGCTATATTCCGCCGATTATATTTTATTTAATAACTATTTAGAAGAGATAACGAAAACGAGTCTACATAATGAAGATGGAATTTCCGTAGAAGATAGAATGGTGAGGTGTATACGGTTTGGGGTTGATATGGTTGTTGTTGTAGAATCTAAAAAGAAAATTAATAAGATGTAGAAAACTTGAGAAAGGCTTGTGAAGAATATTGGATGAAAATAAATGTTAGAAAGACAAAATCCATGGTGATTGAAACGAAGCGATCGGTGTGAAATATAGAAGTAGGAGCGGGAAAAAACAACAAGTGATTAGTTTTCGATATCTGAGTACTATTACTAGTGATGATTTGACATGCGAACGTAAAATAAAAGCAAGGATAGAAATGGCGAAAAGAGCCTTTAGGATGGAGGAAATAGTATTTTGAGGGGTATGGTGGCAGGGAAGAGAGGGAGAGGACGAATTAGACTATATAGAAACAGAATTAGGCTATTGGCGATATCAAAACAGAAAAATCGTATGTGAAGATGGAGAGGTTAACAGAAGATCGTGGAGCATGGCAGCTTCTCAGCTGCGGTAAGTGACCCGCTGGTAATGGCGGAATACTTCTGATATAATGATACTGATGATGCACAGTAGGAACAGAAATATCCACTTTACTGTCATTGCTAATACGAATCACAATGCAAATTTCTACAGGTTGTCAAAATACCTCGCTCTAAAAGCTGTAGAAAACTATCTGTTACTATGCGAGGGAAAATCATAGGTCGAGCAACAATTAGACAAATTGCCATTCAGATAGCTAGGGGTATGAGCTGTGACGAGAAAACAGTGAAGAAATTGATTTAGCGGTATGAAGAAGGTAGTGAATATTTCACATCTTGGCCAAGAAGTAGGAGACCAATAATAATAATAATAATAATAATAATAATAATAATAATAATAATAATAATAATAATAATAATAATAATAATAATAATAATAATAATAATCATCATCATCATCATCATCATCATCATCATCATCATCATCCCAGGAATTTATATTTATTTCCAGCAAAACTTTTGCATACCCTCCTAGTGCAATATGATGTTTTTGTAAAACGGCAATTATAAAATTGTCAAGCTGAATTTGAAAGTCATAATAAGTAGTGCTTTATTTACTTATTGCACAATTCTTTTATGCCAGTAGCTTTCGCCACCTTACTCGCTCTTCATGCTTACTCAGGAGGAAGCTGCAGGTCCCTAGGTTGGGAACTACTGCTTTCCACCAAGGAATTCAGACAGCCTGTTAGAAATTTGCGTTCTGACCAACATCAGAAAATTCTGTTCTTCTGTTTCTACTGCGCATGCACCAGTGAATTTCCATGGAAGATCATGAATAATTCTGATAATTTATATAATATTTATGGCCGAATATGTAATAAAACCTATATCAATAATATATATCATTCCTCAAAGTAACGAATACGGTAAACATTAAAAAATCAATAGACATACTACAACAGGGTGAAATAGCTATAAACTTCAGCCACTACAAAATACATTTTTTTTGTTCTTCCCGCTGGTCTAGTGGCTAGCACGTGTGCCTCAAGTGTATGTGGTTCCGGGTTCGATTCCCCGTGGGGGAAGTTAGGAATTTTAACTGTCATACCTACGTGGATGTTTTTGTGTTCGTGTTCTTGTCGTTCAAGGTTAATGGAAAAGATTGTATAACGTGTATAACCGAGTAGAAAATAGAGACAAGTTACTCATATGTCAGATACGTTCGGTGAATCAGTTAACTTAAAGAAAAGAAAATAGTGTCCAAGGCATTTGTCTGTAATTGTAAAAAAAAAAAAAAAAAAAAAAAAAAAAAAAAAAAAAAAAAAAAAAAAACTCTTAAAAGCTACTTTCAAACCCACCAAAGTAACATTTTTCTTTTACCTGTTCTCGAAGTTCCTCTTCGTATTTCTATCTGATTCGATTAAATAGAGCTTCGAATAGAGACTATGTTGAATTCATTTATTGACTAAGCCTGAAATTCTGATAAAGATATGGCTATGATTTTACTACTACTACTACTACTACTACTACTATTATTATTATTATTATTATTATTATTATTATTATTATTATTATTATTATTATTATTATTATTATTATTATTATTATTTAAAATACGAAGTTTCAAATCAGGCGATGCAATATTTACGTAAACTAAATGATAATTTATTTGATAATATTTACTAGTCAATTATACATTTGTGAGGTTTTGCTTTGGGAAATTAAGTGCATACAACATTGAATAGTAAGAGTATTACAATAAAAATATATTATTAAAAATATTGATTAAGTAATTGGAGTTAAACATGCTTTCCAGTAGGAACTATATATAGAGAGGATTTACTGTGATGCAATGTGATGGAAACGAATATTCGAGTTTTAATCCGAATAGAAATCGATAACTTACACAAGGATATTTACTTCATTAGTTGTATAAATCTTTATGCTTATCGTATTATAATTCTATTTAAAATTATGATTTTTCCATTTCAAAACGTAGAAGGAGAAATAAATATAATATTCTATTTGTTAAGGATACCTTTCAAACAGTGAAGATTTCAGGTCATGACCTGTCGGAGAATTTGAGATCCTGTCGACATAAATTTCCCCTTCGTGGCCATAAGTTATCTTCGATCATGCTCAAATGGACTAATAATGTTTTATCAGTTTTTTCTCATTCATATCTTGACCATTACCGGGGAGAATCTTCTGAAATCGTCAATGCTTATAATTAGTTTTTCACTACAAATCAAAGGATAATAATGACATATTGAACATACTTAATATTTTGTTCTCAGCTGTGGATGTTAGATTTGCAATTCATATAATGTTCGCTTCTAATCGAATTTGAGAGAAAAGTAATTTCCAAAGATTTATTCAAAGAAATGTTCTCAGTCCTCTGATGAAAATAGGAACACACTTTTAAGAAAAAAAAACAAAACGAATATTTTCTACAGGGTTTGAACATATAAACTTCTGATTGACAGACTAGTCACCCAAACCGCTCGACCAGTTCGTATGCCTTCAATAACCTCTTTTGACTTTTGTGTAAAGTGGTTTCCTGCTCCACACTTTTTTTTATTTTGTTTGTTTGTTTATGTCGATACAACTATAAGTTTGTGGTGAATATTTGGACGTTACAGGTCTTGCAATGCATAAAAGGGTTTTTCGTATAAATTACATTCAATTTTATGTCCTAATAACTTATATACAACAGGTTGAATCTGTGAAATGATTGGGGTTGGAGTGATCGTAAATATTTTCATAGTTAGGAGCCTGGATATGCAAACCCGCTTAGCGTGGGGATTTACTTATGTGAAATTTGGTACATAAAGATTTTAAATATCAACGGTACGAAGATATTTAAGAATTAGGAAATTCATACGTACAAAACGCTTAAGTCATTGCACTAAGTAAGAGTCCACAGATTACTTCAAGCAATGTTATCTTGCGACAGAATGTTGCATTAATTGGCGGGTGGGACTATACTCTTGTTCAAAAGAACCTGATCACCTATCTCATATTCTTGTAATCATACATACTCAGTTTTAACACCTGATAAAGATCTCAATGACCAAAGGAGAATAATGAGAATCATATTTGTTTGATTTAATTTGTAATAAACTATATATATATATATATATATATATATATATATATATATATATATATATATATATATATATATATATATATTCTATTATCTTTTATTAATAAAACAAAACAATACTGACTTTTAACTTAAATGACGCGCGGTAAAGGTGGCATAGTTTTTATCCGAAAGATTTATATATAATGTTCAAGATAACCTTCCAAATACTACAGTTAAGTTAGACGAAAGACTTCATTTCAACTCCCCAACCAATGGTTAAGCTGTCTGTTCAATTTTGTAAACAAAGAGAGGTGTCGATGGAACACTATTGTTCAGCTGCATTTCATCACTTGGCGTTATAGCTAATTATTTACATACGTACAAGGGGTCTCACAAAGCCCTACTACAATTACAACATTAACTTCGTAATACATCAGTATGGTATTCTAATGCAGGGGATAGTCTCGTTAATGTACGGGTCTATTCAAGAAAATTCTCCGACTTCGAATAATATACCTTTTATCAATATCATTACTTCCATTGACTATCTATTTTTTTTCTATTAACATATTTCTGTATCATTACAAACATTCTTGCATCTATTCATCGCAATACAATATTTACCATTATGCTATTATTTCATATAGCGTTACTCATAAACGCGAAGGTTAATTCTCACCTTTCATACATTAATAAATTTAGAACCCATTTGAAATCTAAATCACATAAGCCCGCATAACCACGACAGCAACGTTTACTCGACATCGCATTTCGAAATTCCACCTGCAATGGCTCGATTACCACAAACATAAATTACGACCCACTTTAAATTTCAATCATAATAATTCGTACGAATGTATGTTTTTATATTTTCTTTTTCATGAAGTTTTCAAAATATACAGCGAAATCAATAGTTCTGAGCTTTTACAAGATTTATGTAACTACCTTCAATATTTCTACCGGAGAAGCACGAACGGAAAATTTAATTAATTTATTACATAGTTTTCAAAATTTCTGTTAAATACAGTATTACTATTATTTCTAGTATATCAGAGTAGCAGTTTGAGATCAACACCAGACTCAAATTATCACCGATGAGAAAATTTTAAGTTCATTAGAGTACAGCTTTACTATTTAACATCACTTTTCGGATATCGCGAAACATAGATATTAAAAATCATGACTCCTTTCACCATCGAGTGGCATCAAAATAAGAGGTATTTGAAAAAAAATTTTTTTTGAGGAACTATAATTCTTTTTGACGTATCTGAGTTCGAACCTCACTCACCGCAAAACATAGTTACACTGCATCAACTGTGAGCTAGGGTTATATTTTCATGTAATCGAACTAACGATGAAAACTTTTAATGGAATAAAAATAATCATATTTTAAAACAGACGAAATACCAATGGTCATCTCAGAAGTTTAATAACTCTAATTAAGAAACGTCATTTAATCTAGCATTAATCGGCGTAATCCATAGCTCAGGAACGAGGGAAAGAAATAAAAAAACAAGAATTAAATTTGAGCAATTTGGAATCAACCTTTGTGCTGTGGACGACTTCTCAATATTTGAGTAAATTTTAATTTCGAGTATACTAAAAGAAAGAGGGCGCAGTATTAACCCATAAATAGTTATGATCAGAATGCCATGAAAACTACAAAGTAAATAACATCTACAAACAATTGTTTATTCCATTTCATACTAGCAACATTGGCAGCCTTATAGAGACTATTCTTTAGAATTATAAGACGCACCAATATCATCATAAATATGCCATCCCAACTTAAGATCGAATGAAACAAATCCCACTCTCACTATAACTGATTATCGAAAGCAAACTAGTCTAACAATTTCCAAGAAGTCAATGTTCATTCTCCAAAATATTCAATTTCCGCATACACATCAAATTATAAAAAAAAAATCTCTGGTCAACCAGCTTATGAAAACGTTCAGGAAAATGTTCTCAGCTATTAGCTTTACTAACATTATCGTATGCAATAATCAAAATAATAATCTTGTCAAATAATAATAATCTTGTCAAATAATCAAAATAAAATAATAATAAGATTAACTTATCACTTTCGGTCCGAATATGTTATTACATAACAATCTTTTTTTTTTTTGTCGAACTTCAAATGCAACTAATTTCACAGTATACTCCGATTCAGACAGAATATCTATTGAATTCGTATTAAATAAGAAGGTTAACTATTCCATTTACAAGTGAATTAAACTTATGAAACATATGTACGCAATTGTTAGATTAATGTACTAGTATTACCGAGCAAAACATATAGTGTTAAATTACTGTATAAACTAACCATTCTAGAAAACAATAACTGACAAACGGGAGTAGATACCCTCCACTCGCCTGCCCTAGATCGCTGAACGCTGTGGCGCTCAGGAGGCTCCGGTAAAACCTTTGATACAAAAAAAAAAAAAAAAAAAAAAAGGATTCTAGAGCTTCTTCCGCTCATATGTCATAATTTTTTTATAACCTGGTATAGCTTGTCTTATGATTTATATGTCATAAGACAGTAATTTTTTAACCTGGTACAGCTTGAAAATAGTGATTATTGAACTTTATACTAGAAAGATTCAGTGATTAAATATCTGCTACCAATTAAGATCCTGGCGTCCTATTTTGGATCTTCTCCAACTATCTTTTGATACTGACTACAGAAGAGGTATATATTTCTTTTAGTATAATTAGGAATAAATCCCTTTAATAACCTGGAAAAGTACGGGAAGTCCTGATGTGCTTCAAAACTATTATGGTAAACATGACAAAATTTCTAAAATTTCTAATTCACGAATAAATGCTTTCTTACTTGTTGTATCTATATTCATATAGGAAATTTGTACTTCATACATGGAAAAGCTCTGAATTACTAAACACTAGCATAAGAAGTTCACATTGTAATTCGATACTATAATTGTACCAGTTGATAAATATAGCTAATATAGTTAAATATAGCTTATAAATATTGAAACAAACAACTAACTGATGACTTTGCGTTCAACTATTGCTTGTTCGGCACTAGAGCATATATCAAAACACTAGGTCGCGTCTGGTGGGCATTCAAGACCCGCGTAACCCTAGACTCAACAATGAAATTATACACGTTTATTTAATTATTCTATTAAAGCTACTAATTTACTGAACATTCGCAGAATAAAATAAAAGACACAGGGAGGAGCATATTTATTACTAATTAAAAACATCACGCTTTATCATCTACTTATCCTCAGTGTTTACTATGCAAATATTAAAGGATATTGGCCACATTACTAAATTCCAAATGCACTTATCCTTTCCACAATTCAATTTTGTCTCACATCGTTAATTTTCATAAGTAGTCATTCAATATGGGTAAGATATGAGCACGCTTTGCAAGAAATGTTAGATCTCATGTAATTATTATCACCACTTAGGATATCAAACAAGTTAACAATAGACATGGCGGAATAAACAAACCATGAATTTTAACAATCACACTGTTAAAAATAATTTCTTAGATTTGAGAAATCGTTTATTATCTGTGCACCGAGACAATATTTTCTTAGAAATGAGATTTGACAATTCTCATTCATAAGGAAAGGAACAGTTTGTTTTCTCGTTTCGCTTTACACAACCTCAATTACTTTTCTTCATTTCTCATTAATGCGAGTTTTAAAACCTTGTTTCTGAGAAAAGATATTCTCGGTGCACCGATAAGAAATAGTTTCTCAGATTTAAGAAAGTATTTTAAACAGTGCAAGTAATTTAAATTTCTATATATGTTCTATCTTTCATACCAAGAGGTAATTGCTGTCATATGCAATGATAATTACTACAACCATGGTGCTAACCCGGAGAGGAAGAAGAGAGAGAGATTCAGAAATTACTAACTCATCATAATAAATTCTCAGTTACATACTAAAATAAAGAATTACGGTTGACTCCTTTTTATCTTCCTTTCACTTTCAAACGCCAATATCATAAATTAAATTTCCGGTAATTATAGAATAGTTGGAAGTCAACTTGAAGTTTCTCTTTGTTACAACTTACCGCTTAGATTGGGGATGACATCATAATTTTTCTTTCATTGTTTCCCTAGATTTAGACAAAAATCTAGGGAAGCTAGATTACAAGATGTTGTTTTCTTCGACCGCCGCCATTAATAGTATATTCTCCCCTATCGCGTTCTTTTTGAGCGAGGAGAAGACTACTAATTGGTCTATACTAAGCGTGATTTGGCTCTGATTGGCCACAATCATAAAATTCTGGAACATTCCAAAATGGAAAATCTGGCGGAATAAGAAACAATTCTCTTCTTTTCGAAAGCAGCGAAATGCAGTATCTCACCTCTATATTATGACAAGACACCAACTCGACTAATTATTTTTTTTCTCAATTACTAATCACCAAATATGTTTAGTAAAATTTGTCAACAGAAATTATATATATATATATTAGTTAGTATAATAAAATAAAAATTTTCTAGACTCTATCACTACATTAATTTAAAATATCTCAAATGAAACGAAATTATTCAAGAGTTCGTTATAAATTTCATGTATGAATAAGAATACAAGGCCAAAAAGATGTTGATGACTATATTTTTCGAACAAGACTGTACATTCCGATGATACTGTGAGACAGGCTTCTGGATAACAATTTTCACCTCTATAGGTAGGCAAAGGTTACAATTAATATGTATGTCACTGTCACTAAAGGAACTTACATCATTTGTACCCAGCTCCTCTGTTTCTTCACTTAAATAATCGTTCTCTAAAATATGAATGGTATTAACATCACTCTTGCCACTATTTTTATTACAATTCCCTCCATCTTAATTCTGAACTAACTCTTCTGTGGCCATAAATTGTTCTTCAGCTTTAAAAAAACGTTATGGTAGTATTTTCTCCAGAGATTTTCGTAGCTATTTTCGAAATACGTAGATTTTGATGCGTTTCTGGATCGATTTTTAAATAAAATTCCAAATTTTGACTTTTGGTGAAATTTTTAAAGTTACTCCAGATCATTTCTATAGGTATAGTTCCCCGAAATTATCTGAAAAGCTTATAATATTATATCCAGGCCAGGTATTTACAAAATATTGTGCGTGTATCATTTTCTTCTATTTGTTTATAACGTTTTACAAGCTGGGAACATTTTGTCTTCGGATTGTTGCTTCTCATGCAATATTATGATTGTGAAGCTGTAGAAAAATATAATTCTATGTTGCAGAAGAAGTGAGCACTTCTCAGCCATTGTGGCAAGGAGTGTTGTCCATGGTTGATTGTAATTCTATATTTGAAATAACGAAATCTTGAATATATTGTTCAAAATTTTCGGTGTTTATTTCATTATAGTAGCTTCCTCCTGAACTATTTGCACGGGACAAGACCATATTACAAATAAAGTCGCATCCGTTCCCGCAATTCCCAATTATGTCTTATTCCCTTGTCTCTTGGTGGTAAGAGCCTAATAGTTTCACTTAAGAGTTGCTACAGTTTTGTAATTGTGGAATTTTCGTTTACACAAGTTTTGTCTAGGCTATTAAGTTCTAAGTATTTCTCTTGCAACACAAAAATATATGTTTGTTTGTGTCTTCATAAACCTGTAATCAAGTTTACGCAATTTCCCGGAGTGTAATAGCACCTAATGAAAATTTGTTTCTTCTGAGCTCCTTAATCTTTTCTAAAGTAGGAACAGTTTTCTTCTTATCATAGAAGTTCGTAATTGTCGTAATTACTTCTTTGTGAAAGCCATGGGTCAGTTCATACCTTTTCCTTCCTTTCTCTGGTTTTGATAGCTGGTTGCGAGTCTTAAATGAATTCTTGTTTTACTCTCTTAGCTGTTACTAGATACAGTTTCAGTAGCTGTAGCAACTACCTTCTGCACTGGTTTAAAGCAATCACAGCTAGTCCATGTATTGCTATATCTTGCATATATTTAAGTTGTAAGTAATAAATCTATTCTGGCTTCGTGAAGCAGACCTTTTACTTTCTCGAACTTTGTCTCGAAGTCATATCGTACAACGAAAGAACGCCACTTCCTGTCATATAAGTCTAAAGCAACTAACTGGTTTAAGAACAAATTCTAGACTGCAATATTGTTTAGCATTAGACCAGGGATGCAAATAAGCAACAAAATTTTGCAAGCCTAAGAAAAAAAGCTACTAGTATACAACATAGTTTTTACTGTTTGAAGTTAATAATATTGATATTGAAAACTCGCCCGCACCGATGAACCACTCGCCCTGGGCGAGTGTGCGAGTGGTTATTTGCATCCCTGCATTAGACAAAACTTTCTCACTCTTTCTTGCTGTATTTTGAATCAGCAAAGTCAGAACTCAACTTAATATGTGATGTTTATAGTTTCTAAATCGTAAAATAAAATCTTATATAAACTAAAAGTAATTTTATTTTAATGAAATTTCTGTTGTACTCTATTGACTCTTCTTGAATAACAAACAATCTATTTGAAGCTCTTATTGTTTTCTCTTCAATTTGTATTCTTATTCTTATTCATGTAAGGAATCATAAAAGGTATCATGTTTCAATGTTGTTGCAAGGTTGTCTCAATAAAACCCTAATAATTCTACACAAAATTTAATTAATATCATAGTTGTGACTTGACAATCATTCAGTTGTAAACTTAGGAGTTAGAATGATCTCGAATGTACTATCTGGAAGACCTAGCTTTGCTCTGCGAGGTAAAAAAAAATATATATATATAGCTCGACACAAACATGAAAATTGTTTTGCAAAATTAAATTTTACCAAAGTAAAAGTTTTCTCAATCGAAACCTAGCACTAAGAATTGTAGATATGCCGTGTTTCGTAAGATCATTATTTCCTAAAAATTTTCCACTGCCTCCATTAACTGTGATTTTTTCCTTAGTGTGAGACCTAACTTATAATAATATCCTTCTTGGACATTGGAGTCAGAAAGGATACATTTTCTCCAATTCATCAAAAATGTAATGAATTATACATGAATTATCTTCACTTGGCGCTGGCTGAGATCAAACCAAGGACACCACACAACAGAAGTGAGCCACTACCACTGAGCCACCGCACCCAGAGTTTTAACCAAATTTCATGAAAATCATAGGAGTGGTTTTCAAGATTAGACGTAAAGTTTCAAGTTTATGTAACCCCAAAATATATTTCTTGTAGAGACACCTTTAAATGAGTCTTCTCAAAATTGAGATCTAGTTAAATCACTTCTTACACCTAAGAGTGTGTTTTGACAAAATTAAATTAGAAACATTAGAGCAACTTTCAAATTAAAAGCTTAATACTCAATAAAAGTTCCTTGCTTAGGCATCACCGATCTTTTCCCCCATAAATGACACTGAATAAGTTTCTGCAAATTAAATTATTTGCTAAATATTTTTCTGATAGCAGAAACGTGTATAATTAAAGCGAAGAAGTTATTTTGTAAAGGCGACACTAAATAAGTTTTCCGAAAGTTGGTTAATCGCTTTCTCATACACAAACATGGGTTTTCCAAAATTTCATGAAAATCATTTTAGCTAATTTCAAGATAAACTTTAATCACTCAAATATTCGTTCGAGGGAGAATTGCTTGGTTTAGATTACAGGATATTTTATGCCTACAAATTCTGACTTTTTCTAAAGAAGTCATTTATTATGGAAATGAATGTGCATTTAATGAGTATTATCTATTTAGTTCGTGAAAGAAAAGTATGTTATAAAATATACCTAGTTTTCTGGGCCAAGTGAAAATTAATTCACTTCCTGTTTCCATATAACTCACAGCGATAGAAACAATAATTAAATTAACAGCAGTCTTTGCTTGTGCTTATTGCCTAACTTGTTGCTTTCTATTAACGCTTTGAAGGTCTAATTAGTTGTGTTCATTTAATCTTGTTGTATTGAAATATTTAATAAAAGGAAAAGACTGTAAAAGTAACAGCAATAGTTTACAGGAAAACTTTAATAGCATTGTTAGCTTCATGGCCAGTTAGTTGTGTATGTTATTACTGTATTTTAAGATCTGCCGCATAATACACGTGCCTAGTAATGGGAGATTTCAGAATTCGAACAATGAAAATGAGCAACCGTTGTTTCCTTATAAAATACTTAAATCTGCTTTCGATTGGTCTTAGACTTCTTTCAAAATCTATGTTACATCACATGAATTAATTACTGGGTGAGAAATGAAATTCAAATTTGCCTTTGCTTCATAGAAAGAAACATTGAATGCAGAAAGAACAGGAAATTAAATTTCGATCGTGTTAAGAGAAATTGTTCTCAAACATTACGTTCATCTTAATATGGCTGCAGTTTCTTAACTGATGTACACCACATTGAAACGTCACCGTTCTTGTACGGGAAGTATCCAAAAAGTAAGTTCCGAAACTGCTCAAAGATTGCATAAGTAATCAGATTAGAACATGCTTGCGCAAGAGTGTAGCCAGTGGAAAGAGAACTGTGGTATACACATACAGATCGCTAAGAACATATAGTTTCCAGCCGAGTGCGAAGTGCATATGGTAATAAATTTCTCTACACTAAGAAGCTATTGGTGTTAGAGATCCCCCGCCAGTAGTGATGAGCGCAAGAGTCTTGGTCTTGCAGTTTGTGCAAGAGACTTGCATGCAAGACCAAAATCAAGACCAGGAATCCCGATGTAAGATCAAGACCAGGAATCCCGATGTAAGATCAAGACCAAGACTCTTGCGCAAGAGTCTTGCACAAGTACCAGTACTACCTGATAGTGGGTTTTCTCGCTTTTTCCTGTTTCCTCCTACTTTCTTCATTCCACCATTTCATTCATTTATCATCATTACCGCCTCCCTTAATCTCGGTGCAGAAACGTGGGACGTTAAACTAGATATTTCATTTCATTTCAAAACGTATTAATGGTGTTCTTCAAAAACTAAAGAGACATGTAATATTGAACATCGGAGACATGAACATACACCATAGGTGCCGACTACGTGGGTATGGTCTTGGCTCCGAGGCTCAATCATCCATTGGAAAGTTTTAATGTGTACTCATAAAATTAATATCAAAATAATATTTTCATGATATTGACAAAATATAGATATTGACATATAGATAAATATAGATATTGATATTGACAAAATATAGATATTCATGATATTGATAATATTGACAAGAGCTTAGTACATGTAACTACAAGTTTGATTTCATAGATGGATGCTTATACGTTGAATAATTGTTTATCAATATAACTTTTAGCCACCTTAGGTATACGGCTCATCGACGATTGAGCGATATAACATTATACAACAATAAATAATCCATATTCACAAGTTAGAGTGAATTTGTACAGTTATTTCAAATATCATGGAGTTTGATTCCGTTTGTTTGTTGAGTTGAGTTGAGTTTTGAGTTTAACGTCCCGTTCAGCAGCTAGGCTATATGAGACGTGGACCTACTGATTAACGTGGAATCCAAACCACATGAGCTCTCGCCGGCCGTTATTTTGTATTTCTAATATAAGTCAAAAGTATTTATATAAATTGAGTTTACACCAAAGACATTTTTCACTCAAATTATTCTAAAACTTTAAGAGATTAGATTATAATCATTATTATTTTAATTTTTTCTCTCTCTTTCCGCCAATATTGCTAAACATATCACCATCATCATCATCTTCATAGCTATTCTCTCAGTATTGGCAGGTCACTTGCTACAACTATAAAGCTTCGATGTACGATGATCCAAAGCTAGTCTCTTCGTCTTAACGTAGCAATTTTCTGTTTTAATACCTTCCTTCAACTACAGTCTCCTTCGTCCCCTCCCTCTCTTTCCTTCTACCGTACCCTTTAGCACGACCCTCATAATACAGTTTCTCCTCAGCCGATGTCCCAACCAGTTCC
Organism: Thermobia domestica; assembly: GCF_964235325.1. Lineage (NCBI taxonomy): Eukaryota > Metazoa > Arthropoda > Insecta > Zygentoma > Lepismatidae > Thermobia > Thermobia domestica. The sequence goes on from NC_137455.1 coordinate 222,544,482, forward strand.
TCTTCCTTCTCTTAATTACATCTAAAACTCTTCTTTTGTCCCCTACTGCTACTATTTCTAACACCTTCTAATTCGTTTTCCGTTCAATCCAGCTAATTCTATCCTTTTTCCTCCATGCCCACGTTTCGAAAGCCGCCATTTCTTTTCACCATTTTTGCGTAATGTCCATGTTTCTGCCCCATAGAATACATATTTAAATCAGTAAACAAAATCTCAATATCTTGCAATTGGAAGTTTATTCAATACAAAGATTAGCTAATCGTGGTTGAAAAAAATCTGACGCCTTTTAAGTGTAAAAATAATTTTGCAATTCATGGTATTTCAGTAATTTGTGCCATCTTGATTTTCTTGCATGTGTCTCAAGGATAGCCTCCCAGGTTTGGGAACCAGTGGAATATTGGATCTGTTAAAAAAAAAATTAAAAAGATTACGAAACGTTGTGATTTATCTTGTAAGTAGTGAAGCGTGGGCACCCATTGAAAAAAATATAAAGTTCATCGTCTATGTTGTACACTATCATCATACTTTCACGAAGGTACAAGTAATCTGTATTACACTTAAAAACATACATTGCATTTGTGTTACTACTGTGGCATTGTAGAATTTATTATCCCCTATATCCAGAGTCCTCTCCGATAAACACCAGACACTTATGTGTCCTTTACGAAGACACTTACGTGTCGGGTGGGAAGGATTGCGTGTTACAGTGAAATTTAGAGCTATGTCGGTGGTAGTTCACTACCAGAAGAGCCACCCTACCGAATTGCTCTATATGGAGTAGCCAGACGAAGAGTGTTCTGGGAGAAGGCAGCAGTTCTCCAGTAGCCAAGTTGGCGGAAATCATAGTGATTGGTACGGCAACTTGGACATTTAGTCCCAGGCGTGCTCAGAGTGACTTTAACGGCTGAGATACTGCGCGGTGGAAGGCAACGGGAAACCACCACTCTATTTCCCCTAGTTTGCTGGCAGCAAAAAGAGAACATATGTACAATGGTCTTTCGCAAGTCAACATATAGTTCCGGAGGTAAAATATCCCCCCATTCGGATCTTCGGGAGGGGGATATCTTGGGAAGGACTATTGGACGAAAAAGTAATAATGGAGGGGAAGAGAGACAGAGAAAGAAAGACAGGGAAGAGCAAAAGGTTTAGGATAGGAACATGGAACGTACGCACTATGTTACAGGAAGTAAAATTAGAAAATCTTAAAGAAAAAAGTAAACAAAATAACCTAGATTTCGTAGGAGTTTGTGATGTTAGATGGGAAGGTAATGGGCTGTTGAACAGAGAAGGGTATAGAATGTTTTACTCAGGTAATGAAAAGGGTGGTCATAATGGCGTAGGAATAATTATTGGAAAGCGTTTAAAGGAGAAGATAGTGAAAGTACAATTTGTTGATGATAGAGTTATGATGATAAGACTTAAATGGAAAACGAAGAATCTAGTGGTGATACAGACATAGGCACCGACGACTTCGCATGCAACTGAAGAAGTAGACGAAAATTATGAGAAAATAGAAGAAATTATAGATAGGGAGAAGAGGGATGCATGCGTAATTGTAATGGAAGATTTCAATGCAGTTGTGGGAGAAAAACAGGAAGGTAGTATCTTAGGCAAATATGGTTTAGGCTAAGAATGTGGAGAGGGACTAGTGAATTTCTGTAGACAGAATTCACTAGTAGTTGGGAACACTTGGTTCAATCAGCACAAGAGAAAAAGATATACATGGAAATCACCAATAGACGGCGGAATATATCAAATAGACTATGTTATGATTCAGGACAGGTACCGGAATAGTTTAAAGAACGCGAAGACCCTTCCCGGGGCTGATATTTTCTCTGATCATAATCTTGTGCTGGCCAAAGCAGATATTCAACTGAAAAATGTAGACAGAAGAAAAGTAGGTAACAAAGTGTTGAATACTGAAAACTTAAAAAACGAGGAAATAAGAAAACTTTTCGTTGAAAAATTCGAAGAAAAATATTCAAACCAGAAAAGAATAGGCGCAGATAGTAACGCACAGTGGGAAGCAGGCTCAGAAGAAGCAGTAGGTTACCGTGAACACAAAACGGCTAAGAAACCCTGGATTACAGAGCAGATGTTGCAGAAAATGAGGGGACGTGGAAATAGGTTGATACAGAAGAGGGCAGAAAGATATACAGAAAGTTCAATAATGAGTTACGGAGAGAAACAGACAGAGCGAGGTCAGAGTTTTACAAAAGAAAATGCGAGGACATAGAAGAATTAGAAAGAGTTGGGAAATATGAGAAAATGTATAAGTAGGTGAAATCTGTGGAATTGTGGAGGAAACAAGGGTGTATTACAATGGCAGTTGAAAATAAAAATGGGAAGATAGTCAACAACAGAAATGAGGTCACAGAAAAACGGAAAGAATACGTGGAAGACTTATATGAGAGTAGGGAGAGACCGTGTAGCCTACATGTTGAAGTAGAAAATGAAGTAGGCGAGGATGATAAAGGATTTAGTATTCTTCGGGATGAGTTTGAAAAGGCTATATTCGAGATTAGGAATGGAAAGGCAACCGGGATAGATAATATACCAAACAAATTCATTAAAAATATAGGATACAAGGGAAAGAAAGAATTGTTCCGACTATGCAATGAAATACATGAGACAGGGGAGTGGCCAAAATACTTCCTGAAGACGATCATGATACCAATGGCTAACAAATCGAACCCAAAGAGATGCGAGGATTATAGAACTATTAGTCTCATATCTCATACAGCTAAAATTTTGCTCCGAATACTGAACAGAAGGTTATATGGAAGAACAAATGAAGAAGTTGAGGAGGAGCAGTTCGGGTTCAGAAGAGGCAAGGACACAAGAGATGCTATTGTATTATTAAGGGCGATCGGTGAAAGATTTATAGAAAAAGGGAAAGAGGTGTATGTTGTATTTATCGATCTAAAAAAGGCTTTTGACTGCGTGAATTGGGAATTGTTGTTGGGAGATCTAAAGAAGATAGGGTTGGAATGGAAAGATTGAAGACTCATAAGAAACTTATACATGAACCAACAAGTAAGTGTTAGGATAGGGGAAGAACTGACGGAAGGGAGTGCAATTGGAAGGGGAGTTCGACAAGGATGCTGCCTCCCGCCAACTCTATTTAATGTCTATCTAGAAGAGATAGTGAAAAAGAGTTTACATGATGATGACGGCATTTCGGTAGGAGGTAGAATGATTAGATGCATAAGATTTGCAGACGATATGGCGCTTGTTGCAGAATCTGAAAAGGAAATCAATAAAATGTTAGAAAACCTGAGGATGGGCTTTGAAGAATATGTGGTGAAAATAAATGTTAGAAAGACAAAAATACATGGTGATTGGAACGAAGAGGTCTGTGTCAAATATAAAAGTGAGAGGGGAGCAAATAGAACAAGTGAATAGTTTTCGATGAAGTGCGAACGTGAAATAAAAGCAAGGATAGGAATGGCGAAAGAAGCCTTTAGGAGGAAAAAGTCTGTTTTGTGGGACCTTGAATAAAGAGCTGAGAAAAAGACTCATGAAATGCTTCGTGTGGAGTGTTGTACTGTATGGGGCGGAAACGTAGACATTACGTAAAAGTGATGAAAAACGACTGGAAGCATTCGAAATGTGGGTGTGGAGAAGGATGAAAAGAATTAGTTGGGTCGAGCGGAAAACGAATGAGTGGATGTTAGAAATGGTGGGGGAGAAAAGAACACTTTTAGATATTGTTAACAAGATTAAGAGAAACTGGTTGGGACATTGCCTAAGAAGAAATTGTATCATGAGGGACGTCATAGAAGGTATGGTGGCGGGAAAGAGAAGCAGAGGGTGAAGGAGACTACAATTAATGGATGATATAAAAACAGAAAGATCATACGTGAAGACGAAGAGGTTAGCGGAGGGCCGTGGAGCATGGAAGCTTCTCAGCTGCGGCAAGTGACCTGCCAGTAAGGGCAGAATACCTATGATGATGATATCCAGAGTAAAATTTCCCTATGAAAAGCATAAAATTCCTCAAATCGAGACTTGCAAGATTTGCAAGGAAGACCAAGACAAAGACTAGATGTACAAGACCAACACCAAGGGTTTCAGTGCAAGACCAAGACCACCCGGGTCTTGGTCTTGGTCTTCCATTTGCTCATAACTACCTGCCAGTTGTGTGAAGTGTTTGGATCGTGTGTTGTGAATGAAGGTGCACAGCAAAAAATGAATGTTAATAAAGCTCAATTTTAACACAGCCCAATGATTCCAGAATGACTACCCTTTTAGCGTTTTATTTCAATACCAAGGGTCCGCTGTTGTGGTTCTTATATAAATGATCGGTGTTGAGCTGTATGAAAGTAACACCGCCATGGTGTTAAAGAATTAGATAAATGAACAAAGAAACGCAGAAATAGGAGCAACACAATAATGTTCTATCAATATACACCTCATTAGACTTTCAAACTACGCTATACATAAGTATCGGAAGTCTTATAAATCAGCTTTGCCCGTCCGTCCCCTGTCGACAGGCATCAGAGCAAAAATGGTAAAAGACATCGAGATGCGGTTTTCTGCAATCGATTCAGCGTCCCAACGTACTACCTATTCAATCCAAAAGTGCTTCAAATTAGTCATTTCCGGTTTCAACTTTTATCGCCATAAAACGGAAACGGTAACAGATATCGACAAGCGGTTTTCTTCAAATGATTCAACGTCTATAGGTAACGTACCATGACTATCCAGAACACTATACTCAAAACAGAAGTATTTCATATTTAATATTACTTCCGGTTTCATTACTGATCTCCACAGAGAGAAAGCAGTAAGATATATCGAGATGTGGTTCAATGAAATCGACTCAGCGTCCTAAAAATGGGTTCTATCTTCTTCATTAATCCTGTATTGAAACCTGAAGTGGCTAAAAATAGCCATTTTCGGTTTCAACACTTATCACAATAAAAAAAATCGTAATATATAACAGCAAGTTATTTTCTGCCATCAATTTAGTGTCTCAAAAGAGTATATGGTTACAACTAGCGTCACTTTACCAAACCGGAAGTAGTATTAGTAAATTTCAACTACTTCCAGTTTGAATAATGATTTTCGTAGAGCAAAAACGGTAAGAGCAATTGATTCAGCGTCCCAAGAATATATTCCATCTCATCCACTAACTCTCTATCCAAACCGGAAGTGTTTCAAATTGACGATTTCCAGTTTCAACGTGTATCGCCATAGAACAAAAATGGTAATATGCGTGGATATATATATATATATATATATATATATATATATATATATATATATATATATATATATATTTACAAGGAAACGCTTTTCTGAAATCGATTGAGGGTGTCAAGAAAACATATTATCACAATCCAGAACACTACCAAAACGAGTAGTTCAAATTTACTACTACTTCCGGTTTTAGGCCTAATACTGATTTTTGTAGAGCAGAAACTGTAAGAGATATTTAGATGCAGTTTCTGTTTGCAGTTAATTGATTTTCCCAAGAGTAGGTTCTATGTCCTTCCTTAACCATGTATTCAATCCGAAAGTTGTTCAAATCAACGATTTCTGGTTTCAGCGTTTTCCGCCATTGAGCAAAAACGCTAAGATTTGGATTCAGCGTCCGTTGAACAAGTTCTACCTTTGATCTTATTAACCTATTGCGACCAGTAGTTATAGATGTAGGCCTTCTAATTCATATTTGAGTATTGAATACCTCTAGTGTGGAAGTCTACTGTAGTTTCACACAATGAAGAGGAACTCACTTGTGAGACCTCCAAACTATGTTATGCAGAAGTCTCGGAAATCTTATTGAAAGGCTTTATCCGTCCGTCTTTTGACAGGCATCAGAGCGAAAGCGATAAGTGGTTCAAATAATAAATTTCCGGTTTTTTCATAGAAAAAAATTAAAAAGGATAGCGACAAGCGGTTTTCTGAAATCGATTAATAGTATCAAGAGAACATACCATGACAACCCACAGCACTACCATAACCGGAGTGGTTTAAATTTACTGCTACCTCCGGCTTTAATACTGATTTGCATAGCAAAATCGGTGAGTTATCGAGATGTAGTCTTTTGTTATTGATTCAACGTCCCAGAAAAGGTTCTCGGTTTACCTTCTACTCAACTAGAAGTGGTTAAAATTAAACATTTCCGTTTTTAACGTTTGGTAAATTTAACGATAATGGTAACAGATAATTAAAAGCTGTTTTTGCAAACGATTTAGCGTCTTAAAACAACATATCACTACTATTCACAAGTCTACCGAAACTGACATTTTCAACTTTAGTATTTCTTCCGGTTTCCATACTAATTTCCACAGAGTAAAAACGGTAAGAAATGCCGAGATGCGGTTTTTCTTCAATCGATTCAGCGTCCCAAGATTAGGTTTAACCTCCGCCGTTAACCTTGTATTCATGCCATAAGAGGTTGAAATTAGTAATTTTCGGTTTCACCACGTATCGCCATCAGCGAATAAGTGGTATTGGAGAGCGACAAGCGGTTTTCTGCAATCGATTCAATCAAGAGAACATACCAGAACAATCTACAACACTCTATTGAAGCAGGAAGTAGTTGAAATTTACTGCTACTTCCATTTTCTATACTGACTTCCATAAAGCAAAAAATGTAAACAACATCGGGAACCGCTTTTTCACAAACGACTCAGCTTAGCAAGAGTGGGTTTTATCTCTTTTCTTAATCCTCGTTTCAAACCGGAATGGTTTAAATTAATGATTTCCGGTTTAATTTTTATATTATAGCAAAATGAAATGAAATCTTTAAGTTTTATGTCCCACACTTATGCTGGCCAGGCTAAAGGAGACAGTGACATGAGAAATGAAGGAAATGGTGAAATGAAGAAAGTGGGAGGAAAAGGGAGAACCCGCGAAAACTTTCACACGGTGTTTGTCAACCAGAATGTTCACTTTGAGCGAGCTGGGATCGAATCAAGGACCCCATGCTACAACGATATTGTATATCTAATATTAGTGAATTACTTATATTTTTAATTGTAGCTATTTTGGGCAACGGCGCTTAAAAGTGCACAATATGTTATGAAGAAGAAGAAGAAAAAATGTAGAATATATGTTGAGATAAATTGATAATCATGTAATGGTAGTGGCTATAACTAGAGATAATTGCTTGTTTCATGTTGCTATGACAACAGAAAAATTATTATTCATGGAGTTTTGAGAATAAAAGTTAGTTATTCTATATATTTGATGAGTCTAATTTCCAAGGTATGCAATAATTAATTTTTGCAATTAGTTAAAATTAAAGTACCGAATCGTGTTGACGTACTCGAACTGTGGGCAAATATATGTAACAAAAGGGAATCTTATACAGTGGACTCTTTTTAATTCGAAGTCCAAGGGGACACGAAAAAACTTCGAATTATCCAAAATTCGAATTATCCAACAATATTCATTGTCACATATATAACAACAAACAAACCAAAGTACTGTGCATCAAAAACATATTCATATGGTGTATGTAGACTTTACCTTTAAAGCAGCTTATTATTTGCGTGATCGAATACCGCAAACTAACAAACGACATTAACTCCACATGATTTAAACTACGTGTACAATGGAAAATATATTTAAGTACAACACTACGACATACATTGAATAGCCCAAACTATTAAACACCAGTAACAATTTGAATATTCTGTTCTAACTTTTAAGAAGTCGTAAACTTCATTTGCTTAAATTTGATTGTTTTTGTACGGTCAATAAATCTTGAATTTCATGTATTGCATGGAATACAATATCAATAACATTAAGTTGACTTTATCAATAATTTATCTTAAATTTTCAACCAATTCTAAAACAAGATGAGATTGGCACACGTTCTCTATCTTTACTCCTTACCCAACTCACCTTCATCTTTATCATTACATAGATTTTCTATTTATCTTTTGTATTGCTCTTCCCTATGGCTGCATCTGGATAACTGAAAACACGTTAAAACTATCTCTCTGCTTACATCTGTCCAACATTAAAAATTTTGAAATGTATTTACTTCGAATTATCCAAAACATAGGTTCAAAAGTTCGATTTATCCACGATTTTTTACTATTGTTTTCAGTACAGTTTTAAAGGGGAATGGACTTCTGTTCGAATTATCCAATATTTCGAATTATCCAAGTTCGAATTAACGAGACTCCACTGTATAACGTTACATATTTTTAGATGGTGTTTTCCGCCAAGGAACTTTGAGATTTTTGTGAAGTAAAGTAAGCAATTTCATAAATATTCGTCAACACGGAGTACACTTTATTAAGAAGTAAAGAGAAAATTTATAGGAATATTAAAATGGATTTACCCAGAGTCGAAAGTAATAATGATGATGTTGGTGATATTGAAACACCAGGATCGGATACATCAACGAATGTGGCTGACCTTATAAAACACCTAGGTCAATCCTTGTCACAGCAAATGAATACTAAATTTGAGCAACTGACACAGCAAACGCAACAGATGGATACCACTGGTGGATCCAAGGGGGCGGAGGGGGCAACCGCCCCCCCCCCAAAGGTCTGGTTTTTACCTCCAGTATTTATCGTTGGAAAATACAAATATGGTCTTTTCGCGACCGATTCAATCTGTGTGACAAGCCTAACAGAGTCTACTTAATCAAAATTGTAGTACTTAATGCAGACACGTTTGAAGTGTTGATGCTTCTGTCCCTAGTTCCTTGAGGCGGTCACCATAAGCCCCAAAGGAGCAAGAATATGATTCATTCGTTGGACGAACAGCTGTAGGAAGGAGGGTAAGACGTTTCACTCTTTGAACTAAAAAGGTATATTTTAAAATTATGTCCTAGAAAAAAGATATGGAAATGGAAATCGGGTCCTGAAACTTCAAGTACTTTTACCTTGAATAAAGAGAAATATAGAATTTTCAGCACTCCTTACCGAAAAGCTCTCTGAATCTGAGACTTTTCGGTTGGTTACGTCGTTTGTCAAATGCTTTACAGAACGAGAACTAGAGTTTAAGGTTAGATCTGAACTACTATAGTACGTTCGATGCTCACTCACCGGGAATCAAACTATAGAATCTCATGTATCAAAGATACGTTCGCTAGCTACTACATCAACAGAGAGAGCCGTGACTTTTGGGGTTCAACACGGAAACATTAAGAAGCGACCAGGGATTCATCGTGACTTTTAATGGCATTTCATCTTTTCTTGGAAAATAACACAAGCTACAAACTGTTATATAAAAGACGCAGTCCTGAGTGAATAACTGATCGCAGAGGCCAAACCGCTCAAGCTAGAAACTTGGAATTCGGACAGTAGATAAGAGTTTTTGACGTAGGGTATCACTAAGGAAAGATTTCTTGGAGCTCGAAGAAAGGAAAGGGTGGTCATCTCTCGGAATCCCTTAAGGATGGAGGCCTGAAATTTGGTATTTATATTTCTCATTTTAAATAATTTGACACGCGTTTCAACGTTTCTTGATACTTTAGTGAAATGGGGAAGAAAAGGTGAAAAGAAAAGGGGGCGGGGAATGCAATTATTATAGTATCAATATCTAAGAATCTTTGAAGGTTAGAAACATGTTGGTGTATGGACTTCTTACTCAAATAATTCAATACGCATTTCAGCGTTTTGGATATTTTACCTAGAAGGAAAGAAAAGGGATGGAATTATTATTATTATTATTATTATTATAAGGTACCCATACCTCGGGATCCCTTACGATTAGAGACATGAAAGTTGGTAGTTTATTTTTTCATTTAAAATAAACATATATTAGAGCGTGTTTTTTTTTTTTTTTTTTTTTTTTTTTTTTTTACTTAACATAGAAGGGAAGGAAAAGAGTTGGGGTGGTTCACTAAAATGCCTTTCGAGGTGTTTGAATTTCATGACAGAGTTTTAATTCAATCCAATTCAATATGAAAGAGACAGAAGGAAGAACGCGAAATATTGTGCCACAGTAGCACGTAGGAGCATTTGCTATTTCGTGCGAGGCCGTATGTAGAGCAAATTGGGGGTATGGGGGCGAAGCCTTACCTAGGCGAAGGCTAGTAAAATACAATTTTATTGTTGTTGTAAGCATAGCTATAATTATACTATGTTTGTAAAAACTGCATTTAAGAAATTACCTAATAGAGCCAATTTCCAACTCCCTGTTCCTAGTCTGGTCTAATGCTTTTTTCTTTACATACTCAATTATACCACTGCAATAGCGGTCTAGTCGGACAAAATACCCTATACAGAGCATCAGCCGAAAGAACATTTTCAACAGTAAAAATGTTGAAGACATGGTTACGATCCCGGATGACTGCAGATTGACTTAGCGGCCTAGCACTACTGTATACGAACCTCGACAATCGTAGATCACGATCGTGTCATCGACAGATTTGCCAGGAACAAGAAAGGTCGTAGATTTGAGTTTGTGCTGTAACTTTCACAGAGATGGACTGCAAAGTGACTAAGGCCGTTGTGTGGTTTCCGTCCGTCGTGGCTTTTTGCCGTAATTATTTTCAACTCGTGGGTATTCCCCAAAAGGCATGAGTCTAAGTATAAAGTTGAACTCCTTGGACGTATCCGAATCGCAAACAAAATCAAGGAAGATAAACAAACTCGAAAAAGTTTTTGAAATTGCTTTTTTTTATCTTTAACTGAAACAAAAGGGCACAACTACAATCGTAAAAAATGTGTACCGGTATATAACCTATATTATATTTTTAACGAACAGTTATACATTATACATATGATATTTGTTTGCTTAACGTCCCACGGTTGTGCCGGGACGGCTAAAGGAGACGTGGACCTACTGATTATAGTGGAATCCGAACCACTATTTTCGTTCAACTGTACCCTCACCGGAAATCGAACCCGGGGTCACGCGCACCAAAGGCAAGCGTGTTAGCCATTAGACCAAACGGGGTCCATATTATATCTGAGATGAAAGAAAAACAACAAGTTTCACGTACTTTATTCTCTATTGGTAATTTCGTTTAAAGGTGAGAATTTTTCAAAATTAAATTTTAATTTGCATTTTTTCAAATATCTGATATTGTCAAATAATACCGCCAGTCGGTATGTTTTAGGAAATGTAGTTTGTGTGCTGTGATGAACGGAAACATCACTTTGGTTTTACATTTCTGATCTTTTGTTCATTTTGTTGTAGGCTTTGCTAATCTTTCAGTTTTTTCTATTTATACATTATAATGACATATTGTGATTCTATATGATTTTAATTCATATTTTAATTCATGTAAAATTTATACACAATTCGTGCTAGATCTGACAAAATTTCTGTTGAGTTTGTGTAAGAGAAAGTTTAGTATTGATATTTTTGTTATTACATTATTTGCAGTATTTTATGAATAAATTGTGCATTTACCTTCGTAGTGATTTATATGGTTAAGGAGTACTGCAATATATTATATTTATATAGGATTTATATTCATAAATCACTTCCTTACATGTTACTGCTGTAGTTTAACTTCAAACCGTCGCTCTGGGTTACTGTTAGTGGTACAGTACAAGGTTTAAATGCAGTGAGGATTAGTATTATGTATTAGGAAGTGTGTCAATTTCATTCTCCTGTACTTGATCTGTGCCCTTGAGTGCGCAGGCCAGTTCCTTTAAGTCAAAAACCGTAACATTCTTGTTTGGGGAGAAAGCCACAAAATTCATGTTCGAGCAATCACTATCACGGGGAATAATCACAGAACCACTAAACATCCTTGGAGTTCAGTTTGAATATTATATTTTTTCTTTATAATTTTCAATTTGCTGCATTATATCTGATATAAACAGAAATGAAAACAATCTGTAAAGATTGCTCCCCTATATTTTGGACCATTTGGAACACTCTGTGCCATATACTATTAAACATCACTTTATAATTAATTATTGTATTATTTTTACTACCAAAAATGTACAATCATGTCTATAAATATGTTGTTGTAGGAATATAATTTGATAACGAATTCGCCCGGTATTTGTTATAATGTTAGTATGACATAATCGGCAAAGACATGTATGTGGCAAATTTCATATCAAAAGAGCAGTAAATAAGAACAATAAAACGGACAAAATGGCATTCATAGAATGGCAATGTCAATATAGTATTTTCTTTTGTGCAAATACTGTGCAAGACAGTGCATCTGATATATTGCGGTGACTAATGAATCATCACACCGCCATAGGGATGGTATCGAGACGAGACGAGACGAGACTTTGTACAGTCTCGGTCTCGTCTCGGTTTAAAAATAGCTGTCTCGGCCTCGTCTCGAGTCAAAAATCGCCGTCTCGGTCTCGGTCTCGTCTCGGTCAACAAATGCTTGTCTCGATCTCGGTCTCGGTCTCGAGGGCCAAATCTCGGTCTCGTCTCGAAAGTCTCGAAATAAATAGGTGAAATTAAAATTCTAAAAAGTATTATTATTGTAAAGTCTGTCGTTTCTGCTTCTTATTTTTGGCCTTATTCTTGACTTAGGATTATAGTATGGTGTACTAGTTCAGAGCTAATTTGCTAGCGGTGATGCCTTCCATGCGTGTGTTTCAGTTTCAATCATCAGTGGGTATATCATATCTGGGACAAAATTCTAATAATAACCCATATTTCACTTTCAGCAAAAGACTTTCTCATATGGCCTCAGTACTGCCTATACAATTAAACTCTATTAAATTAACTTCAGTACTATATTTCCTTCCTTAGAATAAGAATTGTTCAATACATTCTAACGGATAACGCAACACATAGCAGCATGAATGTATTTAATCGTACCAAAATTGAAATTTTACAATTTCTCATTTATTATCCAATACATTCTGTTTTGACAGTCATTTTAAAAACATAATATAACGTTCATTATCTGAACAAATAGGGTAAATTATTACTACAATATATTTTGTTTAAAATTGATCAAATGCTTTATTACCGTTTCACATCTACGTGTTTAATTGACACCTTAAAACACGAAATTCCTTAACTTTGTGGTGGGAGCTACGGCACTCATCTTTGCTATGTGTGGCCTCGGGTTGCATCAGTTAGACTCAATGTCAGATTTAAGTAGGCCTACATTCTGTTTCTTATACAAGTTCCTAAAGTTGTAATGCATTACATACGCATACATTCACTGCCGTAACATAGATTAAGCTTATTCCTGAGCTCTTAGCGGTGCATGTGATCTTTATTCGAGAAAACCAATCGTGCGTTCATTACGTTGAAATTTTATATTATTTGAAAATTACTTGCGAAACATGAACATACATATTACATAAGTATGTAGGTAATTCGAGCTAGCTGTATCTATTTTCTCTCTCTCGCCAAAACAAGTGATTCTTAACTTTCTAGTTTTCTTTTGTATTTATTTTCGTAGTTTTGCAGCAACATGAAGTATTAAATAATCAAATATATATATATATATATATATATATATATATATATATATATATATATGTGTGTGTGTGTGTGTGTGTGTATATATATATATTTTTTTTTCCTGTATGACTTTCGTTAAATTTTGGATCCAATTTTACCCTACCTTACCTAGTAAATTTATACAGTATATATATATATATATCTGTACATTAGTGGTAGACTATGTTAAGTCACTTTTTGGTCAAATTGAGTTAGAATACTTTTTTAAAATAGACTATGTTCTTTCTAGTGGTGTAATAATGTAAGTCTAAAGCCATCTTACTACTTTGTAACTACTTAGTATAGTTTGAAAAACAGTATTATAGATCTTAGTTAAGGAACCGGTTTTTCGCTTCTCCTGTAAAATTACGAAATTATGACTTGGTTTAGTTTACCTCTGAGGTCTCGATATAAAATCAAGCATTATCAATCCACTGTTGGATAAAGTCTTCCCAAGTTTTCTCTACAACTATCTATCTTGGGTAATTCTTTTCCAGGTTACTCCCTAGTGATTCCTGATTTTGTCACAATTTCTTGTATGCGGCCATTTCCTAGGCGGTTTTTGTCACGTGGTATCCAATCTAAAATTGTTTTCGTCTATCGATCATAATTTTGTCTTGCAATATATCCATCACATTTTCCGGTCTATTTTAAACATTATTTCATTAGTACCAGTCATTAGTTGTCAAATAATTCATTTCTATATATTTGGGCTACAAATAGTTCATATCCTCTACTTTTGGAGCACAGACACTCTACTTTCGGATCAGGCAACACTGACCCAATTATTTAAATCAACACAATGTAAGAACCCCCATTTACTGTAATGGCTAGTACGCTTGATTTTGGTTCGCATGCTCCCGAGTTCGATTCCCGGTGGCAGTAATGTTCAACGACCAAATTTTTCGGATTCCACTATGATCAGTAACTCCACGTCTCCTTTAGCCGCCCTAGCATAATCGTGAGACGTTGAACTAAACCACACCAAACCAAAAATCAACACAATGTGTATTACTAACTGTGTAGTCTTTGAATAATTGTATATAGCTATATGGTATGAATCGAGTTTGAGGTGGTCGGTGGTCAAACTATAACAAATGAAATGCAGTTAGGGTGTAATTAAAATTTTAATAAAGCAGTGTTTTAATCTAAAAAATACACCAGGCCTAAGGCTTAGGGAGAACAACTAGTGCTACTGAAAAGTTGTCAGTTACGTTTAATTTCAGTTACAATTTGCTTTTACATGTATTGCTGGAACGAAAACTTTGACATTAACATTATAAGTAGCCCAAAGACTATGAAAAACATCGTGTTTTGAAAACATTCTTGCACCATAAAACAAATTACGAGTAGTTTTAAAATATTTTGCACTTTAGCTACGTTATTTGCACTATATTTGCCATATAATAATATTTAGCAATTTATTTAAGTTCGCAACACTGCTTAAAATAATGTAACTGCGACTTGTTGTAATTAAAACTACTGAACACTAATGTTATAATGTTCCTGCCATTTGAGTTATTAGAGATCTCCAAAATGTTGATGTTAGTGATATGTCTTGTCCTTTGTTACACTGAATAATATATGTGCTTTTGTGGTTTAATTTAATATCTAAATTAGAAATATGTAGAGCTCTTTCGTGCCTAAGCAGTTAGCCTATGGCGTGAGAGACCCGGGTTAGATTCCCGGCGGGAGCTCATGTGGTTTAGATTCTACGTTAATCAGTAGGTTCAATCTCATATAACCTCGCTGCTGAAAGAGGCGTTAAACTCAATTAAAAAATAAAATGAAATTTTTGAATTTTACGTTCCACGGTTATGCGGTTAGGCTAAAGGAGACTGTGATGATGAGAGATGAATGAAATGGTGGAAAGAAGAAAGTGGGAGGAAACGGGAGAACCCCGAGAAAACCCACACACTAAACAAAATTAACTGAACAGAAATATGTAATATCAAAGGTAGAGCAATTTGAGAAATTACAACTTTATGTTGCGTTGGTAACATTGCTTGTTTATCTAGTGGTATTGCAGAGTATCTAGAAGAATTTCCCCTTCCATATTTCACACAACATATTAAAAAAATTCAGCATTTTTCATATATATGACTATTATATATAACTAGATGAAATACCCATTTTTCGCATGGGACCAGTATTTGGAAGTCAAGGCCTGTGGGAGTATCACTATCTCAGCAACCGCGAAAACTATGTATTTGACACTAATATCGATCATTTTGTATTATTTTTACATGTCTCGGTTCCCCCTCCCCAGAAGGCGAACCCCGGCCCGCATGCACTGGTAGCTGACTTTGAAAGTCATCGCTAATGGAAGTATCATCATTGATCCCAGCGACTGCGAAAACTATGTATTCGACACTAATATCGGTCATTTTCTACTACTTTTACATGTCCCGGTAAACGCCCCCCCTGATTCAAAATTCAAAAATAGAAAACGCTTCTTCTTGGTCTGAGGCCAGGGACATGATACTTGTCACCCAAAGTTCGTAACTCTTGGACCCTCGTCTGGTCCCCAGGCCGCACACAGGCAATCAGAAAGACAGGCACGCATACCTCCCCTTGACGCTCAGCTATACACTGTATAAAATGGGCTTCAATCCTACTTCTTTCTTTACACTGGATAAAATGTCAAATTATGGTTTAGCCCCTCCCTCGATCATATCCTGGATCCGCTGTTCAGTCCGATAGCCGTCCCCTAAATACGCCACTGAACATTAGTCAACTGTTCCCATATTACCTAATACAGCAACGAAAGAAATTTTGAGTAAAGGTCAATCTTAATAGTTGTCTATATCAAAATTCGAGACGAGACCGAGACTTTCGAGACTGACCTAATTCTCGTCTCGGTCTCGTCTCGATTTATAGAGCTCCGTCTCGGTCTCGGTCTCGTCTCGGTAGATAAAAGGCCGTCTCGGTCTCGGTCTCGTCTCGGTATATAAAAGGCCGTCTCGGTCTCGTCTCGATAATTCGAGACGATACCGAGACGAGACCGAGACTAGTCTCGGTCTCGGTACCATCCCTACACCGCCATGTCTCCGAAACGAAAGTGTGCATTTAATTTAAATCTACAGAAGGAATATACTTTCATTTAAAAAAAAATACAAACCTGAGGATATGCTCATCTTCTAGGAAGCGGACCGCCCCCCTCCAAACTATCCTCCTGGATCCGCTAGTGATGGATACTAGGTTTCAGAAAATGGATAGCAAATTTGAACAAATTACCCAGCAAATGAATACTAAATTTAAGCAACTGACACAGCAAACACAACAGATAGATGCTAGGTTTCAACAAATGGATAGCAAATTTGAACAAATTACGCAGCAAATGAACACTAAACTAGAACGAACAGACTGTAAGATGGAACAAATTTTTCATAGATTTACAATTGTACAAAGTTCGGTGGAAGTGGTTGAAACCCAAGTTAGTGAGCATAGCAACCAAATTAAAGTATTACAGGAAGAAATAAACACTATCAAGGAAAGGATCATTACCATAAATGATAATCGTGATCAGATCACCGATAGCGACCATAGGCCAAATGAACCCAAATTAGCTTTGGAAAGGAAGTGATATACCGGAAAGCTGTACTGAGAGGGATGACAGTGCTTCTAGAACCGGGAAAGAAGAAAGAAGACCGTATTCATCACATCGCCGGAAAACCAGATACGTAAAGTCTAATCATTTAAAACAGTCTCATAATCATCATTTGAGATTTAGTGAAATAAGGTCTTTAACGAAATTTAGTGGAAAGTCAGAAGATATACCTGCAAGTGTATTTTTAGAAAAGTTCGAAGAAGAATGCGACCTAATTGGGGTAGACAATTCTAAATTTCTTAAGATTTAACCACACGTTTTACTGCCACCCTGTTCTGTTTGGTTCAAAACGATCAAGGGGAGTTTACGTTTACGCAATTATTTAGATTTTAAGAACGCACTGCTTTCCAATTTTAAGAATGATTTTATTTTGGCGAACCGAGACGCTTTGGTTCGAAACAGACGGTATGATCCCAAAATTGATAAGAATCTTACTCATTTTATGATTTCCGTATATAATGAGTTGAAATTAATTAATCCATACCAACAGTAATCACGAATCATAGCATGGATCCGGATATTATTACCTTTTAGGTTGCAGCAAATATTGATTTCTGCACAATGCATTAATTTCAATCATCTAATAATGATAGTATAAAATTTTGAAAATCAATCAAGCGTGCAAAGTAACACTAATCGAAACCAAACTAATAACAACCGAAGCCAAGCCAATCATATTCCAATCCGAAATATCAATGTGCGTAAAGAATGTAGTCCTAATATAAGTGATGATGATCAATTATACCGGTAATAGAACCGAACCTAATTTTAGAAGAAACAGAAATAGTAATCGTACAACATTTAGAAATCAGACAAACAATAGATCTAATTTTCCTCGAAATGGGTTTCGTAATAATTTCATAGGCGGCAGAAATTATCAAAACAGGAATCAAAGAACTGGAGACATAAATAACATACAGGACGATACTCCTCAAGATTGTGCTATTCAATGGAATCTAATTGAATCTTTTGGTAATATAACTTGAGCTAATGTTATGGCGTCCGATATGTTTTGTTTCACTTTGTATATTGTTATCATTTCTTTGTAATTCGTACTTCTGAATTCTATGCAATTTACATCTATGCACCGATACAAATATTGTCTATCAAAGTTATGCTAATTATGCCCAAATGGAAGAAATAAGTTATGTAGTATTTCAATATACTTTAATTTAATTTTTCAATGAGCCCGAATGATGTTCAGTCAAAGAATCAATTTTAGAACCTGAATAATTAATAAACTGATCACGTTTTGAATAAGTCCTCTTCGTCGATAATTTTATAGAATTGAAATATAATTAATTATTCAATGAATATAAGAATAATATTGAAATAAAAATTATATAAGAGAATATAACAACATATATGTATTATAATTTATATATACGAGGGTTATTCGGAAAGTAAGGTAACCAAGTATGTAAAATATGTAACGGTCCAGGATTCTTTCTTCAATTTTAACCAATTTAAGAAGTCCTAGTCGGGAGCCATATATACAACGATACTGTATATCTGATATTTGTGAATTACTTCTATTTATAATTGTAGCTATGTTGGGCAACGGCGCTTAAAAGTACACAATATGTTATGAAGAAGAAGAAGAAAAATATAGAATATATGTTCAGATAGATTGATATTCATGTAATGGTAGTGGCTATAACTAGAGATAATTGCTTGTTTCGTGTTGCTATGACAACAGAAAAATTATTATTCATGGAGTTTTGAGAATAAAAGTTAGTTATTCTTTATATTTGATGAGCCTAATTTCCAAGGTAGGCAATTATTAGTTTTTGCAAGTAAGTGTAAAAATTAAAGTACCGAATCGTGTTAACTTACTCGAACTGTGGGCAAATATATGTAACTAAAGGGAATCTTAAATAACGTTATAATGCACCAGAGGTAGAGTAAATATAGTGAGTAATGGCTTTTTGATATGGATTCAGCGTTCGAGGAACATGTTCTACATTTGATATTATTAATTCATTATGGAACCAGTAGTTATAGATGTAGCTACTACTTGAAGTTTGAGTATTGAAATCGCATAGGTATAGTTTAGAAATCTGCCGTAGTTTCACACTGTAAACAAATTCACTTGTTTGTTAATAATTCTTCATCTCACATGGTTAACGTAAGCCATTAAGGCACTAATACTGATAACTATATTTTTCAGTTATAGATAGAAATTGTAAATAGAGAAGAAATGATTTTTTTTTAAAGAAAAATTTCACGAATTGCCGTTTGTTTAAAACAATTTTTTAGACAAATACAGAAAGGTCTCTATAAAAACAAATATAAAACAAAATGGTACTCAGAATGTGCTGATATTAGCTTCTAATATGCGAGATTTACATAATAGAGAGAAATAAAATTTGAACTTAACGCCCCGCATATTTTATGTAGTCAAATTAATGAAGAGCTGATTGTTTAAAGTGTATTTTCATTTCAGTTGTACAAAAAAATTGAAGTTTTAAAATTATAATAAAAAAACATTGAAAAAACACAAGCACATTATTATTTCTACAAATGTTCAGTTTTTGACGTTTCAAAAATGTACAGTGAAGAAAACGAACTCACTTTAATATGAAGGTACATATTTGAAGTTTGTTAAAATTCAAATGAAATATGAAAACGCAATTATTCATTAGTTTCTCTAGATTGATTCTATAGAAATTATATAACTTAATATAAAATGAAACTATAAAATGGAGCTTATCGTTTGGGGGGCTAGCAAGAAATTGACAACAAATAACGGCCGGCTTCGCGTTACACAATATTAAAAAGAAAGAAAAATGAGATAACAGGATATATCTTTTTTCGTTCCACTGCTTGCTGGTCGACACACATTA
The DNA here is from genome assembly GCF_964235325.1 of Thermobia domestica. NCBI lineage: Eukaryota > Metazoa > Arthropoda > Insecta > Zygentoma > Lepismatidae > Thermobia > Thermobia domestica. The sequence goes on from NC_137455.1 coordinate 222,564,300, forward strand.
ACAGCTATTTCCAAATGAACAATATTATTACTTACGGTGTTCCGCTACGAAAAGGAGTGAGACAATATGGATTTCTTTTTACTATTATTATTTCATGTCCCTGACAACCTTATCTAACTCTACTGTCCCAGGTGAAATTTGGAAACGAATAAAGAATAATGAAAATGAAATGAAATGAAATCTTTCAGTTTTACGTCCCACAGTTATGCCAATTAGGCTAAAGGAGACGGTGATGGTGGGAATTGAATGAAAATGGTGGAATGAAGAAAATGGGAGAGAGAACTCCGAGAAAACCCACGAGCACGGTGTTTGCCCACCAGCAAGTCCACACGGCGCGAGTTGGGATCGAACCAGGGACCCCAAACACCGGAAATGAACGCTCTACCACTGAGCCCTCGTCCCCCCCCCCCACATAATGTGCCGTATCGTTTTGTAACTAATTACCACGCGGAAGTAACAAAATATAAAATAGTGTGCGTGTTAACAAACAAATATCTATATTTATATCTGTATGCCTAGGTATACTATTACAAGAGAGGTAGCCGCAGAATGAACGACAAAGAGATCATGTGAGCTTCGACATTTACAGGATATGGAAACAAAGAGCCTCTCAATGGGCTTTAGAAATGCAATATTTCAGCTTACTTTTGAGAGTTAGATAAGTAGCAAAAATACAGAGCTTTAGCACTACTCCTTTTCAAACTCTGGAGTAAAGAGTATATAAATGACACGTTTACCTGTTATCTCATAGCATTTGCACAAAAACCTTCTTTTGTTGCGTCTTCTTGTCTTTCACTGAAAGGGCGAAAGAAAGGCGAATTCGGTTTAATTTTTACAAAATATGAAAAAAAAAAAAAAACTTGATCCGGGCATCATTTGGCTACAACATGAGTTAAGAAAGTAGCACTTGTGCAAATTTATGATATTATGTTTTCCTTACACAAATATAGGTTCACTTCTGGGTGCGTAATGCCAATTCCCCGTTTCATGACGGTATTTCAGAATCAGTATACGTGTTTACACATTCAAAACCAGATACATCTTAGGCAATATGTAGAGTGAAAAAAGTTAGTACTTAACAATATATACGAAGGTTATTTAACGCGAAGTGGCAACATAGTTGTGAAATGGAATGTAGTGAATCACACACCTCAAGAAGCTTACAGTCCTTCGATGTAGTCTCCGCCAGCCTGTTGAACTCTTCGCCAGATGTTTGGTAACCGTTGAATACCTGTCAAAGCCGCACTTTGTGAGAGGGTGTTGACAGTGCGTCCTAAGGCACGAACAATGATGGAAATGTCTCTAAAACGTATGCTCCTGAGAGGTTCTTTCATTTTTGGGAAAAATCAAAATCGCAGGGGCTTACATCCGGGGAGTATGGTGGGTGCCCCAGTAGTTCCCAACCCCATTGTCATAACAGAGTCTGTACTGGAGTGGCTGATGGCATCTCGCATTGTCGTGTAGGGGAATTGGTCCAGACTTAAGGAGGTGTGGACGTTTGCGCCGCAATGCTGGTCGCAAATGGTGACTGAGGTATGAAGCATAGTATGCAGCATTGATGATAACGCCCAGTGAAACTTGATGTGACAGGATAATGCGTATGACATTATCGTGGTCGTATGACATTATCATCATCGCCTTCACGCTTGCTGGCTCTTGCCTAAGCTTTTTCGGTCGTGGAGATTCTGAGTGGCGCCATTCACTCGATTGGCGTTTCAATTCAGGTCGTAGGATTTTTTCCATTTTTCGTCACTTGCAATGATGTGGTGCAAGAAGTCATTACCTTCCTCATTGTAACGATGAAGGTGTAGGCGCGTACATTCCGACCTATGCCACTTTTGAAGGGCAGAGCATGGGGTACTATCTGGCTGCAATTTTCGGAATGCCAAGATCTTGTGTTAGCATGCGAAACACTGATCCCGAAGAAATGTTCAGCTCCTCCGCCAATTCACTACAAGTCCAGCGCCGATCACCGTCAAGCAGTGTACGTAGTCCCGCAAGTTGAATTTCGTCCATAGCAGTTCGCATATGCCCTCCACCGTGCATTTTATATGTTGACTGTCGTCTCGCTTGAAATACTGCAATCCATCTCGCCACTGTGCGATACGGTAAAGCAGCTTTACCACAGGCCTCTACTAATCCTCTGTGAATCGTCCTAACATTTCGCCCTCGTGCCACCTGAAAGTTGATAAACGCACGCTGGACGCATGAACATTGCGTTAGGGCTATATTTCACACAACAACCACTTTAACAATGTCTACTCGCCGCACACCCGTAATATGGGACCGCAGCAGCGTTGAAGTTACTCGTACACATCCACGGAACACACTACATTAGTCATTTGTCTCCTGCTCACACGACACTCCAATCGTGGCAGTGTTGCCAGTTCGAGTTAAATGGCCCTCGTATATTCATTACTTTTAATCTGTTTTCCTTTTAATTATTAACGCGTTTGTAATATACAAAAAAGGTTAATTTTTACTACTTCATAGCCAGATAAAACAATAAAATAAATAAATGATTTTTATTTCCATTTTTGTCAAATATCATTTTTAAATATTCTACCTTTTGGCAGGTCCTGGGACTAGTGATTTTTTTATTTTTTTTTAAAAAAAAAAGGTTTGGGCCTGGGGCTATTTCTTTGCGTTTCTCGATCTTCAGCTTTTTCAACTCCCAAAATTTTTTTTTTCTATTCTTCAAATCATCGATCAGTTGTGTACTTCTTCTTCCTATTCCTCGCTTTTCTAACCTATACCAGATGTCAACGTCCTCCTCAAAGGGCAGATGAGCGGGTGGAGATCAGGGCAGTTCCTTGTTCTTAGGAGGGGAAACTGTCAAATATACTATACAAAATTTATAAACTATAAGTCTGAAAAATGCAGTTGGAGAAAAACGATGTTGAAAATTTAAGTAGTGTTTTTCTCTTACATAAAACAATGTAATATGCAGCATTTTATTCCGATATTGAATTGAAATGTTACCAGGAGACTAAACAAGCATAGCAAAAGCAACAAACGTGTTTGATGCAAAAAGGACGTAAACCCGCTTACGCCCTTATTATATCAAACGCCACAATTTTAGTGTACAGTTTGCTATGCACGGATATCACAAATATCTAAGTAACTGGCGTTAGAAATTTGTAATAGTTTTTATTCTTAGATATGAGAAAAGCTTTACGTGCTATATTTGGCATTTATACCAAGTAAGAAACAACATATTATATTTTCTGTACCATTTAAGTTAAATGGTTTTGTATTATTTCTGACAGAATTGACATAGTGGAAATCCTTCCATCTGTTTTGGATGTTCTAAACTTATTCTCGGCGTATTTCAAACTGTAAGGACCATGTCCTTACATGTAAGGTACAGTTCTCACTGATACGGATAGCATCTTAAATAGATGCAAAGATTTCTTTGACGATTTGCTTAACACGCAACCGAAAACTAGTGTGCGTGGTCACTCATCATCACCGTCTCCTTTAGCCTAACCGGCATAACCGTGGGACGTAAAACTCAAAGATTTCATTTCATTTTTCATAGTGTGCGTAGAGAGAAAAGGAGATACACAACGCGGAACCATATATTCCAGAACCCAACCGAACAGAAGTAGAAACCGCTATAAAGAAATTAAAGAAACACAAATCTCCGGATGTAGATGAAATTCCGGCTGAGTTAATTTTAGCTGGAGGCGAAAAATTGTGGAACAAGATACACAAACTCATTCTCCTTATCTGGAACAAGGAAGAATTGCCACAGGAGTGGAAAGAACCAATCATTGTTCAAATTCACAAGAAAGGCGTCAAAACTGACTGTAATATTTATCGAGGCATTTCTTTTCTGTCAACATCCTATAAAATCCTTTCAAATATTCTATTAGCAAGATTGACCCCATACGCAGATGAAATTATTGGAGATTATCAGTGCGGATTTAGATGAAATCGATCAACTATCGACCAAATATTTACCATTCGCCAAATACTCGAAAAAAAAAAGTGGGAATACAATATCCCGGTACATCAACTATTTATTGATTTTAGAAAGGCGTACGACTCGGTTAGGAGAGAAATGTTATACAACGTTCTTACAGAACTTGGAATACCGAGAAAGCTAATTAGATTAATTAAGATATGTTTAAATGAATGCCAAAGTAAGTCCAGGTAGGAAAATTTTTGTCCACGAGCTTTCACGTCGAAAATGACCTGAAATAAGGAGATGCGTTGTCGCCATTATTATTTAACTTCGTTCTGGAATACGCCATAAGGAAAATCAAAGATAGCAACCAGGGCCTACAGTTGAACGGTATTCATCAGGTTATGGCGTATGCTGATGACGTAAATTTAATAGGGGATGATAGGAGAACAATAGAAAGAAATGCAGAGATCTTATTAAACGCTTGCAGGTACATGGGTTTAGAAGTAAATGCAGAGGAAACTAAATACATGGAAGTGCGTCGGGACCGTAATACGGCAAATTATGGATACGTTAAAATATTAAATAATACTTTTGATAAAGTGGATAGTTTCAAATATCTAGGATCAGTATTAACAGAGGAAAATCATATTCACGAAAAAATTAAATGTCGACTAAGAGCAGGGAATTCGTGTTACTATTCGGTTCAAAATCTCTTGTCGTCGCGAATTCTATCGAGGAATCTGAAGCTTAAAATATACAAAACGATAATCATGCCTGTTGTTCTGTGTGGTTGCGAAACATGGTCGATTACTCTGAGGGAAGAACATAGACTGAAAGTATTTGAGAACAAGATCCTGAGACGAATATTCGCACCCAAGAGGAACGGGAATGGGGAATGGCGGAAACTTCATAATGAGAAACTACATAATGTATATGGTTTACCCAACATTGTTAGGGTCGTCAAGTATAGGAGGCTTAGGTGGGTGGGTCATGTAGCTAGAATGGAAGAAACGCTTTAAAAGTCTTGACTGGAAGACCAATCGGAAAACGACCATTAGGAAGACCTAGGCGCGGATGGGAGGACAATATTAAGATGAATCTCGCAGAGATTGGAATACAAAGTAGAAACTGGATGCAGTTAGCTAAGGATAGAAGTCAGTAGAGAGAGTTTGTGAACGCGGCATTGAACCTCCGGGTTCCATAGGGCATAGAGTTAGTTAGTTAGTTAGTTAGTTAAGGACCATGTCAGCTGATTGACTTAATTACTGCCATTTTGACAATTGAGGAGTTTGATGTAATAAGGGCGTAAGTGACTTTATGCCCTTTTTGCATCAAACGCATTTGTGGCTTTTGCCATGCTTGTTTAGCTTCCTGATAACATTTCAATTCAATATCGGAATAAAATGCTGCATACTACACTGTTTTATGTAAGAAAAAAAAACTACCCAAATTTTGAACATCGTTTTTCTCCAACTGCATGTTTCAGACTTATGCTCTTATTGCATCAAACTCCTCAATTAACTCCAAAATCCGATGTGGTTGAAGCAGCACTATACATGTTTAAAAGTTTAACAAAACTAGGGTATCACAGAGCTATCATCTTGAATTAGCACATCAAGTTCTTCCTATGTATGGTAAGATGGTGCATCCAAATCACAGCAGTTCGGTTCAATATATACGACGAACACCGTAGTGGCCGACCATCCATGACTATTGTCTGAATTGGTGAAAAATGTGCAACAAGCAGTTCTGGAGAACCGACACAATATGACAATATCCGGATTATTATGTTTCCGCAGATCTTTCGTTTACTGCTTTGTGAGATCGTCACCCAGCTACTGCAGTTTCGTAACATGTATGAGCAATGCGTTCGAAAATAACTGACGCCGGAGCAAAGAAGTACCTAGAATCCACTTTGACCTTCTGTTGCTTTACCACCAGAAAGTGACTAGTTCCATGGTCACATCATCACCGGGAACACGTAGAACATGATTGTCTTACATGATATCAGAAACCAACCACTCTCGTCATAGCGGTTCGTCCGTCAAGACCAAATTCAAATATTGTCAGCCCGAAAGTTCCTCTGAGATCTAAAGAATGTAATTATCCATTTCTTAGCCCCGCGGTAGAATTCTTTGACACAAACATACAAAAGCTAGTGTCACGTTACGACAAATGCTTCAGCAAGAATGGTGCATTTATTGAGAAGTTGGTTATGTATCATTTCCACAGTAATAAAGTTATCTTCTGATGTACATCTTTACTTTTACAGTCCATCGGAATTTACTTTCTGGACGCATCTCGCAAGTCAAACTGTGTTGTAAGTCTACGAGCATAATATTCAATTGTGTGTAAGAACTTTGTCACATTATAATTAATTGGATAACTTCCTGCCTATACTTTTTCTGAAAGAGCAAACGGAATCGCATGATAAATTTGAACGTGTATAGGTTTTGTCTCTTGATGTCTATGGCTGACGGAATTTCGCCAAAATTTAATTATAAAACTCGTTCTTGACTCAATAGTAATTTTTAAAATCAAAACAAGAAAAAAGATTTCTTTAAAGATGAATAGCTATTTTCCTAAAGAAGTCAGCAAACTTAGTGTAAGAAAAATGGCTGAGTTAATTGTGAAATTAAAAGCAATGAGGAAGAGCTAGGAGAAATGAGGGGAAGAGGAGAAGAGACAATAATAAATATAGTTAATAAGAGATTATTTGTGAAGAACTTGTACGAGGTGTGATCAAAAAGTACGATGAATATACACATCGATCGATGTTTCGTTAATTTCAACTAGTAATCCAGGTAGCCTGAACCTTTGGGACGGTCAGTGTAAAGTTTGAGCGAGTTGTGACATGTCAGTTGGCTTCCAGAAGCAGAAGAGTGTATGTCACGAATAAAGGATTTCGGGCAACGCCTCAAGGTTACGTTTTGTTTAAATTGCTTAAAAAAAAGCCAAAGAAACTAATGAAATGGCAATAGCGCTAACACTGAAGACTGTTTACAAGTGGTATGAGCGATTCAAAAGCGCGAATGAGTCGGTTGAAGACGAGCAACGATTGGGATGTCCGTTAACGTCAGAAACAGATATAAACGTGCAAAAAGTGCTACAAACAGTGGTGCTATTCATCCGGTTCGCTAGAACCGGTCTACCCAAACATAGAATCAGTTTGTTATACCCAGTTATACCCAGGAACAATAAATTCTAGTTTAATTACCTTTGCTTTTAGAAATCCTTCCTTCTACAGTGTTAAACATATGATCGCTCAGAACAAGCTACAGGCATTTATTTCCTAATCTCAAATGCTCAGATATCAAGAATGAGAATTGGAATCGCATGAGTGTGATGGAGAAGGTTCTTTATATTTGAAACGCATACATACCATTATCGACAATTCTCCATCCATTGCTGGATTAAGGTCTTTCCAATACTTTTTGAACAACTATCTATGTTGGATAATTCGTTTCCAAGATTTTGGCAGTGCTACCTAATTTTGTCAGTCCACATTGTATTAGGATGCTGTGTAGATCTCTACTTGTCATTTGTGGCATCCAGTAAAAAAAAGTTTTTTATCTACCTTTTATAGTTTGTTACTTTGCTTTCTAAGAAAGTTATCTATCTTATCTACCTAATCATCTCTCTCTCTCTCTCTCTCTCTCTCTCTCTCTCTCTCTCTGTATATATAGAACCGGGTGTTAAAAAATTAGAACAATACCACTGGGTACAAATGATTCATTCAAACAGGCTAACAACTATTCGAGAGCTTTCCAGAGAACTAAACACCTCGTACAGGTCCGTGGAAAACATTTTAACCGCTGATTTGCAAATAAGAAGAGTAAGTGTGACTAGTTCATCACACCTTGCTTTTGATCCGCGAGTTTTTGATCATGCGACTTCTGCAACTTCCAGAAAATAAAAACCATGCTAAAAGGAAGACGTTTTGACACAATTCCAGATTTTAAGAAGGTGACGACGGCGCAGTTGAAAATCCTGAAGAAAAAAGACTTCCAGAAGTGCTTCTAATAGCGGAATCAATGTTGAAATACGATTAAGAGCATCGCAAGCCAAGAGGAGTATTTTCTAGGAGATTGATTCATATTTAATATAGGCTCATTACTTTGTTTGTAATAAAATGATTCATCATATTTTTTGATCACACCTCGTATTTTGGTGAATTGATACGTGTTAAGAGAAAGGGAAGATTGCAACTGATGGATGACGTTGAAAAGAATAATTCTTACTGTAAAACGAAAATGTTATCGGATGACTACAGTACATAGGAGATGGTGTACTGCCATTTAATTTGATGCAATTGCCAGACCAATGATAATAGAATGCCAATAATAATCTGTCTTTCATCTGCCGATACACTAAATGCCGCTGATAAACTTCAGCAGTTAAATTTTCATTTTTCTAACCGTTTTACTTCTAAAATATCTTTAGTTACAATTAATAGTACGGTTTTTAACTTATGCTTTTATTTCGTTTCTTTTCAGGTAAGTAAGAGCACTTACTTTGTACTTGGTGAGCAATGATATGAAATAATCGCAGCGCATATTTTCACAGGTTTATTTCAGGTAAGTGAAATGAAATCTTTCAGCTTACGTCTTACGATTATGTCCTTTCGACTAAGGAGATGGGTGATTAAGGCAAATGAACGATGATCAATGAATGGGTGGGATGAGAATGTGGAGGAAAGAGGAGTACCTGAAAAAACCCACAGATACGATGTTGCCCACCACGGTATTGAACAAGGAACCCCACGCATAAGAAGTTAGCGCTCTACCGCCGAGCTACCGTACAATCACTCCCTCCAACTTTTCAGCCAAGTGAAGAGTTTCTATACAACCTATTGACTAATTATAACTCATTAATCAATTCAAGTAATATAAAAAAAATGCCCTCACACTATTTCCGTTATTTCGCGGTAAGTGAAGTATATAATTCATGTATTCCTCTAGCAAAACTATTGAAGTTGTTACTTGAAAATACGAAAAAAAATGACAGGAAATCTTTAAGTTTTACGTCCCACGGTTATGCCGGTTTGGCTAAAGGAGACGGTGATGATGAGAGATGAGTGAAATGGTGGAATTAAGAAAGGGGGAGGAAACGGGAGAACCCCGAGAAAACCCACGAGCACGGTGTTTGTCCACCACAAAGTCCACACGACTTGAGAATACGATGAAACTCGAGCAATGGAGCGTAGGAAACCTAGATTCGATTCCCGAAGGGAGCGCATGTGGTTTCGATTCCATGTTAAGCTGTAGGTCTATGTCCCAAATGTGCCGGTGCTGTGCCATCAGTTGTAGCTCAGAATACTTATTAAATGAACGCAACAAAATGGGGATGAAACTGATGCACAACATGGTACTTCACTGTAAAATTGTGGTTGAATTTAAATAAAATTCAAATGTTTCTAATTTTGAAAAAATGACTAGTTGTAGGAAATAGGTGAGAGAAAGAAAGGATATAATTAAGAAATAAAGGAAGAGCACTAGCCTGATAATTCCAATTAGGTTGGTGTCATCCTGGTCATCTGGAACGATGAAGGGTTTGCCCTGGAGGAACCTGGATGTTCTGGTATTAGCCGACAACTGGAACTCAATCCTGTTGGAGGGGGGCGCGGTGGCTCTGTGGTAGAGCGTTCACCTCTGGTGCTTGGGGTCCCGGGTTCGATCCCAGCCCCCGCCAAGTGAACTTTGTGGTGGACAAACACCGTGCTCGTGGGTTTTCTCGGGGTTCTCCCGTTTCCTCCCACTTTCTTCATTCCACCATTTCACTCATCTCTCATCATCACCGTCTCCTTTAGCCTAACCGGCATAACCGTGGGACGTTAAACTCAAAGATTTCATTTCATTTTCAATCCTGTTGGACTGCTAGGGGCGTCGAACTCTCTCTGTATTACGTCTCTGCGATAATATTCTTCTTTACCTTCAGTCCACTACTCTGCTGACAAATTCAAAAGTGTCTGTGGCGATGAACCGGCAAAAAGAAAGGTATTCTTTGAACATGGAGTCGGTCGTCCTCCAATGGTGGGATCTGCTTGCCTCCGATGATCCTGCACCTTCCTCAACTTCGTGGCGAATACCCCTTGTTGCTGTGTCCTGCTTGGTTTTGTGTGGCTGAAGAATGATGACTTTGGAGTTCAAAGAATCGGGAAGTATCAGGCTATGCTTGAAGGTATGCGGAAAGGCAATGAGGAAACTACTATCCATTTCATAAAGATAGGCCCCTGACTTGGCGGTGCTGCCGTGACGTCCAGTCAATACTTATATTGCATTGTCGTACCTCGTTGGAATTGCTGCAATGTTGTCTTTTCAATACTTAAGACATAAAAATTTTCTTTGTACTTGTAGTGAGAAAAAAATAAAAATTAATGAAAAAGTGCGTATTTTTTCGTACTTTTTTTTGTAAATTAATGTTTATAGGACTATATCTCGGAAAGGAGATAACATGAAATAATTTCCTGTGTACGATATGCAGATGCATATATTACCTGTAAGTTCTGAAAATTTCATTACTCAACACGTAGTAATTTTCTTGTTATTCAGTAAAAAGTGAGACATCATTATCTCTGAATTGCTGCGGTGTATTTACAATCTGAAAAAACTTTTAGAAAGACCTTAAAGTATCTTTTTCAACCAAACTGTTTTGACTTGTTTTAAAAGATAAACAATCACAAATATGACATTATGATTTTCTCAGCTTTGCTCCCTTTCCTATCGCAGTTTATACGGAGTGTTACGTTGCCACATTTTCCTGGCGCTATACACTCTCAGTCGGACGGGTATTTAAACTTGTCATGCACACGGTCCGGCACTTTTTAGATATTTTTAAAATTTTATGGCTCCACAGATTTTGAACCAATTTCTTAGAAATTAACAGGATATACAGTAAATGTGCCAAGTGTTCAAAATTAGAAAAGCGAACTCTTATTTTGTTTGGATTTGCATGTGATGGTCCTCGAAAATTTGTTGCTTTTTTTCAGTTTTTCACTTACTGCACGCAGTACAAAATACACTTGCACAGAAACAAATACAAGCACAAACTTTATTATACGACACAACCTTAGTTGATATGCAATATTGAGTTTACACTTCACAGAAAATCTGTTTTCAGATCTAGAAGTCCCAGTACGTCTCTTTAGTGTTGTACATTTCGAAGCACTTTCCCACGCAAAGTCCAACTTTATGTATCAGGCAATAAACCAGGGATGCAAATAAGCAACAAAAGTTTACTCGCCCAGGAAAAAAGTTACTAGCCCACATCACATAATAAAAATAATTTACTTAACTTCCGTATGATATTAAATACTCGCCCGCACCGATGAACCACACGCCCCGGGCGAGTGGTTATTTGCATTTCTGCAATAAACGCTAATATTTATTAAAAACTTCCTTTTACCTTGCGGATGCTACGTACTTGTAGTTTGGATTCCACGTTTATCAGTAGGTCCACGTCTCATATAGCCTCACTGCTGAACAGGACGTTCAATTCAAAATCAACTCAACTTTTTTTTAACTATAAAACTTCATCGGTAAAAACAGCTGAAACACTTTATATGCGGAATACTCTGTAGATAGCCCAGCATTTTGATCAATTCCCGGGACACCACTAAACAGGAGTTTTGCGTTTACTTGAATTTTATCGCTCCAAGCTACATCAGAATCTGTCTTTGAATAGGAGCGACACGTTTTTTTTCTCTCTTTCCCGGCGCAGCCTCAGGTTCGCTTGAAACCGAGTTACTACCTTATTCACTCCCGAATACGCCACTGAGCACAGAATAATCAATGTCATTACTATTCATTACTAACTCATAACCGTCTGAGTCGGTCATTCATCAGTTCTGCAATTCCATTATCGCTAAAAATTTTGCCTGTTCTTTTTGTAATACCGCCGCTCGTAAAGGAATATCCATATGCGTGTGTAAGTGTTTGACGCCTACGAACCGAAGGGAAGTGTTGAAGACGTAATCAGTGCGACGTGATTAGACGCAAATACAGCCCTCATTGCATTGTCAGCTACTCATTGCATTGTTTTCTTTCGTTGAAAGAAATCAAAGGACCCATTCTGTGTTACTGTACATTCGGCAGGGGAATTGATCGCAGAACTTGGGTGAACACGTGATTGCCAAGGCTACATTTCTTTTTAACCTTTAACATGTTCCTAAGCTGGAAAGTGTATACTGATAGATCTTGAGGTAGAAATGGAGCCATTGTTAATAAGTGTTCAGGAAGATAGCAGGAGCAGCGATGAGTCAACAAACCCATTACGAAAGTGAATGAAGTAAATAGATTAAGAGATGAGTTTTTGGATGTTTTATTTCAACGTTTTATTTTGATTACATTGAGATGTGTAATGCATTATTATTATTTTATGGTGTTGTGAAAGATTATAATAAATACTTTTTCCTATTACATTCTTTATGAAGTAGGCTTCGCGCTACAGGCTTCCTGAACGCGACAACTCTGTACGACAGCGGTGCCGCACTTCCACTTACTGTATGCTGTATCTTCATATAAGCGCGGGGAATTTAAAGGTTGGGCTGCAACATGGCTCACCGCTTAACGCAGAGAATATGTTGAAGTAAAAAAAAATTTTTAAAAAATAAATACTCTACCAACTAAACCTTTTTTGTTAATAGATTCAAATATTTGGAACACTAGACTTTCGAATTTTCGAAGTGTTTTGTACGTTTCTCTACCTACCATGGTAAAGGAGATCAGAGCGTCGTACATTTGTTTTAATTACACAAAAAGTATCAAGTGATGAAAATTGAATTTTTCACAACTTACAGTTAATGGATGCATCTACATATTGTACACAGGAAATTATCTCACGTGATCTCTTTTCTGAGATATAGTCCTATAAACATTGATTTACCAAAAAAGTACGAAAAAATACGCACTTTTTCATTAATTTTTATTTTTTTCTCACTACATAGTACAAAGAAAATTTTTATGTCTTAAGTATTGAAAAGACAACATTCCAGCAATTCCAACGAGGTACGACAATGCAATATAAGTTTTGACTGAACGTCATGGCAGCACCACGAAGTCAGGGGCCTATCTTTATGAAATGGATAGTAGTCGAGTTTATTAACAAATATGTGTTTACAAAAGCTGTCTGAGAATGTACAATCTTAATAAAAGTCTTCTTCCAATGAATTTTAAAGAGAGTTCATGATTCTGTCGTTAATAAATCCAATTTAATAAAATAATTGAATTTAGCGAATTAAGTTAGGAGTTTACACAATTATCTCATGGTCAGTTCACATCTAATTCACAGTTACTTCACACAAATACCCTCGCTGCTGAAAGGAACGCTGTACTCAAATCCAACCAACCAGTCAATCGAGCAATGCACACCAATTTTTATCATGCTTTTCCAAAATATTCTAATTCTAATGTTTAATTGTTTTTTGTATGTAATTCATGCAATTTTATACGTAGTATAGAATTCTTTATAACGCTAGGCTGAACGAGAAAACGGTATTACCCATGACTGAGTATTAACACATGAATTATTTCTTAAATCAAACTGTAGTTCCAACATGTATTTTGTAATTAAAAAAATCTTTGGAACCATTCCATTAAAGTGTTATTTCCTGTTCAGAAGGCCGTGTCAAATGTCTTTATTTAAAAAAAAAGAAAAAAGAAATACGTGAACATAGTACAAAACAATATCACAATTTGTTCAGCAAACATAGAGCAAAGCACAAAAATCATAAATGAAACGAAGTGAATTGTTTGTATAATTATGTTACTCGGTTATGCCATTCAGGCTAAAGTTGACAAATGAATAGTGAAAGGATATTATTGTAAAATTAAATTTTTGTGCTCTTCGACCGATATCGAATTCTGGACCACGTCCACCAAAGCAAATTTTCTAGCCACTGGACGAGCAGGGTGGCTCACAAGTCAGATTTCTTGAACTTCACAACACACAACAATACTTATTTATTAAAATAATAGGTACAGAATAAAATTAAAATCATAGAACATAGTTTTGCAGTATAAAGTAGTTTCGACAGTGGTTGAGATCAGGCAGATCGGGCCTTGAGTAATGTCAGCCGTCAAAACCTTGTCATGACTTTCCGACAGTTAGTGTTGGCATCTCGTTTCCCTGGTTCCGTTCGTTCTGCTTGACGACTCCTCAAAGATGTCGGCCTACAAGTCTATCGACAGTCTTAGTAAAGAGCAGTTTACAGACATCCATATAGTCGATTGACTAGCATTTTCTCAGACAAATAGTAATTGTAACAGGGATAGAGTAATATTTACAGACGAGATTATATTTGTATCATCGAATGATGTTCCAAGATTTAATTATAGACCTGTAGGGAAACGATATGAAAATCCACAGTACATACTTTGCACACATCGAATGAGCATGTCATTGTTCACTGCCAGGGGTGGTTATGTAAGGATGCAGTAGGTGAGTTACACCGCATAAAGGGTTCGTTGAATAGCCAGAAGTATCTACGTATATATTTTGCAATATGGGTTGCTCCCAGTTGTAAGGAATGTATTTCAAGACCGCATTGTAGAGTTTCAATAAAATCATATTTTGGTTCACGATTCCCATTTGGTTCAGGCCTGGTTTCAACAGGAATTCAATGTTGAATTATTCGGCTAGGTTCCTAGAGCATCTGATCTGAATCCGATGGAAAATCTATGGGCAGAAACTACGAGAACACTACAAGACAATTGCCTTGATAATTCACCAAGAAGAGCTGGTGATTTATGGAAACTAGTTCTTGATGCGTGAGAAGAAGTTGCACAAGGACATCGATATGTTTCCAGCTTAGTTAACTCTACCCACGAGAATAAGAGACATCATAGAAGCTAATGGAAACTACACACTACATTAATCTTGAATAAAGCTTTGAATAATGTCCTAGTCAAACCTAAAAATCTCTTTTCAGAGCTGCTTAATTCCATCCATTTTCCCTCTAACTTTACTGGAATTGAGACTTATTTCTTCCCGCGTACTTCTGAACAATATTATATTTACATACTGGAAGATGTTCACTGTTTCTCGTGGATCGTTAGCGTTCTTGTTTCAAAACTATAGATTTGAATTTGATTCTTCGCGGGAGATTTTTTTTTCATGTGTTGAACAACGAGTAACATTTGTTTTAAAATCGTTCACTTATTGGTAAGTTTAAATATAAAATATTTGCAGTGAGGACATTCCAACAAATAAGAAAATTACCCATCTAGCAATGTTGAAATGAAAAATGCCATTACCATTCCTAACAGCAAGAAAAAAGAAAAGCAATGTAGTGAACTATACAAAATGTAAAGGATATACAAGGAAAGTAGGACACTCAAAATAATGAAAATAAT
The DNA here is from genome assembly GCF_964235325.1 of Thermobia domestica. Lineage (NCBI taxonomy): Eukaryota > Metazoa > Arthropoda > Insecta > Zygentoma > Lepismatidae > Thermobia > Thermobia domestica. The sequence goes on from NC_137455.1 coordinate 222,579,564, forward strand.
AAACATAAAATTATACGAAGAAGTCCACTTATCTATCACAAAGAAACTATAAATATATTTTTCTTTCTGCCACATTGTTAGTCACTTGAAAATGTTTTGACAAGGAATCAAAAACATTTCAACAGATGTTGAATTACGAGATTGCGTATCAAGCGTTATGTATCAATTCCTTCATTCTACAACCGCATAACCTTCATTTTCAAATATTTTGCACAGAACACAAGTATGGACTTCCAAATACATATAGCATTTAATTGGGAAGCAATATGTTTGTACGCTTGTAAGAAAATTAAAACACATAGGACGGATATGGAACATAGTAATTGAGAGCCCATAAGCTGCCTTTACACAATTAGAACTCTCTTTGTCTATAGAAATAATATATACTCTTATACAGAGAGCAACACAGGTAGGATAGCTGAAATGCTTGTTCATTGCAGGACAAGAATAGGTTTATGGAAGATATTTGAAAGTATATTTGACCCCCTTTTCTTCCCTTAGGCAGTGTACTTGAATAGAAAATAAAACTATAAATTTCCAGCTCATGCAAAGCGCCAACTATGTTGTAAACTTAATTTTAAATAGTTTAATGTTTCCTCACAATATTGAGACAGACAACGTTGATGCAATTTTTATATATTGAGAAACATGTTATAGAAACTACTCTTTCTTCCGCTTTCCGCAAACGCTAGGCATATCCACTTATGTTCAGTAAGGAATTAATATACCTAGTTTCAACTTCATAAATGATGAGCTCGGGTGCAACTTTACTTTAGGTATAAATATGCAATCCTCCTCCTCCTCTCCTCTTAATGAAAGTGATATGATAAAATCCCGCATCGACGAACGTGCACACTATGTTCAAAACGTCATTTAAACGATTAACGTTTTCTTTACATAATAAGGTAACAAACAGCATCGATTTCATTTCATATAGGTAGATAATAACCACCTAATATTTCAGTATATCGCTGAAGGGGAATCATTGTGCAGGGAAACAAATGGCCTCTACATGATCATTATTAATATAATGGAACTTTCGAGTAACCCCCAGAGACCCCAGCTAAAGGGTCCTGAAAGGAAAGTAGGTCAATTAACTTCCTGGCATTTTCTTATCTCCGTTTTTGTTTCATCCTTTTATCTCCAGTTGTTTTCTGATTTGTAGGCACTGGATGAATTTACAAACACACCCTGTATATATAACGGTAATTGTTAATCGTAAAGAGGGCACAATGACTCAAGAATAGAATACTCCCCTCTGATGCGAGAGATTCGATCGCTGGCCACACGAGTTTATGGTGGGCAACATCATGTCCGTGGGTGTGCACGGGATTTTCACGTTTTCTCCCACATTATTAATGTTTATTCATTTTCATTTATCATCCGTCTTCTTTTGCTTAAAGAGCATAACCGTGAGACATCAAACTAGAAATCTCGCTTGAATTTATTAATTTCAGCTTTTGTTGAAGTAATTGTGTAAACTTAGTTTATTTTCTAGAAAGTATATACTTACATTTTCATATTTTAGACTTTCAATTTTCATATTTTCTTATTTTTTCTTCATACTTTGCCTCTGTCTAGGTATTACTTTAATTTGACACTATTTGCTTGATGTTAATAGTTGACAATATGTCGCATGCGTATGAAATTTTCAATTGTTCTCCAAGAATGTTTTAATCAAATGGTAAACTCAAACGTAAAAAAATAGTAGAAGGGATATCATAAGATTCCAACTCCCATCTGCCGCGTGGCAACTCAGAACGCTAACCATTTGATTATGCCGCAAAGTAGTAAACATAATTCATATTAGTGATTTTCAGTTACTTTCTCTTCCTTTTCTGATTTTTTAATGATTACTTTTTTAAATTCACTATGATATTCTTTTGAGTCTATAATTAAAATATTTCCATACGATAAATCTATTATGTTGCTTTAGAAGCTATTCCATTTGGAATATTTTTTTACAACAGAAATGTGTTTTCGAGAGTATGAATTTTTTGCAGGCCAACCAGATTCCCGTTGGTTGTGGTTGAAACTAAACTATGTAATTTAGTGATCATTTATGGTCTTACGTAAATCAGATTTTGATTTCACTTATCTTTTTTGTTATATTTTATGACCTTTTCATACATGACAATTACATATTTACTTGCTCTAAATGGTCATGTTACTCCGTAGCAGAATAGAGAGAAAATATATTTCCCTCTAAGCACAGATCTGAGGGACGTAAGGATCTAGGGTATTTTTTAACTTACTTTTTGTTCGCCATCTAGGTTTTTATGATCAGAAGCGTACAATATATGAATAGATTCGATTCTAAATCCATTACCCGTACCCAAGATATGGTGTTACTCCCTCTAACAGTTCCAATTTATTAGTTATCTTTGCCTCATATTGTATGCTGCAAATGCATTCAAAACTTTATATATATATATATATATATATATATATATATATATATATATATATATATATATATATATATATATATATATATAGCGTATCTAACCATGGGTGCCCGAAGAAAATTTTCTGGAGAGACCATCTCGCTGATAGCTATATTAAGTTTGGTATTTTTTATTTGTATTAAGAAAATCTTAAAGGACATGGTAGATAAGTATAGTGAAATGGCCCCAAATGAATCTTGGGACGACAAGTGAGTGGTAGGTAGGTAATCCCAAGATACATTAGACTTTCATGTTTCAAACCTCAGCTCTCATTGATTCATGAGAAATGGCGCAAAATCGGAAATGTGGGATTAATTTATTTCTCAAGAATGGCTCGATCGATTTTGTTCAATTTTGGATGTATGTATAGGTGTAGGCCTATACAAGGGCTTTGTCTGAACAAACTAACAGCTCCCCCCGACCATTTTCCCTCCTCAGAAAATTCGATTCAATATTTTGAACCCCTTTTGACCTATGAAGATCTGCGACCATATTTATGAAAAAATAAATTTTAGATGTCGCTTTAACCCTACATTCGCATATATTTTTTCCAAAATTGTATCACGGATACGCAGGCCGGTAGCCAGCCCAAAAATGTAGGGGGAGCGGCTGAAGTTAGGGGGGGGCGATCCAGCCATATTATACTACACCGCCATATTATAGTTCATTTACAAGCCTACCGTGAAAATTTTAGGGGTGGCCGTGCCCCCTAGACCCCCTGGATATGGGCCTGCGGGTACGCCATGGTCAAAATGGATCAAAACCAACCATACCGCACCTACTGTATAAGGGAGCAATTGCAAGAAGAACAGCTATTGGTGTAGCTTTTGCATATTTGCTAGGTGAATAAATGAGAAATCATACCTGAAAAGCGCAAAACGCACTGAGGCTCCACTTGATGTCTGTGGCGTCCCCATCCCTATTTTGGGCCGAAGTGAAACTCTTGATATTCGTGTTTCATATGAATCAAGCAGCCTGAACATGAAAATGGGGGTTCAAGTCGCCATTAGACCCCGTAAGTACCCCATTTGAGGATGTTTGAAGTTTCAATGTGCGTTCATATAACAAAAGCAAGGTTACCTACACCTATAATGTTCAATAAAGTGAAATAATGGCAGCTGGAAAGAAAATAATCAACAACAACACAATGTAATGTAACCTTTGTTGTAGTGTCTTTCATAAGTCCTGGAGAAGGATGGGGATAAGAAGGCCTATTCCGTCAGAAGTTTTTTTATGTATTTCAGAGATACCTACAGGGTATTGTCTTCTTACATTCCACAAGTCATGGCGGGGTACTGGAAAACTACAACATTTGAATAAAAGGAACATTTCATCCAAGAAATAGAAGAAAATATAATGCAAAGGGAAAATACATGTACGAACAAGTAGTATTTTAATGTGTAAAAAGAGGGCCGCGGTGGCTCAGTGGTAGAGCGTTCACATCTGGTGCTAGGAGTCCCGGCTTCGATCCCAGCCACCGCCAAGTGAACTTTGTGGTGAACAAACATCGTGTGCATGGGTTTCCTCGGGGTTCTCTCGTTTCCTCCCACTTTCTTGATTCCACCATTTCATTCATTTCTCATCATCACCGTCTCCTTTAGCCTAGCCTGCATAACCGTGGAACATAAACCTCAAAAATTTTATTTCATTTTTTTAAGTATGAAAGAAACATTGTAGTATGTATTTCAGTCCTCATCATTGTTTTCATTTATGACCACACGAATGTTGTCTTGATCGAATATTTTGTTCAATATTTGCGCTGGTTTTGGGATCCTGGACATATATCTTCCATAACTGAGATAATAAATAATGGCTGCAACATGGGAGCAACAGCCAACTGTTCGCAAACCATTTGCACAGTCACAACAATACCTGGTGACACTTTTGTAACCTTCTCTGTTTGGTACGTATTCGATAAAACATTTGTGTTTTGCTTTGCGTATGTCTTGAATGCACTGTCGTTTTCAAAATCTTGTCGTTGTCTTTAACATACTGTCAGTGGCGTCGCCTTGTGCAGTTTGCAAGAGCATGTGAACTACCGAGAATCGTGGGGCTGTTTGTTGCTCCTTAAGATATTTAATAATATTCAGAATATTATTATATTGCCGTTTCGTTTCTATTCTTCGTTTGCTTTACCCCTTACGTATATGCATTCCATCATCACGCCACTTTCACAAAAGAGCAGCAAGCGTGATAGGCTGATCTATGTGTAGTACGGAAGGGAAACCCGGGCAGCTGAGGGGAAGAACTGCCGTCTTCTGACGTTCAAATCAAGATTTGCACGAGCAGCTTTGACAGCACTGTTGTTACCTTATTTCCAGTAATGTGGCGCTTTAAACAGAATCAAGCAATCACCTGCAACTTAAAATATATAAAAGTATATAGTAGTAGTATATAGCTCATTCTTTCAATCAGTTATCTACATTTCTTTAATCTCAATTTCTCGTAATGAAAATACATTAATGGAACAAACAAAATTACAGCTTTCTGAGATCATACCAAGTGAAATGGAAGGTTTAAAACCTTTCCCCAGAGATTTTTAACTTAATGCAGAATAAAATTAAATTTTAATTTATTTTCAAGACATTTTTAAATATGCATAATCTCTTATTTTTCTTTAGGCTACGGGTTTTTCTAGCTAAATAAATTAAATGTTTGTAAAATAAGAAAAGCGAATAGATTATCAAAACATGCTGTACTTGGTAATATTGCTACAATGGTAAAATTGTATTGTGGGAATCTGGAAATTGTGAGAAGGAAATTTTGGATTTTTTTTTTTTCAACATTCATCTTTAACAGATGCAAAATAGAAAAAGGCGAGTATTGAGATTTGCAGTAACGTACGTTCAGCTATAACCGGAAAGTTTTTTTTTTTTTTTTAATTTTTTTAAGGGGGCGAAACACTAATGAAGTATCTATGAAGAGATACAATGCAAAAATACATGGACAAAGCGTTCCTAAATTAAACGTGCCACTGCAACTATCATAATAATTTGATACATTGCATGTTTCGTGTATACTGTTAACAGTTCACGTTGGACAGTTTGAAACGTGAGTGATTAATGTATCTTGGGGGTACCTACATACCACCCACTTGTTGTCCCAAGATTCATCTGGAGCCATTTCATTATACTTACCCACACATGCCCTTTAAGTTGTTTCCGTGAACCAGGGGCCTGGCCCCCACGCCCTCCCTTAGAGCGCTCATGTGTATAACTCATTAAATCTATTTTCAGGAAAACTGTCGAAATAAAATGCATCCACATCAGTAAACTACCTTCTGTGATATTTTGTGAGAAAATTGAATATCAGTATGCTGTGGTTTCTTAATTAAATATTTGACATATGAAGTTAGAACGTTTTTCTTCAAGAATTGCAATTTTTGATATTTATTCTACAGTAAATTATTCTTGTATTTTGTTACAAGAGGTAAATTCGAAACACCCCTTGTCAATCATATTAAATAATATTTTAAACTTTGGTTTCGATAATTTCTAGGCCCCTGTATATAAGAACGAACATACAGACAGAAGCCAAACCCAATTATTAAGCATGTACAGGACATTAAACTTAAATCCGTCGATGTATCGATTTTTTCACGATAACAAAACTCTTCACTATCATTGTTCCTTGAAAACTGTCTCCCGCCTGTAAATTGCCTTTTCTTCCCTTCTTCAGACAAAATGACGTTGCAAGAGTTTCAGAATTTGGTGGAAGAAACTTTTCCCAGAAATTTTCTTGATTTTCAACAGAAATGCCTTACATTATATCTTAAGGATGTTAATGAAATATTTATTTATTAAACAACATTGTTAGTGCCGTTGTCGAGAATATCAGATTTTTAAAAAATATTTCCCTTCCAGCAGGTTATTTTATCTTATTTATTTATTTTTGTAATGATAGGAAAATTCAAAATAAAACTGAAGAATCCAGCCTGAAGATTAACATTTGGAAATGATATGTTAAATGCTACTACATCTACTAAGTTGAACACTAAGTTTTTGTACATTCATAAATCCAAACTGGACGAGCAGACGAACGAACATTAAAAGTTAGTTTTACTGCACGTAAGGACCAGGAAAAGTGTTCGTGTCGGTTTTTTTTTCTTTTTTCTGATTACAAGGCCCCTCTTTGCTATTGCTTGAAAATGAGAAACGTGTGGAAGTGGCATGTATATATATATTTAAATATATACACCCACTGGCATTATACACTTGACGTTGAGTCATATATTCCGCAGATTTCTGTTATGAGAAACGAAACTGGATTGCTGAGTAATTCAACATGACTAATCCTTTCATTATTTAAAGGGCCCATAGTTTAAAAAAGGAGTTAAAAAAATAACAAAAACTTCATCTCATTAGTAACAAACGTATAACAAGATGATTAAAGGATTAATAGGATATTTTGTCAGTATTTTAAAAATTACAGAGGATATACGAGAACGGAGATCAGCCATTAATGGCTGTAAAATTATCGTGCAATGAAATAATTCTCAAATGTTTTTGCACGAGTTACATATTCGTTATAGTAAACTTATCAGCACAGATATTGACAGGCGTGCAATTATTCTACAACAAAGAATGTTGTAGAGGTACAAAAGAAACTTAGATAATGTGTCAAGAGGAAAGGAGGGAAAGGGAATTTGGACGGAAAGAGGAAATGTTTCGTTATGGTGGAATGCTGATTCATGAAAGCTATCTATCCTTTCACTGGACCTTCGTGCATTTTTGACTGCCAATCTGGTGACTAATACCGTAACAAGCTTGTTAGTTGAGGTAAACTTAGATGTTTTCTGAACAAAGGATGTTATGAAGGTCCTTGACTATTGAGTATTTTGTGTGATTTTACAAAACTATCAGAACCCTTTAGGCTTATATCACAATTACCTGTAAGATTCAGTGTGGTTTTCTTTTCAGGAGTTTATTTGTTTTATATGAAGTTTCTGTATTTACATTTGTTTCACGTATCTGTCACTTCAACACCAAAGTTATATGAGATACAGACTGAATCTGAACGGAACGTATCTTCCTTTCCTTTTGCGGTACTAGGCGCGTACTAAACACTACAGTATTTGTCTTAGGAAAAGCAATTCAAAATCAATATGCACTGTAAATCAGGGGCGGACCAAGGGCCGGGCAACCCGGGGCGCCAAAACGAGCCTCAAAAGGTAAATTATATAACATGTTTTCTACTGATTTTTTTGGCTTACATTCTTGTAAAGTAGCGTCAATTATATCACCTTTTCCCATTTCACCATGGAATAAGAGAGTTTTATACTACTAGGAGGGCTGTATCGACAAATGGAGACATGGAATGTAGAAGAAAGAGTGAAGGAGGAGTTGGTATTGTTTATAGCGGGCCATGTTCTTTGTAAACATTTCCCAGGCAATGAATGTTATTAGATTTTATATATGTTACTCTTTTAAAGTGGTATTTATCATAACATGGAAACTTTATTACATATTATCCAGGTGGAGGAGCAAGAAAAAATGGGTGGAGGGGCAAGTATAGAATTACTATTTTACAAATACAAACGCAAAGCTAATTTTTGTATAAAGTGAGGTAAATTGATCGCATTATATTCATCCAATATAAAATTTGAATTCATCAAAAGCAATTTGACCAATGCCAGTCTGTGCCGATCCTATCAGAGTAGGATTGCCAACCAGTGTTGCTACTGTCCTAGCTCTGGAGTGGGCTGAAAAATAGTACCAAATTGAAACAAAAAGGGCCGAATTCATTATTTTATACCACTGTAATACATAATACCAGTGGCTCCATAATACGAAACTAAAAGAGGTAAATTTCTAGAACACTGCTGCCCCCCCCCCCTCTTCCAAGAGTCCAAACCAAGAAAGCCCTATTTTTAAAAATATCCAAATAGGAGGATCCTGAGCAACCGTAGAAGTAGATTTAACTTTTCTCGCACGTAGAAAGTATAACAGAGGTCGCAAATTTAAAGGGAAAACCGTTATCATCTTTGGCATGTACTGTAAAGAAACCAAACGCACCTCTATTTCAAAGTGATCAATAAGCCAAAACAGCATTATGACCATATATACTCGTATGTTTGTGTGTAAACAGTACGTTATAATAAAATATTAAAATATATTACTGCACTTTATTCTCGCTTATTTCACGACCGAAGAAGAAGACTGTAAGAAGAATATAAGGTAAGTAAACTGGCATTTGTAAAAAGTGTAAAACCGGTCCAGGGTCCTAAAACCTTCCCTGAAAGATATCACAACACATTATTAATAATTTGACAAGTATTTGTTAAATGGTGCTGAATTGGGTAGAATTGTACCAACTTTTTCACAAAAGGGGCTAAAAATGCCAGCGTGGTACCAACGGGTCGATGAATGACAAAAAGGGCTGAATTTGGTACAATTGTTTCCAACTTTAACTGGAGCCGAAACCATACACATCAAAAATATATTATTATTATTATTATTATTATTATTATTATTATTATTATTATTATTATTATTATTATGAATAATAATAATAATAATAATAATAATAATAATAATAATAATAATAATAATAATAATAATAATAATAATAATAATAATAATAATATTGTTCTCTCGTCTTCATTTTCCTATCATTTTTTCTTTTCTTCTATGCTTAATTCCTTCTTCACTACGTATATTGCATTTTTTTAAAACTTGGTCATGGATTTTTTACTTGTGTCATGTCATATGAATTTTTTTATGCTTATTTTATTTTCGTCATTATTACTAGCCTTACGAATCAGTGCATTTTACCTGAAGTGTTTAACTTAGAAATATTTATTTTCATATTGTATTAACAGTTACATAGTGTCTTCTTGAACTGTTTTTTTTTTTTCTCCTTTAATATTTTGTAAACTGTTACAACTACATGGTTAATAATAATCTATTTTTGAATTTTACATTGTATACTTATGCTATATGGTATACCCTTTTCGTATGCATGTTAATTATGCTTTTTTTCTTTTTCACTATTCATATTTTTGTACTTTGCAGTTTGTAACAGATACTGCATGTTTTATGTTATTTTTTGAACTAATATTTTATCCATTTCATTTATTTTGTATAATCAGTTGTATGTTGTTATTCTATTTGCATGCGCCCTATGCTTGTAAAAACTTTTTTTTCTTTCTAAGGGGCACCTGTGGCTGTATTGCTGTTTGCTTCCAATAAACATATTTCATTATTATTATTATTATTATTATTATTATTATTATTATTATTATTATTATTATTATTATTATTATTATTAACTGAATCGTGTTATAAATACAACGTCCAAAGTGGCAATACACATGTAATGTTGAGCCGTTTGTAAATGCCAACTGAAATTCAGTCTGATGCAATTACCAGCTGATTTAAATTTTCTACGCATGACTTGCGAAGAAAAGTAAAACAATCAGTTGGTGTGTGTTTTAAAAATTTTAATTGTTTCATAACTTCAACTATAGGATTTCAGTAACAATCAAAAGTAAAAATTATTAAAGTAGTATTCAATAAATGCTCTTCGATATTGTTTTCGTTTATACATATTGGTACATTATTATTATTATTATTATTATTAATAATAATAATAATAAACACAATGTAATTTATATCATATGTATATTTGTAAGTACTAAATATGCGTATACCATGTATTTTAGTATTTTTTTTCTTTTTGAAAAATGGGTTTAAAATATTAAAATCGCTGTAATAAAGTGTAAAACATAGGCTAGGACTAAGGGCGATCACCGGAAAGTCACTTTGCCTGGCTGAAAATTTTGCCTTGATCCGCCCCTGGTGTAAATATAATAGAAACTGGTTATAGATGAAATGACAGAAAAAGACAGGAAAAATATTTTCGGCCTACGTTCAATTAAAGTTATGGTATTGACATAACAACATAAACTTACGAGTATATTATGTCAAATAATTAACCAGTCAACATAATTGTAAGATGCAATACTTTTGTTTCAAAGATTTTACCCATATATCTTCTCTCTCTTTCTCTCTTTTCTTTTTTTAAAATATATTCGACACTAATTATAATGTTTTAATATATTTACTTCGACTGTATTTTATTTGACTGACTTAACAAGTTAAAAGGGTTTATTGCTTGACTTTCGTTTATTCTGTGATCAGTTTCCTAATTTTTAAGGCATAGGGTTACGGCTCTTCTCCAAACTCGTTCCGCAGATTTTTGAATTTGATGAATAACCTGAAACAATGAAGAACATCAAAACTTTTGAAAGTAACCCAGATAATACCTTACCGTATATGTTCTGTGGCGATCAACGTTGAAACTGGAAATTGATTATTACTACTACTACTACTTCTGGTTTGAATAAAGAGTTAATGGGTTACTTGGTGCCCAGTGTTGAGACACTAAATCAATCCCAAAAAATCTCTTGTCGCTATTTTTACTCTATGGAGACTAATATTGAAACCTGAAGTAGTAGAACATTTCTACCACTTCCGGCTTCAGTAAAGAAATACCTGTAAAGAAATGCCGAAAAGCCGTTTATTGCTATTAGTTACTATTTTTGTTCTATGGTGATCAACTTTGAAAGCAGAAATTATTTATTTCTACAATTTCCGGTTTGAATAAAAGGTTCAAATTTTTTCATGCGACGTAGATGTGATGATTTTTCCCCTCAGTGGTTGAAGTACGGTAATACAGTTAATTCTAGCCCTACATGAATATCCGCTAGCGTCTTTCGATTCAGTTGTACAGTTTGATCCCTCTAGTGTTTAAAATCATGATTATGAGGGTCTATATAGGGGTTCAACAATTTTTAAGAAATATCCTTTTCAGAACATGTTGGAAAATCTCCGCAATTCATGACTCGTGAATGTGTGATATCATTCAACAGTTTGTCTCATTCTGGAAACAATGAACAAGACTAGGAGCACCCAAATAAGAAGTATTATTTTAAGGATGTTTCTTTTTCGAATTCTTTCCAAGTGTGTGGATCGCCACGAATGCGTTCTGAGCAGAAACTTCTTAAAGTGTGTTGTTGTTGTTGTTGTTTCTTACGTTTCACCAACTTCACACTATATTCTTGGTTTCAATATATATACAGTGTGTTTCTTATATTTCAATAATTCAGAAAACGTTTCAAGATAAAAGTATGTTTCTGGTCCCCATTAGTGGCCCTGAGAATGTTTTTTTTTTCTTTCTTAAAAATTACAGGAAAATCCTGTAATTTCTCTCGAGTATACGAATAGAGACATAAGGTGAGTAGTGTTCATGTTGTGTCATTCAAAATCCTGATTCATTCCAAAGATAATGGTATACGAACCATGCTTCTAAGATGTTGTAACTAGACAGGGTGAACCTGAAAGATTAGCGCAAACTTCGGAAGGTAATTCGTAACATCAAAAGAATATATTGTCGAATATCGCGTTGTGTAAGAGTGACAGGATTGAAAACTTGGAATTGAAAATCAAATCGTGACAATTGGAACGGAATAGAAAGATGTGCACATCAATGCACCATGCAAGAGAATTTTTTGTCTTCTTTTGGTGTGACGAATCACCTCCCAGAGTATGTGCACATCTTTCTATTCCGTTTCAATTGTCAATATTCGAGTTTCGATTTCAAGTTGACACTCTTATACGACGCGGAACTCGACAAGATGCAAGAGAACGTTTTATCTTCTTTCGATATCACAAATCATCTCCCTAAGTATGTGCCTGATCATCACGGCCAAATTGCAAAGTCAAATGAAATGATTTTTAGTCTTAATCGAAACTGGGGTGTTATATTGCTTTCATTATAATACATATCCTAAGGAGGTAGTGAGGATCCGAACTTTTGCGGAAAAAAAATGAGCATCTCGCAAGCCGTTAAACTTACGGAGCTGAAATTCAGTGTATTAACACTTTATTGAAAATAAACAGAATGTGTCCTAGCATTTTTTAACATTCTCCTTTATGGAGGGGGGCACTTTCTATATATGGAAAATTGGTAGTCAGTTGGTTTGTAAAAATGATCGAAAACGATCGATATTAGTTAAGAAAAAAAATCAGAAACAAAAGATACAGTGCTTTGCTTCATATATCCATTGCTTTCTGCTATAATAATTGAAGAAGCGCTATGTTTATTATGTGTAGCGCTTATAGCACAGGACAATCAACCCATACAGTTGTGAGAAAAATAGACATAAAATTTGTACTGTAAGCTTAATTACACCGAAATTTTAAGTTCGGATTGTACGCATAACTAGATAGAAAAGTTTACACTTTTTTTTCCTTTACGTTGGTCTACTTACCTTGATTTGGCACTTTCAAATTTCATCCTTTTTCCCACTGAAAAGTATCTGTAATTCAACAAGGAAATAATTATACTATGATTATTTAATTGAAATTCATCGGCCTATGACAGACAAGTGTGGTGATTGAAGGGGAAGAAGGGGGGAAATTCCCAGGCACCTCTGAACACTTCCCCCGGAACCTCGTTCCCTTTTGCTTTCTAAGGGGGAGGAAACATGGTAATGACATCAAACCTACATGTGTAATTACAAAAATTACATTTATAAACAAATAAGAAATCATCAGTTTATCAGGCTTTTTAATTGATAACACTGGTCGGCAAAATGAAACTTTTTTTCGCTCCCACGAACGAAAATAGGTGATTCCTATAGGTTTCAAGCTCCTGAGTTCGAATCCGTAACCCGTTCTTCTCCAGGACGTACCAGTTTTCAGGGAGGAGGGGTGTTTCAATATCCGCCCAAAGATGCTATTCTCCACCCATAATAATTTGCACGTTATTATTTAAATATCAATATAAATTATGCAGATAAAATTGCATAAAAAGTTAAAATTTAACACTTACTTGTCACTTGGTTTTCCTACTCCTCTTTACTACAGGGTGTCTCGCATGTCATATTCCAACAGAAGTCTGCCAACATATTCACACTCCATTTACCACTGTAGCCCCTCTCCGTGATAGCTATTTGCTGGTGAAACCTTTCCCCGCCTTCCTCAGAGGCCTCCCCAAGCTGTACATTTCAGGGAAGAAGTCCAGGTGGCAATGCAGGAAGTGTAACTTTAGGGACATATTACATCCCATGTTACGAAATGAAGTAATTAACCTGCCCACAATGTCTTTGTAATCAGGTGACTTATGATTCCCTAGAAAGTTACTGCACACTTCTCGAAAAGTTTCCCAACCCTCACTTTCCACTTCATTAAACTTAGAAGAAAATGTAGTATCCTTAAAAACGTCTCTGATTTGAGGTCCCGTAAAAAACACCTTTCACCTTGGCCTCGCTGAGTCTTGGGAATAGTTTTCTGAGATGATTAAATGCTTCACCATCCCGGTTCAGGGCATTGACGAAGACCTTCATGAACCCTAATTTGATATGAAAAAGTGGTAAGAATATTTTCTCCGGATCCACAAGACGTTCATTAGCCATGTTCATCTCCCCTGGGACCAGTTGCTTCCTTGGCGGCCATTTTGTGATGGTGTACTGATCTTTGGCTCGACTATCCCAATGACACAAGAAGCAGCTGTGCTTTGTGTAACCTCCTTGTAAACCGGTGAGGATGGCAATAACTTTAAGGTCAGCGCATACAGACCATTGGAACTGTTCGTACTTTATTTTCTGCAATAGGTTTCGCACGTTCTCGTATGTTTCTTTCATGTGTACAGCATGAGCAATAGGGATGGCTGGCTTTTCATTGCCATTGTGTAGTAACACTGCCTTGAGACTTATCCTAGAGGAATCTACAAATAGCCTCCAATCTTCAGTGTTGTAGTTCAACTTCAGTTGTCCTATAAGCGATGGAATGTCACTGCAATACACCAAATCACTATCCTTCGTAAAATTAGGAACCTCTCTTTTCCTATACATCGATATATATTCACATCTTGGTTTAGTAGATTCCATTGTTGAAGTCGTGATGCAAGCAAAAGGGTCTTAGACTTGGGAAGGTTTAAGTATCTGATCAGATCATTTAGCTCTTCCTAACTTATCACATGTGGTTCATTAGTGTCAGGCACTGGAGCGTAATTGGGATCTGACTGTGTACTCGAAGATTGTGCAACATCCTCACAAGCAGCAGGTTCTTCATCGGATGAAACACTGCACACAGTCTGGTGATACGGGTACAGGCAGACAAACATCATGTTTCACAGGTTTCCTCGCGGAACCCAAGTTAGGATACTGTATTTTATGCTTCATGTTTTTTGAGAAACCTTTTATATTAGTCAGGCAGAAGTAACAGTCTGAAACATGATCACGGAGCTCGCGCCAAACCATAAGTACTGCGAACGGCATCGATTTATGTGTACCTTTCAACTATAATGTGAGAGTACGCGCACACGAGTTACAACTTTGTTTCGGAGCCCAAACGCGATCCTGGTCGCCGATTTTACACCCGAAGTATAGATGATAGGCTGTCTTCAGGAACGGTGACAATGGCCTACTTTGTCCCTTGAAAATCACTTCCCCACATATGTAGCAGAATGAATCTGTCGAATTGATGCAAGTTCTCGGCATGTTCGTTTAACACAAACGACAATATTTCACGCAGAAATATTTTTCACCTACGGTATACACAGATACAGCGTAACACCACCTTCTAACACGAAGATCAACTCGAAACTGAAATATTTGTTTCACGCGACAACGTGGTGTATGTCTTGGCGCCTTTTCTCCAACAATCTGTCTGTCGTCTAGACAAAAGGGAACCGACGAATGATCGCAAGTTGATTACGAAACCTTTCTCCGTCAATAACGCCTAGGTTTTAGTGTATAGTGGTTAGTATCCCCGCCTGTCACGTGGGAGACCGGGGTTCGATTCCCCGCCGGGGAGCCATAAAATATATAAAATATAATTATAATTGTTGATTCACAACGGTGTAATGGGTAAAGTGTATTAGTATACTACAATAATGGAACGGGTAGTATAATGGGATTATAGTTATAGTGTATTGCCTGTCACATGGAGACCATTACCCAAATGATCCATGACATGTCATTTAGATGTGACAGATATAGAATAGAAGAGATTGAATATAAATAATAAGAAGAATGTATAATGTAATTAATTAATATTTAGAATAAAAGAAACAATTATATATAAGTCAAATGCACAAATATATTACGGTACTAAAAGAAAGAAGAATACAATAACTACAAAACCATGTAAATTGCAAATAGATAATTTTGACTTGTCATACTATACCATACATTAGTTATACTTTCTTTTTGAGTTTATACTTAATGTCCTTACGACAGCTACTCAGAGACTTCATGTCGAAGCTCTGAACGGAACGAAGTGAATCCGAAATGGTGGATTCCGGATGAATGATTCCAAAAGAATGAACGATTGGTTTATAAAATTTGTTTTTTATGCTCGTAAATGTTTTTGTTTGTCACAACTAGTTGGCACTATATTTTTGAATTTTAAAATGTCAAAATTATAGTTTTCTAATAAATATTATTATGTATACAAATATAAAGGTTATTTTTGTTTTTCTGTTTAGTTTCGGAAAATCCGTGTATTTGTCCAACAGAACGTCACCAAATATTTTGTTTTTAGCTTTTTTTGCAAACAATAAATCAGATTACAGATGCACATATCGAGGCTAGGTGTTATGTCATAGCTTGTTGTGGGAAAATTTATTTTCCAGTTCACACAACCTTGGCCTCAGGTTATTCTTACTTTTGAATGCTTTAACTATTTTCTCACCTTCCGCGTACCAATATTCGCACTGAAAAATATTATTTTAATTGCCCATTTTGTTTTATGTTAATAAAAAACGTTATGCACTAAGTGATAATTCACTTATTATATGATAAAATCTTTGCAACCCAAGGGGAAGGGGTACGTTTCCTGGTGATGGTGAGCTAGAGAAAAGAATGTTCCTGGGATATAGCCTAGTAACAGTTCTTGGATTAAGATAAAAATTCAGAATTATGCACTCCAAACACGGAAAACACATATTAAATACGAAAAGTACGATTTTTCTGTCAATTATGTAAACAGCATCCCGCCAAAAAAAAAAACTGCTGGAACTTTCTCGATGAGATATTCGTAATCAGCTTCTCGACATCTATCCGGTACACCCTTTCACCCTCGTGGGAGGATTTTCATGCCGACCAGTGAATTTATGCGAAGGATTCCCTATCGAAGATGTGGTAGATGAAGTTTCTGTTCTCTATGAGTCGACATTGCCAACTGATATGGTCGATATGGAAAAGATGTATGGTGATAAAGAGGTGATACTTCTTGCTGAATATTTCAAAACTGACCGAGAAAAATCGTTATCAGACTTAAGTCTAACAAGCAGATTGTCGATGAGGAGTTGCAGAAATTTCTATGTAGTAGTATTATCAATTTCCAGGACAGAATACGAACGGAGATTTCCACTGATGAATTTACAGATGACTGATATTAGAAATAGACTAAGAGCTCAAACATTAACTTGTTGTTCATCAATGTTGATGGACCACCGCTAGACAAGCTCAAAATAGACGGTGCTAGTTATTTCTTGGCTGAAGGATGGACATCATTCCGCTGCGGATGATTTACCACGAAAAAGTTCTGAAGGCCAACAGGAAAGAAACCCGATTTCAGATTTGTTTTAAGTTGGCAAATTACGAGTTATGGAAAATATATACTTGTATTACTAATGGCTTATTTGTGTTATTCAACATTGTACCTAATTTTTAATAAGTCTCTTCTTTCCTTTTTATAAGCTAAAAGGTAAACAAATATTCATAATAATTGCAACTATGCATATTTGTAATTTAATTTAACATGGTGTTTTAGTGTCACAGTGGATGAGAGTGGTTTATGGTGGGTAGTGAGTCAGAGTGGGTCACGGTGGGTGGTGAGTCAGAGTGGGTCACAGTGGGTGGTGGGTCATGGTGGGTCATGATGGGTGGAGGGTCAGTGGGTCGCGGGTCACGATGGGTGGTGGGTCAGTGGGTTATGCGTCAAGTTTTCATTGACCCACGCCAACTCTGCTTATCACGACGCCATGTTGTCTGGAACCCCGGCTCTTAACGTTGTACAAATAAAATCATCTCAATTCTCTGACTTAGTACACACAGCATAAACCATAGCAATTCCTAATCTCAGGATATGTGCCAACAAACTCAAGCACTCCAAAACTAACTTTCAGCCCTTACCAGCTGTAACATGTATCGTAAGATACAGTGTCTCACATTAATATTCCGACTTTCTCTCTCTCTCTCTGTAGTGCGTCCATAAAACCTGGGTACATAGGGAATTCCAATAATTTTTCAGATTTTTTCAGATTGTTTTTGATTTTTCAGATTGAATGATGACTCTGTCTAAAAAAAGAACGAGACGAGTTGGTACTCTTAAGTGGACTATAAGGGTGGTCGTATCACAAACTTACGGAAGAATTTAACCTTCAACACCCTAATCGTCTACCTATTTGTTTTACTGCCGTCGGGAAATTAATCAGCAAGTTTAAAGAAACAAGCAGTGTGTTGGACAAACCCCGTTTCGGGCGACCAAAGACTTCAGACGAAATGAAAAGGGCTGTTTTGGCTAAGGTTTATGCTGGTCCAAAGAAATCGCTCCATCGAATATCCACGGAGTTGGGTGTTCCATGGTCAACCATCCACACAATCCTGGAGGAGGAGAAGTTTCATCCGTACAAGTTACAGACATTGAATCACTTAAATGAAGATGACCCCGATAGACCCATTCAGATGTGTGAATGGTTTGCACATAAATTGGATGAAAATATCAATTTTACCAAAGACTGTGTGTTGTTCAGTGATGAAACTGTGTTTTATGTCAATGGTGATATGAACAGACAAAATCCTCGATACTGGTCTCGGGGATATCCGCATTGGATAAGTCCATCCAAACGGCAGGGCTGCCAAAAAGTGATGGAGTGATGTGGTTTGTGGAAAGCTCATGTGCTAAGACCTTTCGTTTCTGATGAACCTGTAACGGGTGAGGCTTATCTGAACATGCTGAAAGACAAATTGATGCCTCAAATTGAACGCTTGGGTGCAATTTGAACGTTTGGGTGAAGGATTTCCAGACTGGTTTCAGCAGGCTGGGACCCTGCCCATTTTGCTGCAGCTGTTAGAGATTGGCTGAATGACAGTTTTCCTCATTGGATTGGGAGAAGAGGTCATGTGGAGTGGTGCCCTCATTCACCAGACCTTTCTTCCCTTTATTTCCTTTTTTTGGGGTATGCTGAAAGAGAAAGTGTACTCGATGAAGATTAGAAGTTAAATCACCTGATAGAACGCATTACCAGTCAGCGTGCTGAAATCGACTGCAAATCAGACCTGTTCCGTCGAGTTCACCTTAATCTTGCAATGCGAATCAAATTATGCATTGAGCAGCACGGAAATCATGTTGAAAATATCATTCATTAACATTAAATTGACTGAAATGTGCCTTTTCCCATGTACACAGACTTTATTGACACTATATCACTATATATATATATATATATATATATATATATATATATATATATATATATATATACGTATTTCTGAAATACGTATTTCTGACCCTTTTAAAAATCATTCAGTGAATGTAAAGTATAAGATAAGATAAAATAGCATATTCCAAATCGTAGTATGAGAACCAAAGAAACAATACTCCACACTGAGAAAATTCCGTTCTCCAGACAGCGGTATATTATACAAATATGCGGTATCCTCTTGATTACTACATAAATCAGTACGGAGCATACGTTATCCATATGCTACATAGGCTGCTCTTAGATGTTACATCATGCCGTTGCAGGATGTCTGACATCTAACAGTTTTCCGTGTATCACATGCATATACTTATGTTACATTCCTCAACTATATGTTATATACGTCCATTTGTATGTAAGATCTTGACCGCCTATATTGTTTCATACGGAAAGTACGTATAGATGGAACACTTATACGGAAAGTATTACAAAACATGCGTTTTCAGTTATACGTCTGCTGTACGTTAAGTCCAAAAACTACATGAATTACGCATGTAAACTACCTTTTTAAGTACGCAACTTACATTTTTTTCTCAGTGCAAGAATGGAATTTTTGTTTGCTTGGATTATGAAAATTCTGAAAGCCCCACTTGGTGTTATTTGAATGTTATTGATGTCATTGACTTGTCTGCTATGTAATAATGTGTTTACCATGTTATTACAACAACATTTGTTTAAAAAAAGAAACATTCTCCCCTTTCACCTGTAAACGTACGAAAATGGAGTTACGTTCCTCTGGTTCTCATACGACGAAATTAAATTTGCATCTGTCAGTCCGTGTTTACCTCATCACTTGATATCCAGACATCATGAAACAAACTACTATAGAATGTCCTCAAAAGTTATTTCCTCTCTCCAAGTTAATACAGTTAATAATTAATTGCAAACGTACGACGACTTATAACTTCCGTTAAGCGTTTCAGCATGGTTGTTTCAATCTTCCTGTATAGTATGGGGAAATATTGTTGCATGCTATGCGTAATGCTTTCCTGAAATCTTCTTTCACCATGACTCGTACACATTGACCTTACGTTGTAATTTGTTCCAAAGATTCTCACTCGGATTAAAATTTGTACTTTGGGGTGGGGTTTTGCACACTTTGGGCAGTCATAAAACAATCATTTCCTTACAACATATACTTTATGTTTGGAATCAATATCTTGTAATGTATAAAATTAGAAGTCCTCTTCATTCTCAATTTTCCGCACTTTGGTCAAGATTTGTCCTAAGAACGTTCAGATATATTTCTTTCGTCATAATCTCGTCAATATACAGTGAAACCTGTCTATGTTGGCCACCATCGGTTCCATCGAAAAGTGGCCAACTTAGACAGGTGGCCAACTTACAGAAAATAAGTGTGATTTGTGTATTTTTAGAATAGGATTTCTCGTATTACTTGACTGTAAAATTTTAATAAGCAGTGGCACGACAGCTACTTATAAATAATGTATATAGAGTAATCATAAAAATATACAGTGCTTTAAAATATTACTATAGTATGCAAGAGCGCCGATTTCTGTGTAAATTTGGGGGGCCCATTCAGATGCAGCAGGTATATATATGAAGATTTTAAGACAAATTATACTCAAATTATACCAAATATTGTATACTCATAAATAAAATAGGGGCCACATGAGCTTTGGGGAGCCCGGGCCCCCTCGGTCCCCCCAGGATCGGCACTCTTGATAGTATGTTTAATATATATGCATACCTTTCTCTTCTTGAAAACTAGTCTGGTACATTGGATTTTTCGGATTGAAAACACAATGACACAAACAACCATGAAATAGAAGTGTATGTACGCAGTTTATTGAAATTGATATTATAGTACACTGAGTTATTCAGATTGAAAACAAGAAAAGCTAAGTTATAAATTGAGAAATTCATATGCAATTTATATGACTTCTTTTCAGTTGTTACTGACTGGTGGTTCATTCTAGACATATTTGCTTTATTCTTTTTGGCAGATATGCACATTCTAATATTGTAGTTAACTACCTCTTATTAATGAGCTAGAAGTGTTTCCCTCGGAGCAAAAGATGTTTTGAGAAAATCTTGAGGGAATTCATATCTCAAAACTTCCGCTACCTTTTGACATGCAGTCAGGTGCCAATAAATGACAATTGAGCTTTAACCTTGAGAATTTTCCGGAATTACTAAAGCTTCCCACTGAGGAAAGGAGCCGATATAGCTAATGGTTTTACCAAAACAGAATGGGTAAACAAATACATACAACCATTTCCTGAATTCCTGCACGTGCTTTTTCTTATTCACATCTTCCTTCACCACGCTTTTATGAGGGTAGTGTTCTGGCCATTGACCTCCAAGAACAAATCGTGCCAATCTATGCTTCTTTGTGTCCAGTCACAAATACAGAACATCTGCCTCTCATATGGGAATTCGAAAGAGTTAAGAAAAATAACAAAACTGTATTTTTCGTGGCCAAGATACGCAGGTAAATTTATCATTATCATCATAGGATAAACATTGCTTCAGTGTGGCCAACTTCCAAGATAGACAGGTGGCCAACTTAGAGAGGTGGCCAAGTTGACAGGTTTCACTGTACACTAACTCTCCAACATCTGATGATATATAACCCAAACTATTATACTTCTTCCTGCATGTTTTACAGTAGTTTCGATGTTCTTGATATTTAGCTCTGCATTTACTTGTTCAAAAACTATCATTCTATTTTTCGAAAACTTATAATTTAACAGCTCTATACAATAGAAAACGAATAGCTCAATACGCAACAATGGGATACGGCTGTTTCGGTGTAGGATGTTTTGATGCAGGGCGTTTCGGTGTAGGACGTTTTGGTGCACGGATGTCTCGGTGTAAGGACGTTTAGGTGTGAGGCTGGTTCGGTGTAAAAGTTCCAATGTTTACACCGAAACGTCCACTCTTCAAAATGAAAATTATTCGTTAGGGAGAAATAAATTCATGAAGTAGGAAATATAAATTAATAAATAAAATAAAAATTAAATGCTGCTGTAATTGACAGGGGTTACTTATTTATAGTGAGTCCCTTCGCTTCACTCTTCTTAGCAAATAGTGACACAAAAATTGTTTTATTGTATTAAGTTTTCTCGAAAATAACTTAAGTCATCCTCGAGCACTTCTCTTGTTCAGCTTGACACATGGCTAATATTTGGACAATATTTTAGTTAAACAGAAAGTAAAATATAATAGGCAATCTCGTTAACCATTGCTTGTGTCATAATGAATAATTCTTCTGAACAGCATAATTTGAGTAATAGGTACCCATCAAATTCTGTCGGATTTTCACATGACATTCTACCAGGCCTTCTAAAGGGATGTAGTAATTAGTGGGTAGTAGTTCAACAAACTAAAGGACGACAATGAATCCCTCCATAGCCATCCACAAGCCTTAGTCAGCAGGCACCTAAAATCTTTGTTGAATATATAATGAATGACCAAACATTTGAGTACCGTGCATCGAGAACTGCTATTAACTGGTCAAACAATCAATGCAGCTTGCATTCGAAGCTATAGGAATACGTGCAATTGTAATGGTGGAATGACTGTTTCAGGAGAACATAAGCTGCATATACTGGAGTCATCGTTATACCGTTATTCTACTTGGATGGGAAATTCTAATGCATTTCCCAAATTCATCGCACAACCCACCGTTGGATTATTATTTGTTCAATTCTTTAGCCAACCCTCTTCGAGAGCGGCAGTTTCGAACCCCGACGAGGTGATTAATTCGTTGGTTCACTTTCCGTTGACTTCTATCACCATAGGATCTATAGTCTCCCTGAGTATTGGTGACTGATCATTTCTGTTGATGGGGACTGTTTCTGACTTTCCAGGTATCCTTTGTCTTTATACGGAGCCAACGGAGACAATTTTCTTGGGTATACCTAGTAGTTGGTATTGTCACATTATAAAGCATTGTAATTAGTTCCCACTGGGAGCTTTATTGAGTAAACTTTGCAATGTGTGAGCGATAAGCAACCTTCCTTCATTCAATTCACTTTTGCACTCATATTCCTAGTCTTTAATAGGTTTAAGTGTTTAAGTAAGGCAGGTGTTTGGCAGAGGTATTGAGACGTTTCTCCAATATCATAAACAACATAAAGAAGATCCATGGCGTTAAGTGAACACGATTTTTGTATTTATTCATGTCATTTTATTTTCAGAAAGCAAAAACTAGCACTAAATAAGTTTTCTTGAGTATGTAATGTACAATTTCCAGTTCGTTTGAGCATTTCTATGTTACACTTACGTAATTGTAAAATCGTTAAGTACATAGTTAAAGAAATGAGAACATAATCTATCCTGTTGCAAAAGGATCTGTTTAATATCCTTTTACAGCAAGAATACTCAATTATTATGCTCATTACCATAGTGCATCATGTCATTGCAAAGTATGATCACGTTTCCGTTTTGAAGACTTCTTAACATAGTGTGTATGATGGACGAGATGACAAGACAATGAGCATAGAGCAAGGTAGTAACTACTGCGTGTATGATCAGATTGAATAATGGGAAAATGTAGTTATTTTCTTCCAACCATAATTTAAAACAAAGCATGCTATGCTATGCAAAGACGAGCGATTTGTCCTTAAAAATATCATAATGTTATTTCGTCACGTGTAGAGGGCGTCCTCTGACAAACATGTCTTAAAAGTAAATTGTTGTATCACGTGTTATATCCAAGGACAATGTAAACATTATCCTCTGAAGTACAATTGTTATGTGGAATAAATACGTATGATATATAAGTAACAATAAAATTTTAGTAAGAAAATAATGTGAATATGGATATTTTATTGGAATTCAGTTGTGTATAAAAATCGTTTGCCGTCAATTGACCGACAAATAATTTCCCAGGCGATGTCCATAATTAAATTTGCCATGCAAACAAATTCCTTCGTTTAAATGAGATGTAGTTCTTCTGAACGGCTCCGACTCCCCAAATTTATGTGGGTGCATATCAATGGCGGGACGTGTTAAATGTTTTCAGGGAAGTCTCTATATCTTTTGATTTATTTCCTTTCAGTTAAAATCTTTTATGAACACTGTCAGAAAGGGTTGTGCTTCATTCTATTTACGATATACTTCCTTTTTTTTTTTTTTTTTTTTTTTGGAGGGGACTGGCTTTCACTAAGCCAGGGACGGGCAAAGAATGGGGAAGTGTGTTGCTTGGCTGCCTTTGGACAAACGTATTTAAAACAAACAATTATATTTTAGAGGTTAAAAATTTTAACTTCCATCTCAATGTTTTAATTGCTTTTATTTTTTGATAATGGCAAATGAAAAATACTTATTTAATTTTGTTTCTGTCAAACTAAAAATCTTGCGGGTGCTGAAGCCCCGGAGCACCACGTCGTCGGCGCGCATGCTTTTTCTATGATAACGGAGGAGATTTTCATGTAATGACATTTCTAAAAAAAGAGCCGAATATGTGTTGTTATGTCTTTACGGTTACTATAAGCATACCGTACTCATTTCCACACTTCTTAAAAATTATTCTTGACTTACTCAAAGATACCAGAAGTCACAAACAATTATGTTACGCCCAACGGCCCAAGTATATATTGAGATTAGAGGTAGAGAGCAATAGTTGATCAAATTATCCATCGAGAAGTTTGGATGACGATATCAACCTACCCTTGTCAAGTTAGTCTAAAATTATGGATTCTAGTAAGTATTATCTTTGAAATTTCAGGGCAGGGATGGTATTTCAGGCAGGCTAATGAAAGATTATGATGATGGAAGTACCTTCGTCTTGATGGACGTATTTAAATATAGATAGGCTTTTGTATTTTCTATAGAGTTTAGCAGTTTTTGTAAGCTAATTAGTACTATCTTAAGTTTAATGTGGATTCCGAACCATGTAAGTTTTCATTATAAGGTTTCAGCAGCAAAGACGAACGGTTTCAAATTATTCCAAACGTAAGAGAATCTTCCAAACCTAATTCATTGCCTCGTGTTAAATGCAACAAACATTTTCTAGTAAACATAGGACGAAAAATGCGACAATTCAGAGCTATTAGCTACGCAAGTGAGTTAAAATCTTTCTTTAAACCATTATTCCTGGGTAGCTTTGGAATCCACAGTCAAACAGGGCTCAGGCAGGATTTTATTCATATTTCATAAATAAATATGTCGCTGAAAACCACAGAATATGATGTAATTTCTTCTGGGAAAATCCTGAACATAACAAGTTCTCTAAAAGAGCTTTTTCAAAATGACTCAGACGATTTTATCCATATAATTGAATATTTCATTAATAATCCTGCAGTATGTCATAAATCATTTATTTCACATAAAAATCACATTCTGTTTTGGATAAGATTCTTCGGAGATTTTTCTTTACAAAGCATTTCTTTATTATTTTCTTGACATTTGATCAACATCCTACAATATTGCAGAAGACATTAGAAAAATTTAGATGACAGTTTCAATAAAAGTAGTGAGAGAGATTTCCGGACTGTTTTCTTAAAAATGAGTAAGGCTGTTTTATTTCTGAACATTTCATGAACGAGCTACGATGTAGAAAAACTAATTTTGCTTTAAAAATTCAAAAGTGGTCTCTTTCAAAAATTATCTCGAAAAAGGCTAAAGCCTTTTTTATTTTATTTTTTTTATTTTTTTTTTTATTTTCATAGGGTTTTCACTAACAACCCTATAATACCACACAAGCTATGTCCTCTCTCGAAACAAGACATTTGCTAGTTTATTGATTTTTTTTTAATTAATGAGCAACTAAATACCGAAAATTTATTTCCAATCATGCAAGAAAATCGAATGGATAATAATCTTCGGAGCTAGACCATACAGTTCCTCAATAACTGTATGCCATTAATTTTGTATATGAACACTCACGACTTCGACCAAGATGCATTATGATTCTTTTTTATGATTCTTTTTTGTTGGAGAGAGTATTCTTTGTTTGAGGTTCCGTGTAAATTTTATATGGATCTAATGATAGCCTTCCGAGCTAGACCATCAAAGTCCTCAATGGTTGACAGCGTTCATGCCATAATTGTATCATCTCATAATTGTATCGTTCATGCCGAGATACAATGCGAAGTGCCAACGGTTCTGGCTTTGCTGACATAGCAAGACTTCAAAGCCGCATTTAACAGTGGCATGAACACTGGAACCGTTTCATTCTTGTATGGTGCGCAAGGCATTTTACGGCGATGGTGTTCAACGTTACGTAGTTTTTTTTTCTTTTTTGGTCCACAGAGCTATTCCGGAAACTTTGTTTTTGGTTCTTTCTGACATAATTTAGTACCATTACGTGTGCATTGTCTGTTGATGATTAGCAATAAAATTGTAATAATACATATCGCGCAAGTTATTACATATTATATATTATTATTAGCAGGCCCAACGAATGTGAGTAAGGGTCCCCTACTGTATTCACCTGGTGGGTACCCCCTTCATCTCCGGAACCGGAAGTGATATCGGAAAACGGATTGCATATTTGCAAGTTTGATCGGACTTAGACGACAACGAATATAGTTCGATCTCGATTGGCCATTTCCGATTGGATTTCGAAAGGTCACGTCCGGTCGGAAGTGGCCAAATCGGGATCAAAATATATTCGATGTCGCCTCCGTTCAATCAGGATTTCATATATGAAATCCATTTTCCAATCTACCTTTGGTTCCGGAAATTAACAAGGGATACATGTTGACGATTTCCGGTTTGACCCACTCGGACGTTGGGTCAAACTCCTCCTACTCCTTATGGCCTGATGACCCAGAAAATGTGAATCCAGCTGCCCTGAAACCACTTCCGGTCCGAGGTTTCCAACCAGAAGTGAGATCAACCTGCATATTTTCTTGCTCATAATGGCCTGACAACTCATAATATATTATTTGACCAGCTCTTCGACCTCTTTCTGCCGCTCAGAAATCATTTCTGATTACATCTAATGAAGTTGCAGATAGCTCTCTGGGCCCGTTTATATTTGACTGGAAACCCCAATGTCACCCACTAGCTTGTTATTATTAATTTTGTTATTATTATTAATATTATTATTATTTCTTAATCATCTGTTTCATCTTATTGCCGACCCCATGTTCGTGTTGATTGAGGTGTCAAACTACCGACTTAAGGGTCTCGACTTCGAATCCCAGCTGAGATATGGTTGTTGTGGATTTTAAAAACTTTATAGCAGTGCTAGAGGATACTCAAGACGGGTCGAAGACCTTCGTTATTTAACGGGCCCAACAATACATTTGTTGCCTTCTTCTAATTATTATTATTTTTACTCATCATACTGCTCATGTTAATAATGCTAATCATACTACTACTACTACTACTACTACTACTACTACTACTACTACTACTACTAATAATAATAATAATAATAATAATAATAATAATAATAATAATAATAATAATAATAATCATATAAAGCTATTTTGCGTTGTGCTTTCAGCTTGTCCCTTTCCTCCACTGGGTAAACGTGTTCGTTTGGAACATGGATGATCGAGTATCGTGTTCCATTTGACATCGATTAGCATCAATGAGGTACCAGAGATCCCAATCACCACCAACTGTTATCGTCTTGAGTTAGCAATATTTGTCTTCGTAAGAAAACATGTTTCAGTGTATCACATTCCGGCATGTTTGACCAGAGTATATAACTTTCAGGAGCTATAGGGGAAGATCGTTTTACTTCCTGTTTGAGGACGTTGCGAATCATAGGAGTAAGCATATTTCCATCTTTCAATATGTCCTTCCATTTGGTCAAGTTTTAATGCGATACTCGTCGAGGAGTTGGATAGGTTAACTTGTGAGTGAGACAACAGAGGATCGGGTCCCGCAGGCAGGTGTTGTGGAAGATATCAGTTATCGTCTCCTTAGATCGCCCAAGAAATCCCTCCGTTGTTTGTCGCAAGAAACCGGCTATAGCTATTCAACATGTGATTTATGGGCGTTACCACTAACATTTAATTTGTGTTCTTACTAACATTTAATTCGTATTCTGTAATTTCGCTTCAAAAGCCGAAATCTCATTCCCACTGCAAGGTAAACTGGCGAATATTTGCTGTTTTTTCTTGAATCGTGGTCGATATTATTCTGGATGAATTTAGACCAGTAAACATAGTCCCATAAATCTCCCATCCTTCCTTGATCATTTGCCACAAACCATATGAAAATCGGACTTCAGTTAGAAATTCTAGACCCAAATGAAATCCGTGGTTTTAAAAAGAATTACCTTATCTATCTATCTATCTATCTATCTATCTATCTATCTATATATATATATATATATATATATATATATATATATATATATATATATATATGTGTGTGTGTGTGTGTGTGTGTGTGTGTGTGTGTGTGTGTGTGTTTGTGTGTGTGTTTGTATACAGGCCGGATCCAGGATTTTCTGACGGGGGTGCACCAATAACTGCCAAAATAACCAATCACACTGAAACTCTTCAAAGTGGCATATGACAATATTCTTTACCTCTAACAACGTTAATACATAGAATAGAGGGGGATATTTTAAAGAAGGTCGCAATTGGCATGCAGGAAGAAAATGTTCTTCTCTCCTCCTGGATTCTGTTTGTTCCCTACTTGAGAAATGTTATATTGTTTTGCTTAGTAAATCCTTTTCTTTCAAGCTCTAGAAAATCGATTTAAACTATTGCTTTTACAAAGCTGTGCTTTCTTTTAAGCCCCAAAAAGAAACA
Source organism: Thermobia domestica (assembly GCF_964235325.1). Taxonomy (NCBI): domain Eukaryota; kingdom Metazoa; phylum Arthropoda; class Insecta; order Zygentoma; family Lepismatidae; genus Thermobia; species Thermobia domestica. The sequence continues at coordinate 222,608,197 of NC_137455.1, forward strand.
TAAAGGCAGAAAGTTTCGGAAAGGTTGTAACCACATATATATTGCCTCAGTTCGTACATGAGTTCATGTATTTTAATTATTACGTCTAATTAGAAATAGTTACATTGAAATATACACCAATCTCAAATTCTAAATCACTGTATTTGACGAGAAATTACTTATTTTATATCATAGTTCAAAATCATACATCAAACTGTCATGGTGAGTCTCTCAATTATATTTTTACATCATCTCCTGATAGATTCTATAATTCGGAAATAGGGTTGAAATGATTGTTTCAATTCATTGCAGGTATTTATGACGAAATCCATAATACTGTGATCTAGACGATTATCATACCTTTTGTTACGAAGTTGGGCGTCTCGATTACCTAGAATAAAATCATTTTCCAAATTTGCCAACAAAATGCTTTTCAAATCTTCATAAGTACGTAATCTAGACCTAATTGTCATGTAATACGTAGGGCAGGGTGGAAGTAACACATGAGGCAATATTTTAAGAAAGATCTATCCTTGCCAATCAAATCACACTCTTAATTTTTTTTAACAAAAGTACTAGCGGGAATATCATCTACTTTACCACTAAACTTTGTTAATGCCCTAATTTCACTAAACTTTACCGGTAACTTTTCCTACTTAGATCTAGTTAGGTTAGGTTTAGTATACTTATATTTTCTAGATGATCCATGTGTTCTATCCTCTTTTATCTCACTTTCTGGTTCTGTGCTGGTCATTATTCTTGTTGTTACATCTTGCGGACTTCTGTTATATTCCTGCTCGATTGCAACTGAATGACCTACTGGTGTATTAGCAATTTGGAATATTTTCGGAACAGCTTCTCTAAAATGAAGATTCCGTTTGGTTTCCGTATCACACTGGTGACTATTCTTGAAATCCAAGAATTCACGCTGCAGATCACGAATTTGAGCGGAGTTATTATCAATCCGCTTTTCAATTTCATTAAACTTATTCCTTAGAGGTTGTGATAGTTGTTCAAATCTGGCACTCTGATTTTGTTCTAGTTGTTTAAGTCTAGTAACATGAACACTAATTTTGAATAATCTTATTATTCTACAGATTACACAAACCACCATTAATATATGTAACCACATATATATATATATATATATATATATATATATATATATATATATATATATATATATATATATATATATATATAGGGTGGTCCAGCCAATAATGGGCACAGGTCCAGTAATGAGCCCTAGCTATGGTTTTTCGATGAGAGGTTTTCTATTTCAGCAAGTACACGGAATGCAATGCTCGGAATTTGAACATTGATTATTCAGTTCTGCCCCACCTTTTTATTTAGCACGTCTGTCATTCGATTGTGTGTTGGTGGGAGAGAGTAGAAGGTGACCTGCAACTATGTGCATGTTTTGCTTGTTTTCGGAATTTTTTTAAGTTCGAAGAAGATTATTTCAGAAGAATATTAAAGTTAGTATTGTTAAAGGTAAGTGAAATACATTGTTTTACTTTATTTATGGAAGTCTTAATATGTGATAAAACGTAGAATTTCAAGTTTAGAACCATTCTTGTACCGTCTGACCTGGGGTGATCATTACTAGATGGCTATTTTATCTCCTGACAAGTAATGAGCCCCCCATGCCCACTTCTGGTTCAAATGCTTGGCATGCTAATAAGGCACAGAATTGTTTTAAAATGTATCATAATGTGATCCTTATTTGCCTACGAAATATCAAGGAAATAACTTAACTCCTTCCAGTATTGGGCATGGGGGTGCTCATTTCTGGTCGGGAGGGGCCCATTACTGGTTTTCACTTATATTGAAGACGCAGTAATTTTCTATTTCGAAACTTTAGGCCTTAGACCTAGAATAATATAGGCTAATTGATTTGTTTCCCTTATATTAACATTACTAATTGTGGGTAATAGCTTTTCGCATAGCGCTGCTAGACCCAACTCAGTCATAAATTTCTCTGTATAAAATTCTTTTTTACTCATTATTTTGTAGAGTATATTCATTACTGTAGCTAATGTGCACAGAAAACTAAAAGATTATTTTGTTTTTAATTATTCATATCTTTAACTAGTTGTCATGAAGTGCCCATGTAATTGAAATAAGAATAGCTTTTATTAAATTATGTAAATAAATCCTAAATTGTTTTCTTAATTTTGTTCCAGGATTATTTTGGATCCCCAGCTTTGACAATGGAAGGCACTAAGAAACGTAAATCCTTAAATTACACCATTGAACAATTACAATCAGCGTTGTCAGCTATCGATTCAGAAATGAGCTTTAAAAAACCTAGCACAAAATTTATTGTTCCTAGTGCAATATTACAGAAGAGATTAAGCAGCCCACCGAAAATCAGTTAGAAACATGGGTCCTTCTACTATCCTTACACATGCTGAAGAGGCAGCTTTAGAAAACTGGATTTTAAAGATAACAATATTTGTGTTCCAAATCAGACAAGAAGAATTTCTTGTCATAGTTCAAAGTCGTAGATGACGACGGAAGAGAAAATTCTTTCAATATCAACAAACCTAGTTGTAAGGCAGCAGGTATATTTTCATTTGATGCAAATGCCGTAGATTATACCAAGTGCATAGATGTAAGACAAAATCTTCAGGAAAATCCAGAAGAGGAAAGACAGTTTGTGTCCAAGGACTTAGGTTATAAAGCACTCATTTCTTCACGAACTGGAGAGTAAAATTGATATGGAATTATTGGAGCAGTTCTATGCGCAAAAGGAAAGTACCGGTCTGAATGGAAAGGAGATTTAGCTTCTAAGTACTTGTTTGTTGTGTGGAAATCATTTTACACGTGAAGCGCCAGGAAGAGAGGAATGAACAGTCGCTACCTGGTCCTGATCCTGATGTTCCAAGTTGTTCATCAATGCAAGTGTTGAAGAAGTAATTCCTAAAAAACAATCCGAAAGTTCCCCGAACACAGAAGATCCTATGCGTTTTAATATTGATAATAGGATGTCTCAAAGCAACAACGGAAAGTTCACATTCTCAGAGAGCAAGAAGAAATTATCGGAACACCAAGCGAGTGGTGCCTTTGCAGACCATCTTTCCTGGGAGGACTTGAAGAAAGAACCCCCCCCCCCCCAAAAAAAAGGAGCTTAGGAGAGTTCCAATGGCCAATGCTGCGAGTTCTGAGAAATAGCAGCAATACTACAAAGAAAAAGAATAGAATAAAAAAGCTAAAAGTAAGAAACCTCAAACTAAGAGTCATCCCAGTGTCATTTGCAATTCAGCAAATAAAGTGTTGAGTGAAAGTGTAAAAGTTCGAATCCTTCCTCGAAAGAAATCAAAGAACTTGCTGTCAGAAAGTGATTCCTCGTCTGAACATTTACCAAGCCGGAGACACAGATCTCGAAGTTGACCTTGTTGAACATATTGGGCCAGATGAAGATACCGGCAACTTGCCTAATATTAATGACTTTGTATTGGTTAGTGTTGACCGTGGTCACTCCAAGCAAGCAAGTGTTTCATAGTGTAGGTAAATTCACGAGCATTGCAACCGTTAAAGATAACAACAACACAGGAAACACATCATTCCAATTTCAAGTAAAACTTCTGCGCTATGAGACTGGTAATTCGTTCAAATGGCCTGATCCTCAAGAAACAATAGAAGTGAAAGATTGTGATATTGAATTTACTTTGAATCAGCAATTTATTGATAAAAGGGGTAAATGTGTGTTTGGAACGGGATTCCATGGGTTTTACAATCATAAATAAAGCATCATTGATGATGCTCTTTTTCATACAATATTTCCAATAATTATTTACTTCTATTGTATACAATTGTAGTGTTCTTTCCTTTAGATTTTTGATAAGGGGAAAACTTTGGTGGAGAAACTGAGAAATATTTAACCAGAACCTGCTTTTTTCTACTCCACCCTATACTTTAATGAGTAATACTCTGTAAGCTCTAGTAAAACAATTTAGGAACCTTTACACAAATATATAAATCTACATTAAATTGAAAGGTGCTCATTACTGGCATTGAACGTGTCCACTACTGGTATTTGCAGTGCCCATTACTGGACTTTTAGTAGTTCTTTGGCTTTAGTTTCTACAGTGTCCAAATTACTTTCAAGAAACAAATCTTAAATAGCTGATCATGAAGAGGGATCACCAATATATGCGCAAGAAAACTTTTGTTGAAATACATTCAATATTTAAGTCTAGAGAGCTAAATAATTTTGCATGTTTCGAAAAAGTGCCCATTACTGGATGGGTCACCCTATATATATATATATATATATATATATAGCCTCAGTTCGTATATTTTAATTATTGCCTATATTAGAAATAGTTACACTGAAACATACACCAATCTCAAATTCTAAATCACTATATTTGACAAGAAATTACTTATTTTATATCACAGGTTCTAATCATATATCAAACTGTCATGGCGATTCGCTCAATTATATTTTTAAAACATATTCTTGACAACTGTTTACGTCACCATAGTAACGTGCAAACAGAACTACATAGTGGTTACATTATTTTTTCTTCTTCTTCTGTTTTATGTCAAAAATGGTTTAGCACTGCTGCCCTGATTACGAAGTAAATATATAAAATACAGCGTTTGCTATTTCCACTGTTAGCTTCTCATTTTAGATAGTGTATATTTGTAATATAGATTTGCAATATATATATGAAAAGAGAGAGAGAAAGCTTGGATAATTTCAGGCAAAATTAAGCGAACTTGGTTCCAGTTGAAGTGTTAGCTACAAAATATTTAATCAATGTCACGAAGGAAACATAATTTGAAAACAATAGATAAACTACATTATGTAATGAACAGCGATATACCGTATAAAAATGAATGGGCACTTTTATAGCTTTGGAATCTTTGTTCTTCTTTGTTATTAATTAAAGTAAAAGGCATGATAAACAGAGTGCAATTTCCATTCTATTTCAAATAATGCTAGCTGTTATTATTACTTTTTTGTTACATTATTATCTTTGTTCTTCTTAAACCCATAAATCAGCTTACTTTTATATAGAATATCCCATAACTTCCATAACTCTCGTTGATACCATTCTAGATATAAATTTTTTGCAGGATATATTTAGCGAAGTCCAAAGTGAAAATAAACATTTCGGCTTTCGTCTAGAAAAAAAATATTGTGTGTAGGGGGAGTCAAAATAAGAGTAAGATGAATTTTAAATATCTTGTATTTTTATTTACTTTATATAAGAAAAATATAAAAAATATTAAAGTATTCAAAAATAGGTACGAAGCAACGTAAGCAAAATGGACCCATACGTTTAATGAGGTATGGAATGTGATATGAAATATGAAGATAAATGCATGAAAATGATAGCTGCACTCCTTTCTTTGATTCTTCGGTAAGGAAACTTTACCTGCATAGAGCTTTACGCAGGACCATAGCCCTGTAATAAGACTCCCAGTCGTTCTTTTAGTTGAGATAATCTCGAATCATTCATCTTCCCTCCAGAAATTATTCCGAACTTCAAATATTCTAGTTTCCCTTCAAAACGTAAATTAAGATCATTAGTGAGATATTTAAAAATATCCAGCTTTTTTTAGTCATCAATACTCAACTTGTAGGAATAATATATCCTTGTCACTCACTTTTCGTGAGTGTTGGACTATTATTTAATTAACTTTGATATTTCAGCCAGAAGCAACTGCATAACTATGAATAAACCGTAAATTTTCATAAGGTGTCCTGCTTTTAGACTTCCAAACAGTGCTATGCGTAAGTGTCGGAAATCTTATAGAACGGCTTTGCCCGTCCTTCCGTCTGTCAACAGGTATCAGAGCACAACGGTAAGAGATGTTGAGAAGCGGTTTCTTGCAATTGATTTAGCGTTCCAAGAATATGTTCCACTTCCTCCAGTTACCCTCTATTCAAACCGAAAATGGTTCAGATTAGTCATTTCCAGTTTCAGCTTTTATCGCTATAGAACGAAAACGGTAACTGAAAGCGAGATGCGGTTTTTAGTGAGCGATTCATCGTCTCAATATAACATATCATGACTATTTACAACAAAAGTGGTTCATATTTACTATTACTTTCGGCTTTAATACTGATTTCTGTAGAGCAACAAGTGAGTTTCGTTTCACAATGTGAAACTAGGGTATCCCTACAAACTATAGCATTCAATATTGAAACTTAAAGTAGCACATCTATAACTACTGGTTGCAATAAAGCAATAAGATAAAAGATAGAACCTGTTCCTTGGACACTGAATTCGTATCAACAAGCCATTACTCTATTCCTTACTGATTTTTGCGTTTGAAACCAAACATCTTAATTTGAACCATTTCTAGTTTGAATAGATGGTTAAAGGAGTTGATAGACGCTGATTCGATTGCAAAAATCCACTTACCGATATTCCTTGCATTTTTTTTTTAAATTTTTATTTTTACTCTATGAATATCAGTATTGAAACCAGAAGCACGTAAATCGATCGATTGCAAAAAGCCATTTGTCGCTATCTATATCGTTTCCGTTCTATTGTCATAAATGTTGGAACCGGAAGTAATTAATTTGAATAACTTCCGGTTTAAACAGATGATTAAAGGAAAATGTGGAACCTACTCTCGATAAGCTGAATCGATTGCGAAAAAACCGCACATATATATTTCGTATTGTTTTTCTCTATGCAGATCAGTATAGAAATGGACGTAGTAGTAAATTTCAACCAATTCCAGTTTTGGTAAAGTGTTGTGGATTATGTTTACACGTTCTCTTGAAACTCTGAATCAATTGCAGGAAACTGTCGCTATATATTACGATTTTTGTTCTATTGCTATAAATGTTGAAATTGGAAATAGTTAATTTGAAACAATTCCGGTTTGAATAGAGGGTTAATGAGGGATGAATACATCAAGAGAATAACAAACAAATGTTCAAATGCTCCATTTTTCTAAAGAAAGTGACTGTTAGAATATTAACGTACCTGCGCCAATAAGTCTCAAGGAACGATTTTTGCAGGGATCGAACCTGGCAAGAGGATTTCCTTTACGTATCAAAGTATGAACTCCAGAATATTGATTAGCCATTCTAGCCTGATTGTCGTACGTTCGACCTTTGCAATATTGAATGTCAATTCCATCATGCTGAAGTTTGTTCAAGATGTCAGCAGAAATGCTATCAGTAGTCCTCTTCCTCAATAGCAATGATATCAATAAATGCTTTCCTAATTTGAATTTATCTTCACAAATTGAATAAATATGCAACACTCTTCCACATGAGTCAATAAGGAGTTGAATCAAATGTAACACTGTAGTATTTCGAACTTCAAGTATATATTGCGAACTTTTTCTCCAAGATTAGTCACTTCATTTTGAATTTCGAGGGAAGAATAAAACAATGCTCTTTGTACTGCCCTCTTTGTGGTTGTTCCTTCGTGCTTTCATGATTGGATCCAATTTCAGCAGACACTACATTAGAGCTAAATGTTACCTGGATTCGGATTTTAAGTTAGAGACTCTTTTTTCCCCCACGAAAGGGAAGGTTTTGTTTTTTAAGAAATAGAACTAGTGAGATGATCACTCCGAAATGTCTCTCCAACTTTAGGTCGAGGGTTTTATTTGTCTTTGCAGACTATCTTCGATCAGTTCACATTTTTTCATGCGATGTTCAAGGTCTTTCCATTTCTGAAAAGCTGACAGAAGACTAGAGCCGCTTTCATACTTCTGAACTTGATTCAACTTTGTCTATTCAAGAAACCATCAATGCAACAAAAGTAGCTCCTTTCATTCTCTCTTAAGAGAATAAGACGCAACAGAAACAAAACAGTGCTTATTCCTCTAAGCAGTAGCACAATTAAGTTCTGGAAATTTTTGTCTATAGGCATTTTTCTTTGAAACTAGTCTTTTGAAAGAGAACGTCCTGAACTATCTTTTGGATAGAATCATTATTGACAATTACTCGCATAATTTACATTAATATATACTCTCTTTAATCATTTACATTTTTTGTGTCCAATTCCAAAATTGCATGCAATTTAGTATTGTACATATTATCATTTGTTTTTTTAGGATCATAAACACTAATGCTACCTTTTCTGTAATTAATAATTGTATTTATGTAAGATATGAGACAAAAGTAAGCACGGAGTTTTAAATGTCCAGAAAATCTATATAAAATAGTATATGCTATTTAATTTTGCCACATACTTTACATATCCGGCAATACATTGTTTATTTAGGGATTATCGAAATAGGGAATGCATATTTTATTGAAAATTTACAATTGTGACAATAGTCAACCTAAGTCATATACTACAAAGTCCCTTACTGCCTAAATAATATATAACTTTTTCTCAAATTCCTTCCGAATGAAATTTCACCGTACGCCACTGTATGAATGATTTGTTCACTTTGAAGTCCATTGTTTCACCCACTTCTGTCTCTGCGAAGTTATCTCACTTCCTCCCTAGATCTACCAAGCTATTACGAAGTTTTTCTTAAATTTTTAAATATTGATTGTTTTTTTATTTACTAGAATTGAGTTGATTTTGAGTTTAACGTCCTCTTCAGCAGCGAGGCTATATGAGACGGGACCTACTGATTAACGTGAAATCCGAACTACATGAGGCCCCCTCGGACCTCCCACGCCTATTTGCTAGAATTGTGGAGCAATATTTGTTAATTAATGTGCTTATTTTGTTTCAACAAATTTAAAAGTTTAGAAAAAACTTATGTAGTAGATAGGTATTTCAATATCTCATGTATATTATCAGCTATCAGTTGTCTACATAATTTAGTTTCGTTTTAAGAAATCACTTCTTTCACTTCACTTGTTAAGTTGAAGAGAAATTGAGAGCGCTTTTTTTTCGGGTACGGTCACCAATGCGCCAACCATAGCATAGTTGTCAACGCTCTCACCTTTGTTATGAGCGGTTCCAACTTCGATTCTCGATCGAAAAGGTGTAAAAAAAAGGGGGGGCTTCAGACTAGCCATCCTGAATAAGATTTTTCCTCTTTCACATGAAGCGAATGCCGGGATGGGGCCTAACATAATGGTCCCAGTCCGCTTTCTTTCTTCACAATTCCGTTCTTCGTTCGCACTTCCCCTTGTAGTGTGACTGATGAAGGACATCATCTCTTATACATGACGAACGTAGGCAATAGATTCCAGTAATACACAGAAATGTAATTCCTATTCTAATATAATTCAATTCGTACCCGCGAACGTGAGTCATATGGGTTCGAAAGAATGTATGAAAGCGTATTACGTGTCCCTATCGAATATATAGCAGTGAAAGTTTACGTAAAGGTATTAAAGAAGGTTCGCCCAAAATAGTATCCGTGAAGCAGTCAAAACGTATTAGGTGTCAAAAAGCATACATTAGTACAGTGAGACAATGTGAAACAAAAGTATGTGGGTCAAAAGAATCTTAATTAGGGCCAAATGAATTAATTTGTTGCAAGGCTTGTTGAAGATTCCCTTCCCGCTCAGTTCGTTCCAAGTAGAATTGAAAGTATAGTCCCAACTCATTCAAATTTACTATACTATATACACTTTAACAGCAAGTAGCAGATTACACAATTATTGTATTTTAATAACTTTGCACTTATTCATTAAATGTACTTAGACAGTACAATAGAACGGCACAAGCGAGACTGACATCAAAATGCAATCAGCAAATCAGTGAATGCACACACGGAGCTGAAAATGGGATAGAAAATCAAGATTGTTCGGAACCGTCATAGTTAGCTCGTTATGTAAAACGGACAACTTCTGGACCTATCGTTGTATTCTAAGTACGATGGTTGTTATTAAGAGTGTGGAAAATCTTCCCTTCAACAAATATAGTTAAGTGCATAAGTAAGTCCTCAGCCAAGCACAATATATTGTATCACCAACCGTCATTGAGGTGCTCTATTAATTAAAAACAATTGATCATTTGCGTCAGCTACCGGCAAGGGACCCTCCTTTACGCCCCACTAACTGGAGATGTAAAACTGAAGTACTGTAGGATGTTAAAGAAATAATTAGTGGAATGGAAAGTGTTTGGGGAGAAAGCTAAAAACCCCGTATGCAATACTGTCCACTATAAAACAAAAGTGTATATGGTACGATTCAAAATAGAAGGGGGAACGACTCTTTTTTAAAAACAATTTAATGAGTGTTTTCTTGGAGCCCCACCTTCCCTTGAGTTTTAGATGTTATTATGTTACGAGCTTTTAAAATAAACTAACAAATTACGAACCGCTGAAAAAAGATTATGACGCAGAATGCACTGGAAGAATTTTTCCTGTGGGCTATTCTTCATAAATAAACATCTCACTGCATTGCATCACTACAAGGAACAAATTTAATAAAGCAAGCAATCACGGCTTAGAAATCTTCATGTTTCAAAATAAAAGCAAAACACAAAGTCAATATGATCAGTAGGTAGGTTGATAAACAATACATTTTATGATGAGGAAAGCCCTCCATTGCTCATTATTGTTGTCAAAAATGTCAAATCTGGATTAAAATACTCTGTTGGAATGAATTGCTATATTTCTATTAAAAGAGCCGTAGTTTAATATAATAATAATAATAATAATAATAATAATAATAATAATAATAATAATAATAATAATAATAATAATAATAATAATAATAATAATAATAATAATAGGGTCTAATAATATGCATAAATTTTGCAAGTTTAAGAAGTACCAAGGATCTTATAAAATAGAGGATCTGCCCTTACAACAAAATCTTGAAGCCATACGTCACAGTTTCACCACCCCTACTCTGCCCACTCCGCCCAATAGGATCGCAATGTTTTGAGACAACAATCATGGCGGAAACGAAAGTAGCCAATCAGACGATGGCAGAAACGAGAGTAGCCAATCAGACGTGTCGATGCTCGGTTGCTTTTTGGCTTCATCGATTTAATAGGATGAAGATACATATGGGCAGATCCTCTATTTATAACATCCTTGAGAAGTACAGTGTTTTCTTTCTTTTCAAATGAAGAATTGTAGGCTTAACTCTAAACAGATGACACTTTGAGTCCACTTTGAGAATATACTCCATTCTCCATATAATTGATTCATAACGCTATATTTTAAGACAACTTAAAGTTACAGCCATTGACCTGATTTATCGTTTTGTGACTTCATTTCAGAATTACATACTTCTCAGCCTGCTAACTACCCGGTAAAGTTGCTTAACTACAACGAAATCTTTAAGTTTAACGTCCCACGTTTTTGTTGTTAGGCTAAAGGGACGGATGATTAAGGCAAGTGAAAGATGATGGAAGAATTGGTAGAATGTAGGAGGAAACAGGAGTACACCGAGAAAACTCACGGACCCGATGCTGTCCACTACGAACTTACTTGGCCGGGGATCGAACCGGATTCCATGGTGTCTTCCCACTTGCGACACTCCTATTAGCGACAGGAACTGTTAACTGTCCTATGAGCGACCGATTCGATCTGTTAACTGCCCTATGAGTCACCGATTCGTTCATACTAAGATAATGGAAGAAGATAAGGTCCTCTCTTCTTTAACTTGTTTTGTGCTAATGTGATTTAGAACCTAACAAAATGTACTATGAAAAATTTCGCTTTACCTGAATTTACTACATGAGAATGCTATCATTACATTAAAAATCTTTTATACGTTTTTCCTAATATTATATTTTTGAATTAATTTCTATGAATACATTGACTATCAAGGGGAAAACTAACTAAATATTTAGAGTAATCTCTATGATTCTAATATACGTAATTAAAATTTTCATGTTAAAATGATACGGAGCATAAGTTTAGATTGAATATGTTTATGGCATAAGAAAGAAATCAGAAAGAGTTAGGGGCGCCCCAAGAAAATTTTCTAGGGAGGTGCATCTCCATGGTTGCTGTATCACGTCTGGTATGTCTGGTATTTAATATACGTGGTTTGCTATATTACGTATACATTTTTGTGAGCCAGGGGGGCGATCCCTGCCTTCCATCGGGCGCCCATGGAAAAATGGTGTTCACCATTTGATTATATCAAAGAAATCTAAAAACACGGTGTATTCGAAGAAATTATTACACAAGTTGCAAATCTCTCGTAGGACTTAACAGTTCGTCTGGTTATAAGGGAATATTTCAGATTGCTACACAACAAGCTTTTATGTATAAATCAAAACAAGGGAGGAAGGCAAATTAAACAATTACTTTACGTTTCAGTAGCTTACAATAGGGGAGAAGGTAGTTTAAAGAGTTTGCTTACCTTTTGGATTGTTTAGAGTGAACTGTATTGTAATTGGTGGGATTGGTTGAGAATAGCCAATTAGATGTAAGGGATCTCAAAAGCTGTCTTCTATCATTGATATTTTTATTTTATTTTATTCATAGAGTCTTAGGAAGTCTAAAAAGTAGATAGTTGGAGAAACTGTTACACGTTTAAGTTTTTCAAAATAAAATATATTACTGTGCTTAGTGCGTAATTAGATTTGAATCAAATTAAGTACAGAAAACAGAGCTTTTGAAGAAAGGGGATATTACAACTGGATTTTCAATAATTACATAGGAATATGCTTTTCATGGAAAATCCGTGTTGTCTCGTTAAGTTATTTGATATGTTTTATGTCAAATCTAACTCAAAATTAAAATAAGTTTTATTTGCACTCACAGTAGAGGAAAAACTATATTTGACGAACAGTATCACTGGCACGTACATATTTCATACCAAGGTTGTTCCGGCGCTAATAACGCCAGAGGCAAACATATTTTAGGAGAAGGAATCATATCATCTTCCATCATCTCAATGTAAATGAATCGGTCGCACATAGGACAAATAACAGTTCCTGTCGCTAATAGGACTGTCGCTTCTGGGACTAATTCGGATTCCACACACCAGAGGTAAGCACTCTCCCACTGAGTCACCGTGATTGTAAATCTGGTATCGTACTCTATAGTCCTAGTAGCAGTTGCTAAAAATACATATTTTCATATTTAAGAATAGACCTATGTTTTTTCAATGGAGATCTGATGTCTTTTACTAAGCCTCAAGCTTCGTTTTCAAGGACATTTACTAACTAGATGCTGCACGTGTATTTTTTGTTTGTATGACTGAATGACGCATATGTATAAGGAAAACAAGGCTGAAATATTGATCAAACAGATTTAGAAGAATCTAAATCTTGTTAAAGGAAATCCCATAGAAATGTTTAAAATTCTAACAATGATTCTTTTATATTTTCATTGTATTAAGATGTTGTTTGAATAAATATATAGTTTGAGGTAACTTGATGAAACACTTCCGTATATTATGGTCGAAAAACTAAAAATATCTTAAAACAATTTTAATTAACTTTTTATAGTCTTTTTAATATTTGCAACGATTGGATTGATCCACAAAATTCACAAGTTGAAAGTTGCCCACAGATTTTTGCTGCAACAGGAAGATCGAACTTTCACACACCTAAAACAAACACTGATAAATGAACAGATAAAGTGAGATAAAATGGTTTCATCTTAGTATTCATAAATTATTAATATTTTAAATTAAGGACGGGGCACGAAACTAAGGTTATGATGGAGTATGAGGTGTATGAAGATCTGAACTTTCATTACGAATCAATATTAACTGATACTTCGAAGCATGAACGAATGCATTTACGTATTCTAAAAATATGGGTTGGTGCGATTGAAATACCGATGATATGTCACTTTCAAAGGCTGAAAAAATTAAACTACTACACCAGGTTAGTCATACACAGAGTACTCAAAAGTCCAAGTCATGAGATTTTAAAAAATCTGAACCATATTCAATGTGCTCCAAGAGGTCAAGCACATGTCTTCCAGATAGGGTTTTACCTCAGGAGGGAGATTTTTCAGTACACGTTTCGCACAGAGTTTTCTCATCCCCAGTTCGTTGGTCAAAATCTAATCGACGATCACGTGATCAAATTCAATTCGTCTGTTATTTCTCTAACAGTTAAACCGATGGTCAGTACGCACAAGATCTCGAATTCATTCTAATTTGCATTTCTGAGCGTTGCTGGCCTTTCAGACCGGAGTTCATGTTCCATTAATTCCCAGTCTTCGGAAAATGTCTTGAGCCACTTAAGTTGGAATTACGAAAAAGCAGCATAGTCGTAGGCCTGTCTGATATTTTACATAGTCGTACCCAAATTTGAAATAAAACTTGATGATACACCGTTGCTTGTAGCTTCTTTTGCTCATTTTCGTGGCAACGCACAATTCATTTTGCAGCATAAGCTATCCCATTCACCTGTTAACACAATGCACTCATCACTCACACTGATGTTATATTTTAACGCGTGAGTGGTGGAGAAGAGTTGCGTAGAGTTTCCAATTCGTGAGTTTTGACGTCAATCTCAATACTTTACTTACAGACTTCGGAAAACGATCGTTTTAATTATACGCACCCATACACATGGAAAATAAGACAATGCCGTACTCTCTCTCGAAATAAAAGGGAAAAAAGCTGTAAACTATAAAACAAATAGCCCTGAATTTAAATAATGACTTGTCTGTGAAAGCAAACCTAGAAACAGACAACTTATATGTCTTTTAAAATCAATAGTTTCTGTGCTATACTTTAAAAGCTAATTTTTCCATAAATTGCGAAGCCCATAGCACAGAAACAAAACCGATTTCTACTTTTCTTTCGTGTAAGGTTTATGACTTTTTGTGTATGTAGAGTCGCTTCTAAAACGATGTCAGGAATTCTGAAACACTGGTATACATATGGTATGGTTATCAAGATGGGAAAATACTTTTACAGAATGTAGCTAATTAGTATGAATTTTGGCACTCTTAGCCTGTAGTTTATATTGTATTCGTCGCTGGTTTGTGAATACAGCTCGTGAATCGTTTAGTACACTATTCTTCATTCGCTGCAGCTCTCACTGCTGTCATTAGTACTGGAAAAGGAATCTGATCCAGACTCGCTGGTCTAAGCAAATCTGCGTGTATCGATCGTTGTTATCATGGAAGATTACGACTTTATTACAGAACAAAATCTGTGTTTTCCCCGTCCGCAACAAATATGTAAGTCTTTCGTTCGAAACAAGGAGAATGTCTTTTAAGACATTACTCTCATTCAACTGTCAGTGATACACATGTTTTTTTCGCATTACTACGTTGGTGAATGATGTGAGATTCCGAAATAGCAACCCGATTGTGGGTGTTAAGGTTATGTAGCTCTTGTCTAGGTTGTTGCAGATGCTAATTGAGTTCTTGCAGTAGTTGTACCTCATTTGCTCTAGAACTGTTTGTGATAATCCTCTTCAATGTTCGGCAATCTCTCTCATTTAGGCCTGGTTTCCGTCTACTACTTTTCTTCTTTGATGGTTTCTTGTCTCGAGTTATATACGCCGTGGAACTTACCGATTACAGTTGAATCCAAACTTCTACTCGGGTTCGTATTTGAGACAAAAATCTCCACTGAAAAATCGAACCTGCTTAATCGACCTTCATTAGTCAGCAGAATACCTTTTATTCGTCTAAAAATTGAGCTATACAAGTCATGAATGATTTCAATAGAAATATTATACAATTATTCGACCTCCTCAATTTCCCTTCAGTCACATGCCTTGTGGCGATTTGGTGTCCACAAGAGGAAAATCAGAACTCGGGAAGTGCGTGGAAACACGTTATCCTCCTTGTTTCACTGCCCTTAGCTGTTTCCACAAGATGAACAGCAGTGAGCTAGTTGGCAACAGCCAACCGTAGAATAAAGGCTTCGACTGGCTCTCCAATGCTATTGAACCGAGTACGTGCGATCTCGTCACGGCCACACTGAGGTAGGTAAGACTTGCGACATGGGATAGATTAGACTACGCGGTACTCCAACATGCATGAAACAGGGGCAGTCAGTATGCTCTAGATGGCGAATCTGACGTACTACCAGGAGGGGTGCCCAACCCTCGAAAAGCGCTTAATGTGTCTTCTTGGGTCCAGGATAGGATCAATATCCTAATGCACTCTTGTACCTCAAGAGTAAAAGAGGTAATGAGAATACTTCTTCGTTTCGGATCTATCTAGATGTATAGCACCCACGACCCTACTGGGGAAACCGCCGCTTTCAATAGCCATTGATTTTAAGGTAGATTATTTACATCAACCATTGGGTCCTGTAATGTACAGTATATCTCTTTCGTAAATAGAGGAAGTTCGTATTGTTTGAACCATCCTACGAGGGAGGGTGTGTTGTTCCATCCCAAATACTGCCTACACGTAACATTGGGTTCAGAAGGGAGCAGAGCTGTTATACAACTGTATGTGATACCTCGACACGTGAGATAGAGGAAGCCCCTTATTGCTTGAACGAGTCTACCAGGGGACAAAACTTCGTTAGATGCCCAAATGACCACGTATGTGCGCAGACGGGTCTATATTAGTCATTGGCTCTAGTAGTGTACAGTGTATCTCTACCGTAATTAAAGGAAATCCCATATTGCTCAGACGATCCTACCGGAGGGGGGATATCAGTCTACTGCTTGGGGAGATATTGAACTGTGACTGGAGAAAAGTGCCGATGCCAGGTATCTGGGTCAAGATCCAGATCCCAATGGAAGAGATAACTCTCTCTGGGATAAGGAACTGTCATCAATCCCAAATAGTTACTTAACATATAACATTGAATCCGGGGTGCAATATTGGAATATCTCGACGTGTTCGGGGTACTTCTATATGGAAGGGGTACCCATTGAATGATAGAGATAATCAGGGCCGGAACTGATCAAGCTCCCTCGGGTTTGCCTGGAACTCCCGGATGAAATTGAATTCTGCCGGACTGTGGTCAAACCGTGGAATACAGTAGCTGGCACTGGCTGGGGTGAACTTGCCTTATAGCGCTCGGGTGCCATGCCTGCAGAGCATAAAAAGATTTGATTTGCTAGCAGTGCCGACTCAACCATCAGGATAAACTGGTAGACACTCAGGACTTCGGTTTGTTCACGTAATGAGCGTATCCCATTCTCTCGGTGTGTGACCGGTGTTACTCGTGTATGTGAATACCAAGATCGAGGGACAAGACTTGAAGGTACACTTAATGCACGAGGACTAACAATGTCCAACGAATGAGGAAACAGGCCGAGTGGATAACGATACCGGCCCATTAACAAGGATTAGTGGTTTGCAAATGGTAACATGAGAGGGAATGTTCATGTTGCTCAAACCGCGGCTAACTGCGATCTTAGCAATAAATTGATCCAGATACTGATCAAGTTCCCCATTCAACTTTTGCCCCATTCGCTCTACGGACCTTGAAGACAATCGGGTTCAATGTCTCTATTCTGGGGCTTCTTCTCTGTCTACTATTACTCTTTTCCAATGTTGTTTTGCATAAGATCTATAGGCGATCATTGTCATCACACAACCAAAAAACCACAGACTGACATAGAAGAAAGTAATACATATAAACGGCAATCAAATGCCTGGCTCAAGGAACCTGGAATCATTTTTGAAACAGTAAGCTTTATGATGGCAATTTAGGAGAGACTGATAACCAACCAAAAACTACTGTAAATATGTTAAAGCAACAAATTTAAATATACAGATAATATGGAGACATGTCAAAAACAATTGAACATATTACATGCTCGTGCGCTAGAAGAAAGTAATACATATAAACGGCAATCAAATGCCTGGCTCAAGGAACCTGGAATCATTTTTGAAACAGTAAGCTTTATGATGGCAATTTAGGAGAGACTGATAACCAACCAAAAACTACTGTAAATATGTTAAAGCAACAAATTTAAATATACAGAAAATATGGAGACATGTCAAAAACAATTGAACATATTACATGCTCGTGCCCTAGAAGAAAGTAATACGTATAAACGACAATCAAATATCTGGCTCAAGGAAACTGGAATCATTTTTGAAACAGTAAGCTTTATGATGGCAATTCAGGAGAGACTGATAACCAACCAAAACTACTCTAAATATGTTAAAGCAACAAATTTAAATATACAGATAATATGGAGACATGTCAAAAACAATTGAACATATTACACGCTTGTGCCGCATAGTGAGTCCAACGGACTATCTGAAAAGAACGTAATAGTGCTGAAAAAATTAATCAGTTTCTGGCACATAATTGAAATAATCACCGATGCCTGAGCACATTATAAACACTAGGCAATTCCAGTACGTGAAAACGATAAATAGAAACTATTCTGGGATCGAGAAATCAGAGCGAATTTAACGGTATCTCAAAACAGCTCCAACATTACTAACATCAATACAATAGACCAAGAAGTAACCCTCATAGATGTGGCAGTTCCACTTATTCACAACATAGTACAACATTAAGTACAAAAATTAGCAAATAATAACAAGAAAAAGACATGGAATTGTCAGTAAGTTACATTAAGACTAATCATTATCTCACTACACCTATTTTCCCTAAGAGCATTATCAAACAATTGAAACAGATAAATGCACAATATCTTTACAATCAACAATCAAATGCACAATCAACAATCCTACAGAAATCAGCAAATTCTTGTAATCAATACTTGTCATATGGTGAGATTCTACAATAATCTGCACTTATGCGTGTAGAGACGGCTGTCAGATTATTACGTTAAAACCAGTTTAAACCGAAATATAGTAGTGTGTAATAATAATAATAATAATAATAATAATAATAATAATAATAATAATAATAATAATAATAATAATAATAATAATAATAATAATAATAATAATAATGGACTTTTTGGGAAATATTTATTAATGCACTATGCGTATGCGTAAAATGAACTAAGAGTGAAGAGATGAAATCTTAGTGTTAAGGGATGAAATGACATAAAGACATTTATGATGTGGCATGAAGATATTAATGATATAATATTCGGAAATGGTTTGTAAATGTAATCATAGACAATTACTTTTGAAACGCCAGATTGCAATGTGTGTTTGAGACATGGAAATATGCATGTTATTTTATTAATTATTCTTTCAACTCTGTATTCTTTCGAAGTAAAGTAACAAACGTCTTTTCTTTCTTGCCACATTCCAATCATCATGTGATGTTTCTTTACCTTTCAGTACAGTGCCTATGCATTTTGACATCAAGTATGATGTTTTTATGTGATTGAAATACAGAAGATAAGTGTCTTCAAGGGAGAGTGAGTTTGCAGTAGTTGTAGAGTGAAGTTATAGGAGACTTATCAGAATAGCTCGTTAACTATTCTCCAAAGTTATACTTTCATGCTAACTACAAAGTACATTTATCGCTTCTTTATAAGTCAGTTTTATTCGTCGTAGAAGTTAAGTGAGAATGTTATCAGAGTCCAGTTGGTTTTGAATGCCTGCAGTTAATTACGTATTGTAATTTCGTCTTGGACGTGACAAACGTCAAGAGTTGTACTGGGGAGCTGTTGCCTATATTGCCAACCAAAACCATCAGTTCAAATTATTGTTGTTCGCCAAGCTCAGGTGTGAGATGGAAAGACACCCGGAGGGTCATTGCTCCGAAACCGGGTACTGTGCTGTACTGTTATAACCAATCCTGTCAGCTATTTCCTATCTTGCTTGTTACCCATTTACCATCACGGATGTTCTCTTTAGTACTTGTTGATTATCCTTTTAAAGCAACCTTTGTCTTCATCCCATTATTACAATTAATAAGATGGGTGTGTTAACCATCATCCCCCTTAAATTTATCTCCTATTATAGTGTACTCTGAGCTTAATTTTGTATACCACTACACCTGCACACAAGACTAAACTTTCAATTTAGTGTTTGAAATTCAATTTATAGAATACATTTAAATAGTTTAAAGTTTTAGAAGAGTAGTGGACTATTAATTTTATACGGAAACCTTTTAAGTTTTCTTTCGCCACAATTTCCTTCTCACCAGCTATCATTAAACTGTTTCTTTCGTAACAGTGGAAGTTAACTGTGTGAAGGTCTTAATAATACTCATATTAATTCAGTAAGCTGAGTGCTTTTTAAATACCTACTTAAAAGTATGTATTTCCGAAAAATCTATTAAAAGTGTATATTTGTAAAGAAATAAAGGTACACATAAACAAAATAACATTTAAAATAATATTGGATGTAGGGTTCGCGAAAAAAAAAAAAGAAAGAAAGAAAACCTTCAACATGAGCGTTTAAGTTCATTGTGAAACTACGCCTAACAGCCTAGGCAACCAACCTAATCGACTTCGTTTCTCTAATGACGCCTCGATGTCCTCTAGGGATGGTACCGAGACCGAGACTAGTCTCGGTCTCGACTCGGTCTCGTCTCGAATTATCGAGACGAGACCGAGACCGAGACGGACTTTTTTATACCGAGACGAGACCGAGACCGAGACGGACTTTTAAAAACCGAGACGAGACCGAGACCGAGATAGACCTCTATAAATCGAGACGAGACCGAGACGAGACTTGGGCCAGTCTCGAAAGTCTCGGTCTCGTCTCGAATATTGATATTGATATATACTAAAATTGCCTTCACTCAAACTTTGTTTCGTTGCTGTGTTAGATAATATGAGAGCGGTTGACCGATGTACATTGGCGTATTTAGGGGGTGGTTATCGGGCTCAAACCCCTCCCGAAATAAATTTGTGATAATTTTTTGCATTGCACGTACAACGCAAATGTTTCTTACTGGTTTCTCAAGCCTCTCCAGAAACTAAATCCACTGCTGATGCAAATAGAATTCTCTTTCTCTCCCTCTCTCTCTCTCTCTCTCTCTCTCTCTCTCTCTATATATATATATATATATATATATATATATATATATATATATATATATATATATATATATATATATATATATATGGTCGCGGTGCCACCCAGGTCCGCCCTGCATAGGTTCCCGGGGCCCAACTTTAATTTTAAATGGAAGCAAGGGGTGAGTGGTACCTCGTTCGATAGATCTTGAAAAACTAAAAAGCATTGTGGCAAAAGATCTTTCATATCGGGCACTGTATTCAAAATGGCCGACAAGACATGTTGCCTCTATTAGATACAGTTAAAACGTGCAGTACCACTAATATGAAAACGGTTGAACATAAATGAACCGAACAAAAACTCAAATAGAAAATGTCATGTGGCACATCGATTGATATTGTCGCGGAGGCTTCCAGGGCCACCCTTCATGGAGGCCCAGGGCGCAACCTCAAAATTGTAAATGGAAACATGGGGTGAGTGATACCTCGTTCAACATATCTTTATAAACTGAATAGAGCTGTTGCAAAAGATTGTTCATATGGGTCACCGTTTTCAAAATGACCACCAAGACATGGTACCTGCATCAGGTAAAACGTCCAGTATCACTAATATGAAAACACCAGAACAAATATTCGAATAGGAAATCACAGAGGGTATTTATCATTCTATAGCTCGGGAATGTTGCAACAGTCGAAAAGATGATTAGAGTGAAAGTGCCATAATGGAAAGGAAGAAATTTAACTCCTACAAATTTATCATAACCTCACTCCGCAAGTGAGTGAAGCGGGAAGGATCGGTGAAATTGCAAATGAGAGCCTTAGTTTTTGCAAATTGTATCTACGAAACAAAGTTATTTGAAATGTGTTTTAATAAGAGATAAATGTCTCTGTAATGGGATAAAGTATGTAAAATTCTTGTTAAATGGTACCTTCCATTTTGATTGCAGGCAATGGTTTGATGCAAAAATGAATCAACTGAAATGCGAAACCAATTTGTCGAACAATGCAATTTTAGAACATTGTTTTCAAACGTTGGTTTTGTTCAACAGTCGTCTGCATGATATTGGTTAGCTTCTTTTCCTTCATGTCTTCTTGCATGTGATAGAATATGAGTTTCACTGAGATGTCCACAGTTACATTCCGAATAACTTTCAACGGTAATTTCAGTTGTGATCCTTAGTAACGAAACGGTACATACTGATGCAGATATGTCCCAAAAATCTTGTACGCATTGCGTTAAATTATCAGGGGCGAAGGGGCGGGCAAAATGTTGTTAAACTTGAATTTCGCCTTATTTTTTTCACCTTATTTCACTTTATTTTTATTCATTATAGTATCAGTCATTTGTACACACAAGTGCTTCAGACAAACCATATCTATTGCAAATAAAAGTGAGGTTCTCATTTGAGATTTTACCATTCATTCCCGCTTCACCCACTTACGGACAGAGATCGGAAAGATAATTTTCTATCATTTTCTCTTTTGCATAATGTTAATTATACTTTAATAATATTTTTCTCCGTTGCATTATACTCGAGCCGTGGAATGATAAATACCCTCTGTGCTTTCCTATACGAGTTTTATTCTGTTCATTTATCTCCAACTATTTTCATATTAGGGGGCTAGTGGTACTGGACGTTTTATCTGATACAGGCACCATGTCTTGGCGGCCATCTTGAATACGGTGACCAATATGAAAAATCTTTTACCACAACGCTTTTTACTTTTTAAAGATCTATGGAACGAGGTATCACTCGCCCCATGTTTCCATTTAAAATTTTAAAATTTGGCCCTGGTACCCCATGAAGGGTGGCCCCGGGAGGCACCGCGACAACACCATTCGGTGTGCCCCATGGCATTTCCTATTTGAGTTTTCCTTCGGTTCATTTATGTTCAACCGTTTTCGAGATATCTCCGTGGAAAGATTAAATATATACATATATCCGTGGACCCAGTATATGATCAAGGGAAGGGCTAAACCATGGTTTGCCGCTTTATCCAGTGTAAAGAAAGTAGGATTGAAACTCATTTTATCCAGTGTATACCTGAGCGTTAAGGGGGGCTATAGTCCCTATAGCCCTCCCGTATGATCTGCGATATATATATATATATATATATATATATATATATATATATATATATATATATTAAAAATGCTGAAATTTTGTACCAAGTTGGGAAATTCTTCTAGATACTCTGCAATATCACTAGATAAACAATGTTGCTAAAAGCAAAATAAAGTTGTATTTTCTCAAATTGCGCTACGTAAAGTATTACATATTTCTAATTTAGTTATTTAACAAAACCACAATAGCCCATACATTATTTAGTGTGACAAAGGACAACACAGTATCATTAACATCAACATTTTGGACATTTCTAATAACTCAAATGGCATGGACGGTGCAATGCGCATCAACTGTATCTTAGCTTCAAATACTGTGATCATGGTATAATATATTTCGAATGAATGAGGGAACAAAGTTACAAGAAACGAAAAATTTAAATGTTTCTAAAGACTTTACTTCGAAAACGCGCTGACATATCACGTCTCATCATGCAGATACTTCCAAAAGACTTAAATGCTTATGACGCCATTTACAACAACTGTTATTTCACATCGTTTCAGAGATACCAAACACATTGGTAGTGATTGTTATGCTGCTTAAAATGCCGTATTTGTATTAAATTTTTATAATGGTTATTGCTTTCCTTTGCTTCTATAACATTACAACAATAGTTTTTGGTGGTTTTAATTACAACAAGTCGCAGTTACATTATTTTAAGCAGCGTTGCCCACTTAAATAAATTGCTAAATATTATTCTAAATATGTGCAAATAACGTAGATGAACTGCAAGATATTTTAAAATTACTCGTAGTTTGTTTTATGGTGCAAGAATGCTTTCAAGAGAAGACGTTTTTCATAGTCTTTGGGCTCCTTATAATGTTAATGTTTAAGTCTTCGTTCCAGCAATACATGTAAATGCAAATTGTAACTGAAATTAAATGTAAGTGATACATTTTCAGTAACATTAGTTGTTCCCCCTAAGCCTTAGGCCTGGTGTACACTTCAGATTAAGACCGTGTTTAATTAAAAGTTCTAATTACACACTAATTACATTTCATTTGCTTTAGTTTGACCACCGATCACATCAAACTCGACCCATACCACATAGCTATATGCAATTATTCAAGGACTTACAGTTAGTAATACACAGTGTTCACCTTTGTTTTGTTTTGTTTTAGTTTAACGTCCCACAATTATGCTAGGGCGGCTAAAGGAGACGTGGAGCTAATTATTATAAGTGGAATCCGAACCACTTCGGTCGTTCAACTTTACCCCTACCGGAAATCGAACTCGAGACCACTCAAACCGAAATCAAGAGTGCTAGCCGCTAGACCAAATGGGGGTTCTCACGTTTTGTTGATTTAAATCATTCAGTCAGTGTTTCCAGATTCGAAGATTAAAAAGTAGCGTGTCTGTACTCCGAAAGTAGCGAATTCGAACTATTTGTAGCCCAAATATATAGAAATGAATACTGATGATGCCAATGAAATAATTTAATATGAGCTGGAAAATGTGCTGGACGTATTGCAAGAAGAAATTATGATCGACGGACGAAAACAATTCTAGACTGGACACCACAAGACAAAAACAGCCTAGGAAACCCCCGCATACAAGAAGGTGTGACGAAATCAAGAGCCACTGAGGACTAACCTGGAAAAGAATTGCCGAAGTTAGATAGTTGTGAAGACTTGGAAAAACCTTCATCCAGCAATGGATTGATAATGGTTGATTATGATGGTGGTGATGATTTTATTATATCTAAACCTCGGAGGTAAACTAAACCAAGTCATAATTTCGTAATTTTACAGAAGCGAAAAACTGGTTCCTCAACTAAGACTATATACATAACTTTTACTAGGTAAGGTAGGGTAAAAATGGATCCACAATTTAATGAAAGTCGTAGAACGAAAAAAGTATTTTTGACTATTCAATCCATCATGTTGCAGCAAAACTACGAAAATTAACACAAAAGAAAACTAGAAAGTTAAGAATCACTTGTTTTGGCGAGTGAGAAAAAAATAGATACAGATAACTCGAATTACCTATATACTTATATAATATGTATGTCCATGTTTCGCAAGTAATTTTTAATCAATATAAAATTTCAACTTAAGGAAAGCAAGATTAGTTTTCTCGAATAAAGATTGCATGCACCGTTGAGAGCTCAGGAATAAGATTATTCTATGTTACGGCACTGGATATGTGCTTACGTAATGCATCACGACCTTATGAACTTGTATAATAAACAGAATGCACTTAAAATGAGACGCGAATTATGCGAAACATCGGACTTTGAATCTAACTTGTTTTGTGATCCAACTCGAGACCTCACATAGCAAAGGTGAGTGTAGTAGCTCCCACCACAAGGTTCAGGACGTACGTGTTATAAAGTGTCAATTAAACACGGAGATGTGAAATGGTAATAAAGCATTTCATCAATTTCAAACAAAATACGTATATTGTAGTAATAATTTACCCTATTTGTTAAGATAATGAAAGTTATATTCTGTTTTTAAAATGACAGTCAAAGCAGAATGTATTGAATAATAAATGAGAAATTGTAAAGTTTCAATTTCGGTACGATTAAATACATTCATGCTGCTATGTGTTACGTTATCCGTTAGGAGGTATTGAACAATTCTGATTCAAAGGAAGGAAATAAACTACTGTATAGTACTGGAGTTAATTTAATAGAGTTTAATTGTATAGGCAGTTCTGAGGTTATATGAGAAAAAGTCTATTGCTGAAAGTGAAATATGGGTTCTATTAGGGTTTTAGGGGGGGGGTTAGGGTGACCCACTGATCATTGAACCTGGAATACGCGCATGGAAAGCATTAGCACTAGCAAATTAGCTATGAAGAGGTACACCATATCATAATTCTAAGTCAAAATGAAAGGAAAAAATAAGAGGAAACGACAGACTGTACGAGAATAATGCTTTCACTATTTTAATTTCACGCTATTTATTTCGAGACTTTCGAGACTTTCGAGACGAGACCGAGACTTGGTACTCGAGACCGAGACCGAGATCGAGACAAGCATCTGTTGACCGAGACGAGACCGAGACCGAGACGGTGATTTTTTACTCGAGACGAGACCGAGACCGAGATCGTTATTTATCAACCGAGACGAGACCGAGACTGTACAAAGTCTCGTCTCGTCTCGTCTCGATACCATCCCTAATGTCCTCTCACTACACACTTCTTTCGGAACAAGAAAGGCTACAAACCATAAATTTGACACTCATGAGAGAAGAGGTTCTCCTAAGTTCTCTTCTCATCTCACATTCTCAACTTTAAAGAGAAAATGAAATGTAATCTTTGAGTTCTAAGTCCCATGATTCTGCCGGCTAGGCTAAAGGAGACAATGATTATGAGAAATGAATGAAATGGTGGAATGAAAAAGTGGGAGGAAACCGGAGAACCCCGAGGAAACCACACACACGGTGTTTGTCCACCACAAAATTCAGTTGGCGGGAGTTGGGATCGAACTGAGAACCCCATGCACTAGAGGTGAACGCTCTACCACTGAGCCACAGCGGCCCCCTCAACTTTAAAGAGAGAGAGAAAAAGGGATAAGTAAAAGTACCAAAAACAGAATTGAAACAAAACATGAGAAATACAAAAGGAAATAAAATGAACGTATATGATGACAAATAACCCATATGCTTGGAAGTGTGCCGTGACAAATGTTGTTACAAATGTATGTAATAAGTAGGAGAATAAGCAAAACATAGAAACATAATTAAGTATACTGAGTGTTATATTACACATATTTATTTAAACGATTAAAAATGCTCGGAAAAAACTGAAAATTTCTTTAAAATCTCGAACATAGCTGAAAGATGATTTTATGATGATTTTACTTCTCTATTACTTTTTCTCGTAGCTTCCACCTTCATAGAAAAATGAGACAGAGACATCTTAGAGATTCACACTTATACAACATCGGAAACTGCCGAATGTAAAAAATGCAGTTCCCGGATGGAATTCGAATCCAAAACCATAGGACTAGAAAGCGCACACTTTACCGATGTAGCTATTCTGACACTGGTAACCTGGCTTATTATCATTATTATTACTATTATTATTATTATTATTATTATTATTATTATTATTAGTAGTAGTAGTAGTAGTAGTAGTAGTAGTAGTAGTAGTACCGTATTTCTTGCAAATTTGTAATCTGGTCATTCACATTATTGTTGTTTGTAAACATGAAAGAAATAATGTTGTACCACAGTTCCGGCTAATTTCTTACTCTCTTTAAACCATCACTTACTACATCTGCCCAAAAATACTGGTGTGAAATATATTTCGTATACAAGCGCTTCCGTTAATTCTTATTTTAAACAAGTGAGTTTCGTTTCACAGTGTAAAATTATAATAGACTTCCAATCTGTGCGAATTCAATACTCGAACTTGAAATAGTACTTCTATAATTACTGTTTGCAATAGAGTAATAACATCAAAGATAGAACCTGTTCTTCGGACGCTGAATCAATATTAGAAAGCTATTACTCACTATCTCTTACTATTTCTGTTCTGTAGTGATAAAGACTGAAACAAAAAAAGAAAAATGTTAATTTGAACCGCTTTCAGTTGAAATAGAGACTAAGGGAGAAAAAAGAACCTATTCAGGTGAGTTGAATCGATTGCAAGAAACCATTTTTTCGTATCTTTTCCACTTTTACTCAACGTAAATCAGTATTGAAACTGGAAATAATAATAAATTTAGAACCACTTTCGGTTTTGGTGAAATGTTGTGGTATGTTGCCTTGAGGCATTGAATCGTTTGGAAATTACGGCTTTTCTATGTCTAAGGCCTATTCACACAAGTCGCAAGTAAAGTAGTCATCTTCCTCTTCGATCCCAGAGCAACTTTCATGGGCCCAGCAACGACATTAGATGCAATTGGATCCATCTCTCACCACCCTTGGAGTCCGAGTAAAGCTCATTGCAGTAAATACAGGCAGTAGTCATCCTCTTTACTGGAGTCATCCCACATTTGCTCCTTTGGTTTCTCTTGTTTTGGACACTTATTTTCTGCCTATTGTTCTTTTTTGGAATCTTTAAAAAGCTGCTATTTCTTTGATTCCTTTATCTGTCTTCTGTCCATCTTTGTTCTTCTTTCTTTCATTTTTCTTTTTCTTTTCTTATAACGCTGTCTGAAGTTGACGTTTGTATGGGGAGCGTGTCAAAATGACAGTTTTTCCTTTTCTCTCGTTCTCCTTCGGCTGCATCTTTCTCTCAGTTTATGGGAAAGGCATCATTCCTGAGGGTAAAACACTGAATGATGCTTCCTGAACACGTTTAGAGTTAGGTGTCAAGAACTTAGAACATCAGGGTAAATTGAGTGATTCGGGTTCAGAAGGTGTTGATTCGATGATGGTGACACATTAGGAACACTTGCTGCAGGACCTTTAGGGACTCTTATTGCTAAACCTTCCTTCTTTGTAGAGTCTTGATGCTGGATTTGAGGATTTCTTGGAAGTTCCACTGCGGTTTCTTCCGCTCTTCGTTCAAATCCCGCTGGGGGCTTCACACTTCGGATACAAACCCGAGTAGTGGCTGAGTTGTCACTTTAAGCAGTAGACCTCGTCTCATATAGCCACAGTGCTGATACAGAACGTAAAAGTGGAACCAACCAACCAACCAATTAACGAGAGCGGAAAAAGTGCAAGATTATTATTGTAAAATAATAATATTGAATTATATTAAACATTAATATAATACAATAAGAATATTTTATAATAATAATTAACCTGTATACAATAATAATATTTTGTTTCGTAACCTAATATGGTCAAATAAAAGTATTTCGGAGTATATAATAATAGACTTTCTATGTTTTAAAAACCCAAGGGTCAAAACTGGGTAGTACCAGGTTTTGCCCCGCACGTACAGCTTTCATTACACATAGCGTCATTTGACCATAGAAAATGCTACAGACAATTACTTAGAATAATAATGAAGATAATTAAATATTGTACAAACACAGCCACATTCCTTTACTCTTGCAGAAACAGGAACGTAGAATAACACGTCTAGTTTCCTTCAAAAATCTTAAGCAGAAACCACTCAAACTGAATTTTTTTTCACAGCAACAAAAGTAGCGAATCTATTGCGTTCTGGTAATGGCCACTGCTCCTTCGTCAAAGTGGAACGTAGTTCGTTCGTTGTCCGCGCGATCGCAGCGCATACAGAGGCTAGAAGGGGGTACCCGGTTTGCATCCGACTTCCCGGTTTTATCCCACTCTCCCCTACTTAAGAAATATTTTGAAAATAAAGTTACATTTTAACACTGAATAGACTTCATTTTTAATTCTCTACCCTAAAAACATAGAAAATGACACCTTGATTACAGAAATAGCTTTACATTTACAATATGCATATTTGGTAGGCTATATTGATCGCTATCTTGAATATTTAGATTTCTGTAGCTTCATTTAAGAAATGGATTTCATTTTTAAAATCTTCGACCCAGAAAACACAGAAAATGAAATCTTGTTTACAGAAATCGCTTTACATTTACAATATACATATTTGGTTTGCCAAATTGGACGCCATCTTGAATATTTAGATTTCTGTAGCTTCATTTAAGAAATGGAATTCATTTTTGAATTATTCGACCCAGAAAACATAGAAAATGAGACCTTGTTTACAGAAATCCCTTTACATTTACAATATGCTTATTTGATCCGCCATATTGGACGCCACCTTGAATATTTATGTTTGCCCAATGGTGACAAAGTGACATCAAGCAGTTTCGAAATCCACACATATTAAACTATCAAAATCAATCATAAAACCTTTGCCATACCACAAAAAAAGATTTTCTCCCTTGGCACCCGGACTATTATTTCGTATTTTACTAATAGACAAATATCCGGATGTCTGGATTATTCTTGGTTCTGCTCTATCCGTGCTCCACTAGTCCTGTATCATGTAACTCACATTCATTTAAAATATTCTCTTCAGGACATCTTAAATCCGGATGCTTCTTGAGACTAACCCAAGTCCCTGAAATGAGCTTGTATTGTTCCAAATTTCCTATTGTCTCTCTACAGGGAAATATATTTTCACTTCTTTTTATGAACAACAATAGACCCTACTACACATTTGCTGTTTCATGTATCAAAAATATAATTGGCATCTACGAAATAGGAATGGGGAATGGTGCGAAAAGAGGGCAAAACTTAAGGGCTTGCATATTACACTCAGATGGTCCAAGCGTTTAAGCGGCGTACTATCTTTAAGACAGAAAGCGAGCACAGTTGGCGCAATAGAGAGCGTGCAAAATTACACGCATACGTTCTTTCTCTAAACAAATTATGGCTTCGAATACCATCTACGATTTTTTTAAAAAATAACCTGCGTCTTTTTGACATAGAAAACTTACTAATGAATATAAAACACCGTATATACACATATGGAGCACGACGCGGCTTTAGACATAGTAAATTAAAGCATGTTCTTGTATGTTATGAAATTTATTTGCTTTCTCGTAACTAACTACGAAATGCACCTAACGAAGGTTTTTCTTCAATAATTGAAAAGTTACAGTTGCACGAAACTGAATTCTCCAAGCAGATTCGATGTTGTAAAAGTTATTTTCTTGAAAAAAGAACAAAGAACAAAACAAAAATAATCCACCACAACTAAAAGTAAGTAGCATGTTTGTCTCCTTGGCGTAATACGTTGGTCTAAAAACTTGTAGGTTAATGGTTTGATTCTGTTGTAAGCTTTCTTTTCTTTTCTTACTTCTAACTTAACCAAAGCTTGTTTCAGTTTCCCATTTCTTCCTACTAATAGATGTGGCAAGAAACGTCTCTAAATAACCCTTTACAATAGCTTCAGGCAGTAATTCTTTGTTCAGTTAGATTTTGGTACTATGTTGCCACATCCACAAAGGCAGTTAAAAGAACATTGTTACGAACTAGCTCAATTCTTCGTTTTGAATCAAGTACCTAGGTAGAATTTAAATATATGGCACCTTATAATGTACTACGTAACGAGTTATGACAGAACAAGACCTGAAGTTTAATCACTTAAAATACATGAAATAGATCCCTTTGTGTCAGATGCACTAACGCAAATCCCTGGTGGGATGAGGGGCATGTCCCGTACAATCTTGAAACTGTGGGGGACTGTCCCGCCCAATAATCCAATTTAAAATGTGTTTTTTGGGGAGAAATGCGATGATTTGTGTAAGATTGCCACAAAGGAAAGTGAGATGAAATTGATATCTCCTCAGAAAAAGCCTCAAATCTTCCTGCTTCCCAATGTTGAAAACAACTCTGCTCCCCAGATCTTCCATAGTATTGTTTTTCAACTTTATAAGTATTTTGAACATCGCTTAAAAAAAATATGGGAATGGTCTTCCCCCTTCCCCCAATGTTGAAGACAGATTTGCGCCACTGGTCAGATGAGTGCATTAAAAGTGCTAACGTTTTGGATTCATGAGATTCAGTTAGGCCTAAATCTTCTTATTTTTGCTTAAATAACTCTCATAGACATTATATTATGGACATCGGAGAGTGAATCAAGGGCAATAGTGTCTGTAAGTAATTTGAATTACATTTTAAACCAACTGTACGTTCCTTTCTGAAATATTATGTCCATCCTGAGTATGAACATTTTGAAATGCAATTTGAGAAGTTATCACAATTCCCTGTGGACTTTAATGTTCTGTGTTCTCGATTTGTAAAGTAGCTTATAGAAAGTGATTCCTTAAATTTGAGTTAGAACCCTATTTTGTACTGAATTCATAAGACAGTTGGTGCGCCTGGTCCCGTCTTCGATTTCTGATGGGGACGAATGGTTCGGAACCCACGTTGAACTATAGGTTCCATCTTTATAAGCCTCAGTGCGAAAAAAAAGGTAAAATTAAGAAAAACAAATTCAATCATGTCGTGGTTTGGAGCAATCAATTCGAAATGTTTCTAGAGTTCCAAACTATAAGAAGCTGTAACAATACCGTATTAGTGACCATATAAACTTAATTTTCATTGTCAACAATAATCACATGTCTATCTTACTTGAACGAAGAATATTAAAACGTTTGATATTGTCTATCAAGCACCGCAAAAATTATAATTTAAAAAGATACTCTGTCTATGGGTTCGAACTGCTGCTCTTAGGATTGATGTGTTGTGTTAATCATTAAAGCAGACCACTTGGTTCTGAAAGTTTTGTCATTGACGTCTTTACAGGCAATTCCAATCTGTGCAACAACTTCTAATATTTCTACGACGTTTTTCTGTTTGACAGATCCTTTGGTATTTCTTTTGTGTTATTGTCACTTATCTATAACATACCTAATTTATACTTACAATTTCTGTTACTCTTTAACGTATGCTTCAGGCTTCCACCCTCTGTCTCCACCAAACAATATATTAGACAGATTTAATTCTCATATTCTCCATAACAGAACTCGTAGGGATGTCAAACTCACAAACAGGTGTACATTTAGTTATTTGGCAGATAGTACAAGTTACATTAGGTGCTGGAAGTGGCTTGCAAGCTAAGCCTGTTGAATCTACTGTAGCAACAGAATGCTGTGTACAGCACTATACGCTTGATTCAGGACACTGGTAATGTTTTCAGAAAAAGATTCGGTTTCTCATGTATTATCCTCTTTTTTGACATGATATACTTGTATTTTTTAAAAGTCTCTCTCTATACGAAAGAAGAAATTCTGATGGACTGACTTACTGATCGATGCCTAAGAAAATTGCTTTAGCTAGAAACGTAAACTTTGAATAGTACATAGTATTTGTGACGTAAAGTACCACTAAGGAATGATTTTTGGAAATTCAACATGAAAGATATAATAATGGGAATTCCAATTATTATAACAATATATCCATATCTCGGAATTTCAAGTTTAGATACTGCAAATTTGGTATTTAAACGTTTCACTTAAAATCATTAAACTTGTGTTTCAGCGTTTCCTTTTTTTAATGTTTGACGTAGACAGAAAAAAAGATGGGAAGTAAATGATGTAGAGGTTGTGATTATTATAATAATATGACCATATCTCGGAATCGTTTAAGTTTAGGCATGGAAATTTATATTTAAATTTCTCTTTTACAATAATGAAATACTGTTTGTGATTTGCAATATTTGTTCTAGAAGAAAAGAAAATTGGTGGAGTTTGAATAATTATAATAAAATGTAAATATATCGGTATTCTTTAAGTTTAGAGTGGTATGTATATACTTTTCATTTAAAACAATAAAACAAAGGTTTACAACATGATGAAATTCAGTGCGAGACTTCGAGTTAAGACGAATTCTACATGAGATATGCAGAAGGAAGAACATTTGTTAAAATACAATATTCTTCTTTCATTGATATTTTGCCTCAGGGGCGTCATTTGGGAAGGGCAGAAGCAATGAACCCTAAGTTTGAGAATCACACACTTTTTAATAAATTGTATAGTAATAGATTAATAATAAACGTGAATTTTATGTTGGTGAACAGGCTTGTCCTCCTGACAAAACCTGCAATGACCACACTATTTTGCCTATCTCTTTATTTCAAGATAACATTTTATCCCAATTGTTAAATTCAATAGTTGCATTAAAATTAGTAATTAGTAATTGATTACGAATACAAATGTTACAAATACTTCATATTTTATTTTAATAAAGGGAGTTAACGGAAATGTCACCTTAACTTTGTTCTAGAATTTTATTGGGTACAGATTTTCAGCTTAGATTTTCATCGGCGGAAGAGTTTTTTTTTTTTTTTTTTTTTTAATTGTTAAATTTCACAGCAACTGTGGCCTTTATGCAGTCATAATTGCTATTGTTGGTATATTTATCGGATACTTATTATCCGGATATTCAACGATGGAAATGTGCACATAAATGTGTCAGTACGCATACATAGTCAAGGAAAAAATAAAAACACAACTGACAACATTAGTGAGTTTTTAACACATATGCCTATACTAAAGTATGGACAATAATAAATTCCATAAACAAAATCCAAATACTAGTATCCTACAATATAATGACCCGTGTCAGAATAATTACACTGGACAACAAATTTTAACTTTTTTCATGCTTCGGAAAAGAAAAGTACATTTTCTTATGCAAATGATGCTGAATACGAAAATAAAAATAAAAATGATGAATTGGTTCGAGTTTAAGTGTAATCGATAGAAATGTGTGTTATGTAGTATTGACACTTAAATTCTTGAATTTTCTATTTGGTCTTTCACTTAAGTAGCTATTGCTTCAATTCTGTTCATCCGATTATCTTGGTTCATGTTATTCACTTCAGAATAAACCAAGCTTGCAAATGGTGCTATGTGCATGTGTACATGATGTATAAGAAGAGGGACATTTAAGGTAAAATTGGGAATTTCCCGTCCAAAAATCCCTTTTTTCAAATGTAGCACCCCCTGGTACGGCCCCGACTAAAGGCACCAAATATAATATACCTTTAATACTACTGTAGTTTATAAGTAATACATGTGCCAAGTCTCATTGTAATACCTACAATAGTTGTGACGGAAGAAAAAATATTTCTGTTCTGCTGGACAATACCAAATTTCATGTAGGAAAAAGTGAGATATCTATAAAATCAAATGAATCCGAACAGTATTATTTATTTGATTATTATGACTTATACGTCTTTCTCTGCAGAATAAAACAGGCTTTCAAATGATATCATGATAATATATATGTGTGTGTGTTGACGAGAAAAGGGGAAATTGGGGTAAAATTGGGAATTTTCCGTCCAACAACAATCGGCAAGAGCAGAGTTGCTCCAGTAGCCCTGATATCGTTTCTCCATCATATATATAACTCGGTAGAAATGTTTCCCATGTTCATCAATGACTGCTCCGCAATTTTCTGGGAAGAAATCTATGTGTGAGTGCAAAATATGTATTTTTAGTGATACATTACACCCTAATGCTTGGTAGCAGGTATTAGGTGCACCTCTACTTCCTTATAGTTCTGAGACCGCTCGTTTCCCAAAGCCTTCGTCACCACTTTTCGGAAAGAATCTCATGCAATCCTCTCTTCATTTCCTAACATTGCATCAAATTCAGGATCATTGAGGAGTTAGCGAATTTGAGTGCCAATAAGGGTTCTTACCTGATTTTAGTTTCAGCAATTTGTGGAAGTTTATGCAGAATACATTTGAAGAATGTTTTGATGCGTCTATTAATAGCCGCCATTCATCGAGATAATCGTCTACTCATAAGACCAGTTAGACCTACATTGTTACAACGTATATGTCACTTTTCACTGAAAATACTGTTTAGGGATTCTTACGTATTCAAAACACGAACACTTTTAGATCTTCAGAATAAGCTCTCCACTTCTTGAGTTTGATGCCAGCAGTTCTGCGCCAGTTTTTGACAACCCCGAGTAATTTAATTCAGGTTAAGTATCATATGGTGAATAGATAATGATATTTTGGTTTTATGAAGTTAGAGTCCTTGGAAGACGATGACTCTGCAGCAGAATTTGACAATGTAGGTCGACATTGTTCGCCTTTTGCTCTTCATCGGGTGAAACACTGGAGTAAGGTACGGGAAGTTGTGGAACCTTTAGTTCTTCAGAGTGTGGCACAGTGACGAACATTTCAAGGAATATTTGAATAAGTAGCAGTCCACTTTTTTATTTTTTGGATAGACCTGTAATTGGAATAGCAGTTTGAAGTATGATCTGTCGGTTCTTTCCATATCATTTGAACTTCAAATTGCACGCATGACCTTTTTCCGTGTAGCCAGTCCCGCAAATTTGTAGAACAATTATTACAACATATATGTGGTGCTCACTTCTTGTCCGCATCTCCCACTTTACAGCCAAAGTACAAGTGATAGGCTTTCTTTGTGACAGGAGCGAAATTCCACTTTTCGCTTCACTTAATTAAAAACAACAATTTGTTCTGCACTGCCAACACATTTACGTGACATGTTTCTGCTTAATATAGTCATAGAACGATTAATAATAATAATAATAATAATAATAATAATAATAATAATAATAATAATAATAATAATAATAATAATAAGCACCCACCCAATATCTCACCACCACTACGTCCGAGATGGCAAATTGTAAAATTGTAACTACAAAATAATGTTACACAACATGTTTTCTCTGGCAAACTCTTCAATACAAACTAAACCGTGAAGTGGTTGATACTTCTTTGTTAGCGATGAAATGCGAGCAATATGGATGGTGTCCCGACAAAACGTACCACTTGAATTTTCGCGACAAAACGTACCACTTTTGACGACCTGTCATAAATGACAACCTGTCATGGATTAATTAAAGCATTTCTGATATTTATTCCACGACAAAACGTACCACTTATATAAATTACAACCTGTCTTGGACTAATTAAAACATTTCGGATATTTAATCCGCGACAAAACGTACCACTTCAAGCATTTTTTTTCAGCGTTCACAGATTATTCTCCAGATTGAACAAACTTCTCTTAAAGGTTCTGTACGTGACAAACGTAACATTAAACACTTTTATCAGCGAGTAAGAGAACACAAGTCTTCCAAAATACATTAGACCAATGTGGGTGCTTACATATCAAACAAAAGAGAACATAATGTTAAGAAACTACTTCCTCATGAACAGGTAAAACAATGGCAGTATAAGGTTGAGAAGAACAGACAGGTAATGTATCGAGTTGTCAAAGTGCAGAAACTCATTGGTAAAAGAGGGTTCATTTACAGAGGAAATGTAGCAGCCAATAAACTGAAAGACACAGCTATAGATCATGGGAACTTTTTGGATATTATTCCTTTCTTAAGCAAATTTGATCTTGCGCTTAAAAGTAATTTAGATAAGGTCACCGAGAAGAGTCATATACGAGGAAGTAAGCTGGATAGAGGTCGCATAACTTTTACTAAACACGGTGAATTATGTTTTGAATGCTTCAACACACTTATCAGAGAAGATATTTCGAAAGAAGTCTCTCAAGTTTCAATATTTTCTGTTCTATTAGACACTACTCAAGATATAGTAGTTTCAGGCCAGTGCTCTGTTGTTTTATGGTATGTTGTTAAAATGATTGTTAAACAAAGTATTGTTGTCATTGTAAAATGCATATCTACCACAGACCAGTGGCCTTGCGGTTTACTGCTGGAAATTCTGCAGAAGTTGAATCTTGATATTAAGAAGTGTATTGGAAATTCAATCGATGGCTCAAGTAACATACAAGGACAATATTCGGATTTTTTTCAATTCACCTATGATCAGTTACCCGTGTGATTCAGTTGATTTTGAGTTTGACGGCCCTTTTAGCAGCGAGGCTATATGAGACGGGACATACTGATTTATGGGAAATCCGAAGCACATGAGCTCCCGCCAGGAATCGAACCCAGGTCTCCCACGACAAAGGCTCATACGCTAACCGCTTAACCACTAAGAAACTCAGTTATACGTCTGGTGTTATCAGCGAATGGACATTTGGAAGATCAAATGTTAACAAAGGCGTCTTACAGTTATTGCGGAAACAAGATGGTAGAAAACACACTGTTTTTCAGGAAAAGCTTGGTCATTTTTCGAACCCAGAAAGTGCTTTGTATATAGAGTTGATATACTCTACAGAAAATATCAAACCAAAAGCTAGGTGTAAAGCGAAAGGATATATAAAAGATCTTTTCAAGTTCAAAACAACTCGGACATCACAAATGTTCCTTAAGATATTTCAAGTGACGATCTCTCTGTCAAACTATCTCCAAATGGTGCTGCTAGTGTAGTCCTATCGGATGGTACAGACTACTCTGTTCCAAGTGAAAGAGTAGAGAGATGATTTTGAATCCGTTAAGAATGCAGCATTAAGCTTTGCAGAATGGGCCAATAACAAATTTGAAGACTTAGAACGTGATTTCTTTTTTTTCTATTGTCCTATCGACAATTCGCCTTCAGAGATGGACAAAGATTTTTCCTGTGAATATGAAGATGAAGCTGCTTCTATACAAGGTACTGCATCGAAGCATTCAACACAATATTGGACATGGTAGTTTTGAGTATATCTTCAAGATTCAAGAAGCAATGTACTTTATGGATTATTTGGACCCTAGACACTTCAACCAAGTAACAGAACTTCCAGACGTGCCTTTCGATAAACTTACATATTTTCTGAAAAACTTCAGTTAAGAAGTTTCCAAGGATACTATAAATGTATTCTCTTGGACTTTTGAAGGACATGGATATCCTTGAAAGTCAGTCTTGATGACGAGCACAACCGAGAAAAAATGACTGTGCTGATGGTGCAAGTGATTCAGAATTACGAGAAAATACATTTGTTTACAAGGAAAGCGAATGCAAAACGTTTTGCAAAATTGTCCAATGTGCTGCTTTTTAATTTTGCAGAATTGTAAATTTTGCAGTAATACTTTTCCATGTTTCCAGCATACAAATTTTTATTGACTTTGCCCGTAGCTCAGGTAACATGTGAAATTTTTCAAAACTGAAATAAACTGAAATACATTAAAAATAGGCTAACGAGTACCATGTCTCAGGAACATTTGAAAACATTTATATTGATATCTATTGAAAAAGATTTATTTAAAAAAATTCGAATGCAAAGGTGATAGATACAGTAGCATCAAAAATTAGTACACTAAAACATCTGCTAATTTTGTAGTATAGTATACGTTGTCCTTGAACTTCATATAATATTTTGAACAATTCAGAGTAATATATTGATGAAAGAACATCAGGTTTTAATTGTCAATTGTTAATACTATTGACTTACTGTAGAAAGAAAACTGTGCAACTTGATTTGTGACATTGAGATGCTGGTGGCCCTTGTGGGAGAAAGCACCCGCGCCCCCCTAATAATACCAATCCGTCTCTGGTCCAAAACCTGGATAAAGTGTGATGGAAATCAGCAAATATTCAAATATTGCATATGCATAATTCTTGTTGGTCTTGGTCTGGCGAGAATCTTGCAGGCATGGTCTTAGTCTTGCATCGGTACTTTTTTCAGCACCAATCTGTTCAACTTTTAAACTTATTTTGGCCGATATATATATATATATATATATATATATATATATATATATATATATATATATATATATATATATAATATCGTCCTATCAAGTGGTACGTTTTGTCGCGTGACATCATTTGATGGCTGATTGGAAGACTCTTCGCAAGTAGCCCTCCAGGCAAGTGATACGTTTTGTCGCTTGTCATTATTTAAAGTGTTTTTAGAAAACCCTTCAGAAGCATCCCTCAGGGTAAGTGGTACGTTTTGTCGGTGGTACGTTTTGTCGCTAGTACGTTTTGTCGCGTATTCATATGGATAGCCAGAGACTACGCAGGAATTTATTTCGGGAGGGGCCCTAAGCTTTTCGGGGGTCCAAATACAATTTGAAGCTAAATTATATTAAAATTTGTAAAATTACACTTGAAATTAGACTAAATTTACAAACAAGTCGGGGTTTCAAGACCAGCAGGACCCACCCCTGCGTGTGTTCCTGTGGATAGCAATGAAACTAACCGTCAAACAATGGAAGTTTATTGAAATACACCCTCCATTCCAAAAGAAACCGAACGTTTTAAAAAAAACAAAAAAAAGCAAT
This sequence comes from Thermobia domestica, assembly GCF_964235325.1. NCBI lineage: Eukaryota > Metazoa > Arthropoda > Insecta > Zygentoma > Lepismatidae > Thermobia > Thermobia domestica. Next base: position 222,647,485 of record NC_137455.1, read on the forward strand.
GTACATTTTGGAACAAATCATTTTTATTAATCAATGTATTCCCCTTCTGCATCGATACACATATTTGCACGCTCCAACAAGTTGTCAAACGACTTCTCCATGTCCTTTATCGGAATGGTCTTTAGGACGGCGGTTGTCGTCTTCTCAATGGCATCAATCGATGCGTGCCACTTTCCTTTCATCGCCAAATGCAGTTTCGGGAACAGATAGAAATCGCACAGAGCGAGATCTGGTGAATAGGGCGGATGATGCTACCGAATAATGTGATTTTTGACCAAAAATTCAGTTACAAGTCGCGAACGATGTGATGGTGCATTATCGTCCAAAAGAGTCCAACTGCCGATTTCGCGATATTCGGGCCGAATACGACGAATTCTTGCCAGCAAACGCTTCATGACGCCTAAGTAAAACTCTCCAGTGACTGTCTGGCTGGGCTGAACAAATTCTTTGTAGATAATTCCTTTTGAATCGTAAAAACAAATCAGCATCACCTTAACTATTGACTTCACCAAGCGACTTTTTTTGGGTGTTCCTTCATCCGGCGCTCTCAATTCAGCACTTTGCCGCTTTGTTTCGGGCTCATATTCAAAACACCAAAACACCACGTCTCGTCACCAGTTACAATCGATTTCAAGAAGTTTCGATCCTGCCGAGCACTTTTAACGATGTCTTTGCAATGCGCAATTCGATCAACTTTTTGGTCTTCGGTGAGTTTGTGTGGCACAAACCGCGAATTAACCTTGTTAAGGCCCAAAACTTTGGTCAAAATGCGGTATGCGGTTGTTTGAGGAATGCCTAATTCCATTTCAATAACTTTCATCGACGATTTTTTGTTATGTTTGATGAATTCACGCACTTTTTCGATGTTTTCTTCCGATAATCCGGTTCTGGGACGGCCTGATCTTTCGTCATCATCCAGCGTCTCTCTACCCGATTTGAATCGCCTGAACCACTCGTAAACTTGCGTACGGGATAGACACTCATCACCATATGAATTTTGTAGCATTTGGTGCGTTTCACTAAAAGTTTTACCCAGTTTAACACAAAACTCAATTGCAGCTCGTTGTTTGAAACTCATTTTCCGACCGATGTACACAACACACTGACAGTTGAAACGCAATAACTTTGTTGCCGTGCATCCAAATGTCATGACATTTATACCAGTTGTCAATGAGGGACTACGCCATCTACCGGTAAAATATTACAACAGATGGCACTAGTGGTACTATTTGTTTTCAAAAGTTCGGTTTCTTTTGGAATGGAGGGTGTAAGTAGACAGCTCCTGTTGCCACGAACCCTTCATTTGCCTAGCAGAGCACATCGGGTGATAACGTATTTCTTTGAAACCCGAACCAATCCTCAAAAACTAATTTCATATTCGTTATCAACACCCTAAAATTAGTAAGAATTGGTTAGTTTTATCTCCGAAGCATTTTCACTGTTGACCAGTGTTATTTATTGGCACCTTTAGAAAACAAATTAAACGTTCGATTAAAAAAAAAATACTAACATAAATCTCGAGCCGAAGCCAGAAAGGGAACTACTTTTTGTTATCGTATATAAGAGTAGTAGCCTGTTTTTAACAGATCTGTCAAATTAGCAAAACTTCTACAACTTCTCATCCTAATAAATCTATCCATTCCTACCCTACCCACATACGAACATATAAGCAAGTATGTTTAACATCATACTAATATAATGACATTCAAGGAATATGCTGGACGTCCTTTGTGACATTACGTGGATAGTGTGTAGATCAAATTAAAATTGAACCATTATATTACGAGGTAGATTGATAAACCATCCTAACCCGTGTTCATGGCTATTTGAGAATGACATGGATTTTTACAATTAGATGTCCATACATGTTCAATCATTGGTATAGGAGTAACCAGTAGACCATCTATTATTGTCATTGCATATGGACATCCAATGAGTATACCTTTAATATGATATTATGTGGAACAACAGAACTAGAAATATATTATTTTAAGAACAAAAACTAGTGAAACCCACTTAGCCTAAGCTCACTGTGAAGAAAGTGGTGTTAGAAAATATCTTGCACACGATGTTGTGTATGTCCCCATGCATTATTGTGTGTGTAGATATTTTTCTTCACAGCGTTATTATGATAGAGATATTTTAATATCTGTAATAAAAGTTAGTGAAGAAATTCTCAACCATTTAACACAAAACAAACAATTTCGAACAGTCAACATTTAGAATAAACATTTCGATTTAATGTTGCTGAATTTCCCTCACCCCGTGTGTTAAAGGGTAGTCACTGGACCAGCGAGGTGGGCTGAATACGTTGTAAACACAATAGACATAAGTCCTATATTGCTTTTAGTTTGCAAAATAACTAGAAATGCTTATAATAAAGCGAAGAGAAATTACTGTAAAGAAAATTCAGATTCTTTTTGTTGTCTTACGTGATCACGAAATTCCCCAGTCCACGCTGACCAGTGAAATTCATTTACACACCCACGCCACGCTGTGAAATCAGAAGTTTTCTGAAGGCTACAGGTGAAAGTGAACTTGAATCAGAAGTCACACGGTCACAGTCAGATTCCACTTGTAAATTAAAACCAAATGAAGGTCAAAAGAGAAAATCACGATTTTGTCGTGCTCGCGATATGTCCAACAAACAATGCATGACTTAAAGTGTTGCTTTACATTAACGTTTTATATAATAATTTTTATTCCTCTCTTTTCATATTATTCCCAATTAGTCATTTTATTAAATCAAGAGCAGTGATTTATTTTTCTCAGAATTATATATGCAATACTTAATAAAATCGCTACTATAGACCCGAGTCGCGTAAAGTCAACTGATGGTGAAAAAAAAAGGAATGTGGGAGATATAGAAACCTTTTGTTATTACAGAACTTCAGCTTCGTAATTAGCTTTTAATTAGCTTTAGCTTTACTAACTCTTTACTTTTTATAAAGTGTGATTCTAAAGTCAATATACTGTCAATGTGTTTCATGTTATTTTTCTAGCGTAATTAATTTACGCCAAATAAACTTGAAATTTCAGTAGTGTGTTTGCCCGCAATCATCACGTCTTAGCTTCGAATATCATGACTAACAATTTAGCCTGGTTTCCAACATTCTTCGTTCATACCAGGAATATACTAACAGAAATTTCATTATCAGTTCTTTCCCAAATCATTCTTCATTCGACAGTAAAATGCCTTTCAGTAAACACATACTTAAATAATCCAATAAAATATACAGTTTTAAGGATACACTTTCAAACATCGTACCTTTGAAGAGTCTAGAGAATGTAACAAGACAGTTCTAAAGTCATATTTGTTGATGACGTGTTTTTGTGGAAATTAAACGACTCAAAAGAAACTAAATATTTTTTGGTCGCTTGGTTGAAGTTTAACGTGCCTTGTCACCACAAAAGCTATATGAGGCACGGACCTATAGCTTAAGGTGGAATCTGAACCGCTGTAATGCGTTCAAATTTAAAGGTTTTCCCCGAGAATGAAACCCGGGATCACGTGCAACAAAGGTGCTCGCGCTAGTAACTAGACCAGCGGAAAATACTTGTATTGTTACTGTATGCACATTTAGAATCCGTTTAAAGAGTTCTCCGTACCAGCGAGATCCTCGGTATATTCTGATATATCCGTTAAGAATTTAGATCTCGGTATAAACAAGAAGTAAATAAAAGGTAGTGGTGAACCATATGCTATTTTAATGAGTTGAGTGCAAAGTAATAAGTCCCCGATTCTCATTCCATTAGTACAGATCTCAAAATTCAAAGAATATAAACATTTTATAGAGCGCTTACCTTTAGTGTGAGAGATACTTGGCTCGATACCAGACCATGTGAGTTTGTTGTAGACAAAACAATGTCCTGGGCTTTCTCGGTGTTCTTCCATTTGCTCTTACACTTTCATTCAATCTATTCTTTCACGTTCGTTATTCATCCGGCTCGTTTATGCTACATGGCACAGCAATACGATTTCAAAATTGAAAGATTCCATTTTATTTTCCATGAATACTTTCAAAAGTAATTCATTCAGTTTTTTACATATATATAATGCTATTAAATGAACTAATAATTGTTTTCAGAACATTTCCTACCGTGCAAAAATTTAAGTCCTCTACAATTATGCTCATAACCTGCGCAACTTCATTTCTTACCTATAACTAGAAATGCAATAAAGACAGCTTTTTGGGAACGAAGGTTTTCCCTATATAAAAAAGCCGTTTACAATATCTAGTACTTGTGAGTCCTATGTTCAGTCCGGAGTTGGCTGCCTTGATTGATTTTCAAACTGGCATTGCAGTTATTTCTAGCAAGTGTATGTTATGCAGCCACCACATCCCAACTGTCGTTTTGGTTGTCTAACCATCTTATCAAATTTCTGGAAATTATGCAGCTTGATATGTGTTTTACTGGTTGCTTAAATGCAATCTGGCAGGCAAGAAAAAAGTATCATAAACTAAGAAACAAAAAACAAAACTTTTCTTTGCCTAGATATACAGGGTGTCTCAAAAGTCCCCTGACATAGGGTAACTTTGTTATTATCAGAGCTATAACAAAATGTAAGAGGGACCGTCTCCAAATATATTATTTTCAATCTGAAGTGAAGGAATTTTGTAAATCGGACGAGTCGTTTGGGCTGTACACTCTTTATGCGCCCAATGTTAAATGAAAATGCAACGTTGCCATTTACCTAAATCCACAACATAAAGTAAATGTGGGCATGTTTGAAATGGGGGCTGGCCATCGACACGTTAGTGTAAAAGACAGTTACTTCATTCACTTATGTTGTGGGTACAGGTAAATGTCAACGTTGCATTTTCATTTAACATTGGGCGCATAAATAGTATACAGCCCAAACGGCTCACCCAATTTATAAAATTCCTTCACTTTAGATTGAAAACATCATGTTTGGAGAAGGTTGCCCCTCTTACATTTTATTGTAACTTTGATAACAACAGAGTTGGCCTGCGTCAGGGGACTTCTGAGACACCCTGTGTAAAATCTTGTTTTGCTTACACCTCGTTCTTTGTTTTGTTTTTGAGACATTTCACCCTGAGCTTTGTAGAGTCTGATTTACAAAATTAAAGCTATAAAATACTATTTTGTGTATGATGTTAGTTTAATATCATTATTCACATAATGAATTGCTTCTTTCTTTACTGTCCTATCGTGTCAAAATTTTTGAAGTAAGAAATTTGTGGATAGTGTTTTAAACTATCGAATTTAAGCGACCTCATTGTTATGTCTAGTTATAATGAAATTTTAGTTATTCACAAATTATAAATAATTTTCTTCCACGAAACTTACTACGTTTTCAGAACAGTTATTTTTAACACTACTATACATTTTAGTAAAACATTTAGTTGTTGAACCTTAAGCTAATAGTTCTATAAACAATTCGTTGAAATTAGAGTGCGTCCACCGATTTGCACTTTCTTCTGCCCTATCGGATAGTCAATTTTCTCTGATTCTTGTATTTTTTCGATTTTTTAAAGGATGCAGTAATTAAATGTTTTGGCCTGTTGTAATAGGAAAACAAAGGTGGAGCGTACTATTACCTCTCCACTAAACTTGACAAATTTTTTTAAAGCCCAAAATTTCCCAGGTAAAAAAGTCGAGGGAAAACACTTCAGTTTCTTTTATCAAAAAGTTGGTATTTTTCGCATCTCTACCTATAAGAAAATACCTAGAATAGTAGTTTGTAGATACCATCTGCCTCACACTCTAAATTTTTAATATTCTTCCTTGTTTTCTCATTAATATTCAAGAAAGTGGTGGATAGCATAGTGAAATTCTCATATTATAAGAATAGTATTCATTAAGAACACAATATTGAAATATCTCTCCGCAGACCATCAAAAAAGTATAGTAGCAGTCCCAGTGGAAAGACTTGGCGGGAGTTGTTTAAAGTGGTTTACTACAAGTTTGGTAGTGATGGTTCTTGAGGGGAGCCATATCGGAAAAAAAAAACCTCTAAATTTTGTTTTGTTGCTACAACGTATACTTTGAGGTATAGTCACAAGACGGACACAATAAATGGGTTTTGGATCCCTAAATGACTTGCTGGCCTTCCAAATGGAGTTCATCTGTTATGTGTTTGTTAAAACAAGTTAAATACTTACAGGAAATGAAGAATGTTTACGGTATAATACCAAAGGAAAAATATCTTTAAATGCAGTGGTGTGTAAAACCTAAGGACGAAAGTAAGTTTGCGTGCTGTGTCACTCCCAAGTGGCATAGATCGGTAAAACTTGAACCACACATAGAAAGTAGTGCTATAGTACGATGCACGAAACAACAGGGAAACACACGTGACTAGAAGAACAAAGATGGTACTTTAATGTAGAATCGATAACTTACACTGAAGTCTCTGTTAGTCATAATGCCTCCCTGACAACACAGAAGGAGTGAAATGGTCCTTAGACGGTGTAGGATTGCCGCAGACAGCCATACATCTCTGCAACATGCTCTCATGCTGCTCACAAAGTTGGTTATAAATTGTGGTATGGAGTTCCATTCTTTTACCAGCGCTGTTGACAACTGCTGGATAATTCTTAATGCATCTAAAAGTTCTGCAAGACGTCTCCCTATAGCATACTATACGTAGTCGACTAAATACAAGTCGGGGAAACGGAATATCTTCTCGTTCTAAGAGCTTCACCATCTGCGCTGTTCCATGCTGTTGCCAATAACATCTATAAGAAAAACAAGTCGGAACAGACTGCACCTCTGAGAAAACGAACATGGAGAAGGAGTATATTGTCAGAATATTGTTAATCGGTAAGTGGAGTGCGTGCAACAATTTGCAGGTCGGTATACCCATGCGGCATTATGCCTCCCACACAAGAACACCTGGACCACCGAAACGATCATCTTCGACAGTGTTCCTGGTTAATTGTATGTTCTCGTCTTTCGCTAGATTAGTACGATTAGTACGTCCAGAGGCGGTACTTAGACTGAATCTCTTTACATCTTGAGAAGAAAACTCATCCTTCTTCCACGGTCCAGTCTTGATATTCTGGCAACACTGCAGACGGTCCACTGATGTGTAGGTATCAACGAAGCACAATGTAATGGCCACAACTAAGACACCATTCCCATTTAGTCAAAGTGCCACTGTAAGCCATGCGGTTGGGCGGCTTGCAGGCCTCTCAACAGTGTTTGCAATTAAACCCGCTGTTTGATGTCAGTCCTGCAAAATGTAGTCGTCTGCTACTGTAACTGACCGTGGTCGACCACTACTCTCCTTCGCACAGTATTGCTTATTGTTTGGAACGCTCCCTATACACGTGAAACAATGCTGTAGGCAACACCAAACACCTGAGCCACATTCGTCTAACTTCATCCTTCTTCCAGTTTCCCGATGAATCTTCTTCGTGTAAAGTCATCCAAATGCTATTTTCAGGCCATATTGTTATGAGTAACACCACCACAATGCACCACAACAGCTCTCTAGCTTAAACATACTGTCTCATCTCTTTCATTCAACTGTCTTGTGTTGCGGGAGTAGACCCATTGGGCGCTACAGTCACGCTGACGTCAAGCCATGTAACGTCTTGCTCTGTATGTATGTGAATGGACCTCTGGGAACATGTTGTTGGGCTTTCACTCATTTTCACCGCCTATGCAAAATTGTATGTTACTTTATCTCTCTCTCTTAAGTTTTGCACATCGACGTATTTTGAATTTTGTCAACATGTTATAATAATTACGAACTTGCAACAATTAGCACGATACTGATTAATCATCCACCTTTTTATTCTCGTTTGCCAAACGATGTATACAGTTGCTGATTTATTTTTATAGTTTCATAACATTATCTAAATTTAATCTTAAAACCAAACTACAGTTGCATAACATTGTCTGAGTTTGATCTTATTTCTTCTTCGATTTTTAGAACAATCTACACTTATATAAAAGTAAAGTTAAACAAAATGAGTTCCATAAACAAATTTTGTTTTCTTATGAATAGTTTAAAGGTACATTTTCTACAATCGTGACTGTAACTTCGCACACTGTTAAGACCCTCATGTACAAAATTTAAGGGTTTGTGCAGATCACAGTGACAATCATGAACAATTCGTACAAAGATGTTTCTGCTCGCTCAGGAGCGTGAAACATATATCTGTAGATAAAACAGACGCCTGTAATGATGAGCTTCCTTGTAGGGAAAGCAACATTAACCATGACCATGTATAAGCTCTGTAAAATATATATCAATAGTTTGAAAATTATTCATCAATATATTTTTTTTTCGCAGCAACCAGTATGTTAGAAATAGTTAATCGTAGAATTTAATAGAAGCACAATGTAGTTTTCAGCTTACTTTCCTAAATATTAGAACGATTTAATATTTCTCCGTCAATCAACCTATTTTTACATTAAAACTCATTTACGTGTAATTCGAGTCCAATTTGGACTAACGTAAAAAGAAGGAACATTTTTGATATGATGAAGCCAACAGTATTTTATGTGTATTCCATTTTTATATTTACTTGTATAATTTTTATTTCCTGGTAAAATGTAACTTTTAGATTTTCCTTTTTTGTTGACGGAAATGATGCTTGTATATTCCCTCAGAATTACTTTCTCACAAATTGTTTCTAAATAATGAAATATGTTATATTGTAAACAAACAGAATACTGTAAAAATGCACATATTGTATTGTTATGTTGATGTTTATTTCCATGCTCTCATTCGCTTTCTAGATCAAACGTTGTAAAACGAGAAGTAGTTGTGCATATGTCACACGTACACTCGGATAATACTTAAATATTTCAATATGTTCATTTAACATTGGAAGGAGCTGACAAGCCTTGAATTTTACTAATAAACACATAATATTGAATGAAACTTGATAGAATTCAACATATATACCATTAAGTTTCATGTACTATGACACTACTCCTATGACATCAAATCAAATCAAGAAAAGTGTTTTTGGTTCGGTCTAAAACCACTAGTTTGAAGCTGCTATCACTACCTCAGGGGTATGAAATTATGTTCCTTTTGTGCTTTTCTGATTTTTTTAAATGTGGAAACTGTATCCGCTAAATAAGGTGGATGTTTCACGATTTCAAATTTCGTGTAAGTCAATTTTCGCATTGTGATGGTTTTGTGTCTGAGTGCATTGTCTGGAAGGAATAACACGCCATTTGCCAATGTTTGTCAATGTTTCTTGTTCACCTTCTGTCTCACATTTTCCAACAGTGAAGTATATGTTGCTCTTTTCCATATAATCTATGGAAATTATATTATCTTTGTCCCAAAACACAGATGCTCACAGATGTTGATGATTTATGCTTTTTAAATTTCTTTGGACACGAAGGACCAGAATATCCACACTTCCTCGACTGCTCTTTGGTCTCGACATCGCACAAAAAGAATTGCGCATTGTGAGTACTCTCTACAAAAACCAATGTTTATCACACTAAAAGTGCTTCAGAATGGCCATGAAACTTGTTACAGATTTACACTTCTCGACGAGATTGAGACACTTGTCAACCTATCTGGTCTAATAATTTAATAAGCTTTTGTTTACATTTTGTCCCGCCATCATTTTGCACAGGGTTGTCGTAGAAAGTCGAGACTTGCTCCATTTTCTTTCATTTAACAACAGCTTTCAAACGATGTGCTATTTAAACCCTCTTGCCATTTGAAACTTTTTAGTTGGACCCCACCTGGGACACTGTGATGGCCCTGGGACAAGACGTTTTAACTTAAATCGTTGCACTTTAAAAAATAAAACCACACTTCCTTTCCTGTTTTCACATTTGTCTCACTGTTTCCGATTTAGAGGGCTGAACATGGAATTTTCAATTATGTTTATGTTTACATTTTGACCCGCCGCCATTTTGCACAGGGTTGTCCTAGATTGTCGAGACTTGCACCATTTTCTTTCATTTTACAGCAGCTTTCAAATGATGTGCTACTTCACCCCTGTATCATTTGAAAATTTTGATTTGTAACCCGTCTGGAACCCTGGGGCAATTTTTTTAATCCTAAAAAGTTTGTCCTTGAAAATAATGCGATAGTGTTCGCCGAGCTTTCCATTTACCAAACCGTTTCCTAACAAATGACCCGTTTCAAACTATTCTGCCAGCTATGTAGCTTTTACTTTACAAAATAAGTTGTAACTCACGACATTCCGCCCGGTGACACGTATAACTTTGGGATTCGTCTAGTTATAATATATCAAACGCAAACACAATTGTCTCGTTCGGATCTCAGAGGAGTCACTTCGTGACCCTCCTTTATAACGTGATTGTTCAAGGAATGGGACAGGTGATAATCAGATAGTGCAATGTCCGGAGAGTATGGCGGATGCAATAGTGTTTCCATCGAAGGCGTATAGTGTCTCGGGTTATCCTAGCGACGTGGTGCTTACCGTTGTCCTGTAACAGGAGGACCCCTTTGCGATTCAGAAGTGCTGGCTCCAGAGTTTTGAGTTTTTCTTGAACACGGCTCAACCGCTGACAGTATACATTTGCATTGATGCACTGACCAACTGGTAGCAGTTCCCGATGCACAATGATGCGAGTAGTCCATCAAACACACAGGAGGACCTTCTGGTGCAGTGCTGGTTTCGACTGTTCTGGAACCGGTTCATGGGATTCTAACCAATGATGACGGCTCCGTCAAGCTTCGTGCAGGACCCACTTCTCATCACATGTCAACACCCTATCCAGAAATGGCTTCTTCCTCAGACGACACTTCAAAGAAACACAGGTGTCTGCTCGCGTTGCCTTCTGGCCCGGAGTCAAATCATGGGGACCCATCGACCCAACTTGTAGTGCTTCCCAAGTAGATAGAGGTGCTGCCGAATGTTTCTCCACTCACACTGAATTGTAGTCGCAATTCCTGACATGTCTGGCTACTGTTCGCCTCAATTGCTGCGCCCCAACAAGATATACTCTTTGTACGTGTTTTGGTCTTCCGGCCTGTGGTGCGTCTTCGAGTGTTTCGTCACCGTCCTTGAACTTGTTAACCACCGTTTCACTGTCTGTGTAGTCACGACACCCTCACCAAAGGCCTGACATATCTTCCGCCCCGCTGCAGTAGCTGTTTGAACTCATACAGCATACACACCCTTGTGATTCTCTGTGGAGGTCTCATCTTCACTCTGTCCTTACTCAAGTTCCTGGTGTAACTGAACTGCAACAACTAGGTAGTATGTTGGGTATACCCACACCAGTAACTGATCTTCGCCTTATATTCATTCGCATTCAACTAATGGTGTGAGGGCCAATGGAACACAGACCTCCACAAAAAACGACAAAACTTTCTTGGTTGCTTTTATAAATAATAATAACACGAATTAAATTATCATCACACATAGTGAAGGAGTAAAACTCTAGACTTACCAGTACTCCCTCGCATACAATATGCATTATATTTCGAGATTTCACTAGCAGAAATAGAGCTCATAATATCAGTATAGGTAAATGACTGTCTCTAGTAATCTTTGGTTTAATCACAAGTTAAGTGAGAATTCTCAATATGCCCAGTATTGTAAGGCAATCTAAATTTCATAAACTCCAGCACGAAAGCTCAAAATAACTGCTATAGTGCAGTGTACAGATCATGTATAATCCAAAATAAAGTCATCTGGTCGATCATTCCCTTTTTTGGTTATATTCACAGAGAATTTTATTTTAAATAGAACTTATTTAAGATTATAGCATCATTAGCTTTTATTGGCAATTTTTCGATTAAAAATGAGTATCTATTTATTTAATAACATACTGAATAGATCTAACAGTGTTAATATGTCTATTCTTCATCAGCTTTTACACTTGTTCTTCCATACAACCTTCTGTTAAGAATTCGAAGCAAAACTTTTGCTGCGTGAGATATGAGAGTAATAGTTCTATGTAATCCTCACATCTCCTCGGGTTCGATTTCTTACCCACCGGTATCATAATTGCCTTCAGGAAGTCTTTTCACCACTCTCCTGAAATCCATTGGTATATTATCTATCCCGGTTGCCATCACTGTCCTAATCTCGTATATAGCTGTTTCAGACACATCTCGAAGAATACGTTGTACTAAATCTTTTATCATCTCCGCCTACTTCATTTTTGTAGGCCACTTGGTCTATCCTTACTCTCATATAAGTCCTCAACATATTCTTTCTATGTTCCTGAGACTTCAATTCTCTCGCTGACTATATTCCCATTCTTTTTTTTTTCTACTGTCATCGTAATATCCCCTTGTTTCATCTGAAGTTCCATAGATTTCATCTCCTTATAAATTTTCTCACGTTTGTCAACTTTTCCTAATTCTTGTATATTCTCGCATTTTCTTTTATAAAATTCTTCCTTTGCTCTGTTTCCCTTGTAATTCGTGTTTTAACTTCCTGTACATCTTTCTACTTTCTCCCGTATCAACGTTTCCCTCATTTTCTGGAGCATCTGTTCTGTAACTAACGGTTTCTTAGTCGTTCTGTGTTCTCGGTAACCTACTACTTATTCTGCACCCAGCTATATATAAAGTTTAATATACTCCCACCATCTATTGCTACCCGCATCTATCCTTTCCTCTTTTGATTATTTTTGTTCGAATTTCTCAACAAAATTTCTTCCTTCAGCGTTTCTCAGCTTTTCAGTATTCAATAGTTTGTTACCTACTTTTCTTCTGCCTACACTTTTCAGTCGAATACTAACTGAACCTGTGCTTTCTACACAGCGCATCATTCACATATGAGCATGAATCTCCTTGTTATTCCTCACATCAGTACATGTCCCTTTACAAACACAAGTGAAACACGTCTTGATAACAAAAAAAAAAAAAAAAAAATCATGTATGACCAGTGTTTTCTTTCTTCTTGCATGCAGTATGTAATAAGCAAATACATTACACACACACAATTAATTATAATGTCACTGATATGTGGTGTTCATTGGGCAAAACACTCCAAACAATAAAGATTCAACTTAGAGTGCAGAAATTGTTACCCTTCGTTTTCATTATCATTTTGCCATGAAACAAACACCTGAGAGGTATGCAACCCCAGTATACAATTATGTTATGTTGGAATGTATAATGAGTAGGATATGATGCTTTAGTTTTTTCTTCTAATTTCAACATTTCCCGTGTACCAGTAAAAATATAATAAAGAAATAATGGCCATGTCTTTTAAATATTAAATTAGAACTGGACAATTTACATAACATTTGCAATCGATCAGTGAAAATGTCATCTTTCTAGAGCCTGTAATTTCCGAGGTTTCATTGTCGAAATGATTGGCCACAAACATATAAACGTCCACAAACGTATAGTTTAAAAGAACTCGAAAGATGGCAGCACAATTCATTTGCATTGATTTTGGAAAAGGCTTATTAAAATACAAAGACTTTGAACCATAAATTTAAAAAAAAGATAAACTCTATGAAAAACGGTCCTATTTAAATAATTTATTTAAAGTACAAATACTTTAAAATATTTGTCATTATTAAACGTGAAATCACAAATAACCGTAAGTCAAAGGTTTGAAATCCAAAGTTATAGGTTGGAGCTCAGGCGCTTTCGTTGCTATTGTAGCATCTTAATAGATAGATCCATTTCAGCCAGCACAAAGTTATGATCAGAGAAAGTGTTAGCCCCAGGGAGGATCTTCGCGTTCTTCAAGGTATTCTAGTACCTGCCCTCAATCATAACATATTCTATCTTATATCTTCCGCCGTGTATTGGAGATTTCCATGTATAAATTCTTCTCTTGTGCTGATTGAACCACGTGTTCCGAATTACTTGTGAATTCTGTCTAGAGAAGTTAACCAATCCCTTTCCCCTTTCATTTCTTTCACCTAAACCATAATTGCCTATGACACTACCTTCCTGTTTTTCTCCCTCAACTGCATTGAAATCTCTCATTACATTTACACGTACATCCCTCTAGTCCCTGCCTATGATTTCTTTTATTTTCCCATAATTTGCCTCTACATCTTCAGTTTTATGCGAAGTCGTCGGTGCATATGTCTGTACCACTACCAGATCCTTCTTTATTCCTTTAAGTCTTAACATCATAACTGTATCATCAACACATTCTAGTTTCAGTAACTTCTCTTTTAAGCGCATACCAAGAATTATTTCTACACCATTATGACTACCTCTCCATTATCTGAGTAAAACATTCTTTATCGTTCGCTGTTTACTTTCCCATCTACGTAATTTCACAAACTCCTATCAAATCTATATTATTTTGCTTAATTTTCTTTTTAAAACTTTGTAATTTAACATGATCGAACATGATTTTATTCCATAAACTGTTCAACTAACAGGGTCCTTTCAAAATTTTTGTACATGTACTAGGAATATACGGTCTTCTGAGTTTCGATTTTTTGTCGTCTTATTTTGTAAATTTATAGAAAAATATGGGACTTGATTTTTTCTTAATTTCGTCTACAAGTTGTCAGAACCCTTCCGCGTCACAGGAGGTCTACGAAGTGAGTGATATAACAATATTTAAACCATATTTATGATTTGAGTATATAAGGTAATGACTTGCATATCTTTAAACGTTGATAAATATTCTTTTATTGTATTTACAATCACTTGATAAATTTATAACTGTTTGAATCTAAGACTTGGGTGAACTAGTGTTGCCCACGACACTCGTGAAGTATCTCGTCTTGTTTCGAATTTGAAAAGGTGCTTCTCGTCTCGTTTCTCATCTCTTGGGCAACACTGGAAATCACAAAAGTTGCTACTCTAGAGGTCCTATTCACCAACTGCAAACTACCAAATAATGCGCGACCGATCCATCGGTATGGAAGCAGCGTATCAAGGAATACACTAACATCGTAGTGAAAGCTTTGTGGTGCGTCACCGTGTAAACGAATGAAACTATTACTGTTCTTGTGATTGTGCCATTAACCAAAACAAAAGCATGTCTGAAATACACGGTGAAATCCTCTCATATTTTGATCTTATTCCCTCTCCTATTCCTTACATTTTGTTCAAGAAAGTCAGTATAGTTTATGTCGAAGCTAGTGAATTATACAAAAGGCGTTGCCTGCAGTTTTAAATATAGACTGTGATCCACAAACAAGGATTTGCAAACACAGCAACACACATCGTATTGTTTGACAACTTTTAAACTACTAACAAAATGTCCTTCACAGACACTACGAACAGCAAGCCCTCTACGGTATCTGGTATGCTTTCGAACTAATGATATTATCTTGTGCGAAATAATTTTAAGTAAAATTATGTACTTGCCGTACTCTTAAATGTTCCCACCAGTACGGAACCCCTAGGTTCAATGCCACATTCACAAAAGCTCTCCACTGACTTCTGACCTTAGCCAAATGGTTCCAGTTTCAATCTTATATTCCTATTCTGTCAGATTCATCTTAATATTGTCCTCCCATCTGCGCCTAGGTCTTCCAAATGGTCGTTTTCGGATTGGATTTCTAGTTAAATTTTTGAAAGTGTTCCTACTTTCTTTCATTCAGCCTACAGGACCTGCCCACCTGAGCCTCCTAGATTTGATTAATGTGTGGTAAACGGCATAAATTACGCAATTTCTCATTACAAAGTTTTCGACATTCCCCATTCTTGATTTTCGTGAGTCCGAATATTCACCTCAGTATTTTATTCTCAAACACTTTCAGTCTCCGTTCTTTTCTCAGAGTAAATGATCATATTTCTCAACCATACACCACAATAGGCATGATTATCATTTTATATATATTTTAAGTTTCAAATTCCTCGACAGATTTGGAACTGAATAATAACACGGATTCCCTGCTTTCAGTCGACATTTATTTTCTTCGAGGATGTGGTTTTGGTCTGTTAATATTGATCCTAGATGTTTGAAAGGATCCACTTCGTCAAAAGTATTAATTGATATTTTGATGTATCCATAATTTACAGTATTACGATCTCGGAGAATTTTCATGTATTTAGTTTTCTCTACATTTACTTCTAAATCAATGTCTCTGCAAGCGTTAAGAAAACCTCTGCATTTCTTTTTATTATTATTCCCTACCATCCCCTATCAGATTTACATCATCAGCATACGTCATATCCTGGTGAATACCATTCAGCTGTAGGTCCTGGTTTCTATTTTTAATTTTCTTTATAGAGTACTCCAGAACAAAACTGAATAATAATGCGACAACGCATCTCCCTATTTCAGGCCATTCTCGGCTGAAAGCTTGTGGACAAGTATTTTCCTACTCAGATTTTACTTTGGGGTTTTCCTCCTAACCGAGTCGTAGGTCTCTCTAAAATCAATAAATAATGTTGTAATGGGGCATTGTGTTCCCATTTCTTTTAGATTATTTGTCGAATATTAAATATCTGGTCGATAGTTGATCGATTTCGCCTAAATCCGCACTGATAATTTATCATAATTTCATCTGCATATGCTAACAGAATGTTTGAGAGGATGTCATAGGATGTTTGACAGAAGAGAGATGTCTCGATAATTATTACTATCAGTTTTGTTCTTATTCTTATGAATTGGAACAATGATTGATTCTTTTCATTCTTGTAACAATTCTTCCTTGTTCTAGATAAGGTGAATGAATTAACTTAGCCGGAAATTAATCTACACCCGGAGATTTCTGTTTGTTTAGTTTCGTCATAGCAATTTCTATTTCTGTTCTGTTAGGCTCTGGAATATATGGCTCTGCTGTGTGTATTTCCCTTTCTCCAAGAACAATAGTTTTTGGCTATGTGTTAATCAAATCGCCAAAGAAATTTTTCCATCTATTCAAAATGCTAAGTGTATCAGTGAGGATTGTTCCGTTGGCTATCTTTAGTATATAAGCGTAAGATTGGCACCCCTCTTAAACTCGTTGATGCCCTTATGCAGGGTATTTCAAAACATCGACAACTTTTAGGAGGTGATTTCTGACACCAAGATAAGACAAAAAATATAGACCAACCTGGATGCACAAGTGCTTCCTTTCGGAATTACAAGTTGCCAAAAAAAAAAAAAAAATGAAAAAATGAACTTTGAAGGTCCATAGCTCCAAAACTATGGGACCTACCGTAGTTGGGTCAAGACTTCACTCAGGAACTAATATGTGCCCTATCCAAAAATTCATGTTTCAGAATCCTAAGGTACCCACAACAACAGTTTTTACAGAGGGAGTTGGGCTACGGGCATATAATTTGAAGTACTCACCAACTACCTTTATAAAAATTGTTGTGGAAGTACCGCAGGATTCTGAAACATGGATATTTGGTTAGAGCACATACTAATTCCTAAGTGAAGCCTTGATCCGACTACGGTAGATCCCGTAGTATTGGAGCTATGGACCTTTAAAGTTCACTTTTTATGTTTTCGGCATAATTCCGAAATGAAGCATTTGTGCATCCAAGTTGGTCTATACTTTCTGTCTTATCTTGGTGTCAGGAACCACCTCCCAAATGTTGTCGGTGTTGTTTTGAAACACCTTGTATATGTCTCGAATCTTCTATTTCTTTGTCCCGAATTATTGTATTTTTACTATTATTTTCAAGTTCATTAATTTTAGCTTTCAAAAATCGCGTTTGTTTGTTCTAAAAGTTTTAAAAGTTTCCCGTCTGATGTCAATAAAATTTTGTGTAGTTATATCATTCGAATCTTGTAGCCAATGCAGTTTTGCCTGTTTTCTCTTCTCTACTAGTTTAGTCCATTTCTAGTCGAACCGTTTGTATCTATGTACGAGGGATATGCCGAAAGTTTTTAGATACTAAAATTCAAGTAACGTTGCAGTACTGAAACGTATCACTTTTAAAAGCGTATGCCTTCTAGTGATAAAAGGTATAAGTGCAAGGTTACAGGTGTGTTTGCCTAAAAGCTAGCGGGATGGAAGTGTAGGTTCGTTTGAATTTGTCAGTTGGCGACGATGAACGATCGTCGAGCGACATGATTGTCGTGCAATAAAAGTTTTAATGCAAGATCAGTGCCATGATCTTATAGATAAGCTTCACTGTGGGCGTTCTAGCACCACAGTTACGGATGATATTTTGTACAGGAGGAGCGCCAAATCACGTACGAGGAAATTCAGTCAACCTTGAAGATTGGATGAACTGCATCTCAGTCCATAATAAAAAGATTATCTAGGCATTTTCAAGTGTTATAATCACTGGGTTCCATATGTGCTTACGCCGAGCTAAACGATGACATCGTGGGATGGTCCCGTTATATATTTACATGTTAGAAGATTTTCGCAGGGGCAAAGTAATATTTTATAATATTATCACAGGTGACGAAACATAGATTTATAACTGTAACCAAGAAACAAAACATCATTCGACGGTATGGTGCTTTCAAAATGAAACTCCATCTTCGAAAATAAAACGAGCACAGAATACAGGTAAAGTTATGGTGGAGGCTTTTCTTTCTAAGACCGGCCATGTAGCAACTATACAGTTAGATAATCGACACAAACTGACAACAGAGTGATATGTTACTTTTTGCCTTATGAATGCCTTTGAAGCTTGGTGACCTGTCCACCGAAAGTCTGCACTGTCTGACTTTCTTTTTCATGACGAAATTGCACGACCACACACAGCAGCGAAAACTTTGGAGTCCGTATTCTCTGCGGATTTAGCTCTGTGTAATTTTTTTTCTTCTCTAAACTTAAAAAAAAAAAAAACTTCGAGAGCGTCGCTTTCAAATAAGTGAAGAGGCTATCACAGTGTGCAATAATGGTATTTCAGATATTTCAAAAAAGAACAACTTTTTAAAAATGTTTGATCATGGTTGTTAAGGATGCCAAACCGTATTCATGCTTATGGGGACTGAGAAATTATAAAAGGTAATGATAAATGATGAGGAAATTATAAATGAATGATTTTTCAAAGAATATCTAAAAATCTTTTATCATGCCCCTCGTATTTCCGCGTGTCCCAATTTTCCTTTTGCGGAAATTTTAATGTTTTTCCTAATTTCAGTCCAAGTATCCTCAACACTAGTGTCTTCCGAACCTTCTAAAACCGAAAATCTGTTAGATATTTCAATCTAGTTTTCCTCGTTCGCCTGGCTTTCCTCTGGTATCTTTAAATTATATCTCCGCTTTCAGATGTTGAAGCTTTCCTTTATTCAGCCATAATCTGAATAATCTTACTATCGCTGCTACCAGGTAGTGATCAATGTCAATCAGCTCTTCTCAACGACCGGACATCAATTATGCTACACTCTATACTAAAACGTGACCAATTTGATTATATGTTTTTCCATCTGGTGAGGTCTAAGTATATTTATTAACGTCGTGATGTGGGAATATTTTACTCTTCACGATAATGCTTTTACATGTTGCAAAATTCACACGTCTAACGCCGTTGTCATTACTTTCCTTACGCATACTTTGATTCCCTATAATCGGTTCGAAAATATCTCCTCGTCCTATCTTCGCATTGAAATTCCCTAATAGAATTTTCATATGGTATCTCAAGAGTTGGTCGAATACCAGCTCTACTTTTTCGTAAAACCTGTCCTTTATATCGTCATCCATATCTTCTGTTGGGCATGTACATTCAGAACAATAATATCACGGTTAGGCTAAAGGAGAACAATAATATCACAACATCCATGCTGAAGAGTAATGAATTAAAGTCTATCACTGAAATATTCATGCCGTTTAATTGCTTATATTATTTGTGAACGAAAAATTCTTTTCCAAGTTGGTGATTTTTCGGATTTCACTACTGATTTCCTTCCCACCTAACTTCCTGAACTCCTACTAGCTCCCTCTAATTCACTGGTTACAGAGTTTAACGTTCCTGCCCTATAACAGTTTGTTTTATTCCATAATCCAAATCCCAAATCTATTTTACTTTTCTTATATCCTGCCAAGTTATCAGTCCTGGTCCGAGGCTTCTGTGAATATTTCTGAACAAGTGTCTTTTTTTACAGGATAAAGTTGTTCGTCTCACGTCAAATCCTCGAGCTGGAGGACCACCCTTTGTTGTCTGTCGGCGACTGCTTTATTCAATATATTCGATGCTAACCTCCATATCTAGAGACCTTCTTAATCCGCAACTTGAGGAGACACCATGCTGTGGTGGAACCCTAATTAGAACATTTATGTTGTGAACAAGTAATAAATAATAATAATTTGTTGTTGCAATAACAAATGAACTTCTCAGTTGTCCGAAAATATAGTTATAAAACATTTAACATTTACAAATAAAACATTAAACACGTGTATCATTATTCCGATGATGGACAATGTAATATTTTTCTTCTATTTTCAACAGGAAGTCATGATCATGGCAAAGGCGAGGAAGAAGGCCACCATTCTCTTCACCACAGCGAAGAGTCTGCGGCAGGTAGTCAATCGTCACATCAGCTACCTCTTACATAATTCCGTCCACGTCGTCTAATTGGAAGAGTCAACATTTAAGCAGCAGGTGAGTCAGTTAAAAACAAGCGACTGACCTCACAGAACGTTAACAATCTTCTCTTATTTGTTTATCATTCTTTTCTGTCTTCGTGTGTAAAGTGCCTGCCACCAATGGAAATGTTTTGAGTAATCACTACTGAGACGAGTCCGTTATTCTGACATCATGTCATATCAATTGTATAACTGTTCCTGATATAAAACGAACTTTTTATTGTTATGTGTAATGATACAACATTTGCCGTTGCATCTATAAGTTATTTGAATGACGTGAAAGAAATTAGGGTGTAATTTTTGAAAATTACTTAAAAAATAAAAGTACTTTATTTGTCGAAATATACTATGTGATAAGAACGTGCCACAATATACTTGAAAATATTTGAAATTACTTGAAACAATTAAATACTTGTCAAATAACGGCTTTCCCTGCTTTTTTCTTACTTCGTGCTACTTTAAGAAATAGCAGTCTGCATTTGATGGTCAATTTAATGAGATTTTGATTTTTCTCTTTCCAAATATGGCTGCGGGCAAAATTAAAAGACTAACTGTAAATACTAAATTTTTTCAAATAGCACATGTTGGAGCTTCAAAATTTATATGTTTGAATTTTATTATCCTGATACAGCATTTCGTCTCCGAAATAGATTATTTTGCCTTGTTATTAAGAAAAAGAAAATCTTTCACCTATACGTGAAAAGTTCTATAATTTTATCTATAGGGAGAATTAAACCATGAAATTGTACAATTCTTTGGTCAATTGGAATATTTATACCAGCAGAGAATTTTCTACGTAAGTACTGCAAGTAACACTAAAAAATCACTTTCTTACCTAGGTATTATTTCTTTTGTTCTTTTACTTGAACAAAACTTGATTTATATACTGTTTCGTCATATAAATACATATTTCTACCGTATTTTAGCTTTAGTTACCTATTTTATCGTATTTAGGCCTAATTGATATAAAAGCATACTTTTAGTCTTATTTTAGGCGAATTTCACTTAACTAATTAACACTATAGTCTACAGAACCCGAAGGTTCAATGCTGCATTCACAAAACCTCTACATTGACTCCGTCCTTAGCCAACTGGATTAAGTTTCTACTTGTTTCTGCAAGACTCATCTTAATATTACCTTCCTATCTGCCTAGGTATTCCTAACGTTCTTTTTCCAATTGAGTTTCCAGTTAAAATTTCTACCACTTCCTTCAATGCTGGTTACTGACCTTTCTACTTGAGCCTTCTAGACTTAAAAAAAAAAAAACTAACGATGTTGGTAAATGGTATAAGTTATTCATTAAGTTCCTCATTGTAAAATTCATGTCATTCCTCATTTTCAATCTTCATGAGCCCGAATATTCGCCTCAGGATCCATCGAATCCATTTATTTGAAACCACTTTAATAACCACTCTGCTAAGTTGTAGGATGGATGTGTGTAAATTGCAATTATAGGTCTTAATGGAATATCTGTTCCATAAATCTTTAAGAGGGCAAAGGCGAAAGAAATTGTTTGATGTTTTGAAATTAGGCGACTTCTATGTTCTTGACAGATAATGTTAGTGTTGTGTATGTATTTGTTGGATCATTTTCAAGACGGATGTAATTATTAATTCTGAGTTTTTCTAACATTTTGTTGTCGTACATTACATTAAGAAAACACAATTTCCTTTATCGGCGCTAGTGTACAATAGTCCATTGTCGTTTAACCAGCGTTTGAATTGCTTGAGAAATTTTGTGGAACGGTTTGCATGTTTGTTTGGTTTGTGTAGTTTCTGTGTGAAGTGTGGAATTTCATTGCACATTGTGTTTCGAAGTCTTTATCTTTCACCTGTGTTAGGTAGAGTTCTGATGCATTTTTCACAAACGTTAAAATATCAATAATTGGAAATTTTTCTTGTTTCGGAGTTAATTTTATGGTCTAATCTAATATTTTTTAAAACTTTTCTGGAAGTTCTACTGGTGAAAGATTTAATACCAAAACTGTATCATTGATTTTGTTTTGTAATAACCGAAACTGTTTCTTGTATATTTTTTTCTGCTCCCTAATCTAATGAATTTCTCCTTTAATACTTGCGTTTTGTTATCTTCAAGTTTTTGTAACTTTTGAATAACTCGAGATGCAAGGAAGTTTAGTATTTTATGTGGTATTTCACTGCAAATTTTAAACCAAAGATCATAGCTCTTGTTAAATTATCTGATATTTTTCAGTTTGGTTGAGATTATTTCCTGCAGAACTTTCTTCTGTTGTTTCTGAGCAGTTAAACAAACTACGTATATTTGGCAGAGACTTTATCCCTCTCTATTGAGGACATCGTGGTATTAAGTTCTTCCAGATGCATCTTTTTAAGAAGAGTATGTCTAGAACAGCTCCTGTTAGTTTGTGTTGCGTTGTTTCCCATAAACAAATAGTCGTTCGGTTTCTTGTGACAGTTCGTTAATATTGAACGGACTTGAGAGGACAGGCATGATAATAATTTTAAAAAAAATAACGGGGATACAATATAACAGTAAAGAAATCATAATGTCTGTCCTCTCACGCCCGCTCAATATTAATGAACTGTTACAAGAAATCAAAAGACTATAGCGTCTATAGGAAACAACAAAACACAAACAAGAGCTGTTCTAGAACTACTCTTCATAAAAAGATTCCTTTGGAAGGTTTTTTTTTTTTTTTTTTTTAGTTTGGAAGGGATCAAGTCTCTGCCGAATACAGTTCGTTCAACTGTTCAGAAACAACAGAAGAAAGTTCTGCAGAAATTAATCTCAACTAAAAACAAAGATATCAAATATTTTAACAAGAAGTGCTATTACCTTTGGTTTAAATTTTGCAATGAAATTCTACATAAAATACTAAATTTCCTTGCAACTTGTGCCATTCAATAGTTACAAAAACTTGAACACAAGAAGATGGAAGTGTTAATGAAAAAGTTCTTTATATTAGAGTATAGTACAAAAGAATTTGAGTTTACAAGTAACAAAAAGTTTCGGTTATTACAAAACGAAATCAATGATACAATTTCGATACTAAATGTTTCATCAGTAGAGTTTTCAATATATAAATATATATATATATTTAATATTAGATTTTTGCATAAAATTTGCTCCAGAACAAAAAAAAATCTAATTACTGACATTCTAACATTTGTGGAAAGTGCATCAGAATTATTACCTAACACAGAAGAAAGACAAGACTTTATAACACAATGTGCAATTAAATTTCAGAGTTCTCACAGAAAACTACACAAAACCAGCAAACGTGCCAAACCGTCTCCCCAAATCTCTCAAGCAATTTAAACGGTAGTTAAACGACAATGGACTATTCTACAGTAGCGCTGATAAATGAAACTGTATTGTCATTATGAAAAAGGAATATACAGGAACAAAATGTTAGAAAAACACAAAACAATAACTACATCCGTCTTGGAAATGATCCAACAAAACACATACCAATACTAACAATGTGTGTCAAGAACATAAAAATCGCCTAATGCAAAAATATCAAACAATTCGTTTCATCTCCTTCGTGGCTAAGCGATTAGCGTACGCGCCTTTGGTGTGGGAGACCCAGGTTTGATTCCTGCCGGGAGCTCATGTCATAGACACCCAAAATATAAGTGATTCTAATAGTAGAAACGCACGTTTGTTTTAATAAAGCATTATGAGCTGAACCGTTCTATGCGAACTAGAGTACTAATTAAAAGTTATATGTGAAATATTCATTTTAAACGCTAAGGAGAGGGCAACTTTTCTTCATAACATTTTTCTATCTAAATTCAATTTAAGGAGAAATAATACCAAAACTATGTGGGTAAGACGGTGGATAGAAAGTCCATCCGCAATGAGTTCATGTCACCCTTAATTATGAAAAACTTGTCAATTACATAATTGATCATTTGTATGTGTATAAAATATGGCCTAGTAACCTGTACGTGATGTGACCGCGATTCTTTAATAATACCGGATATATGTAATTACACTTTCACTGTAAATAACTTCCAATATATATTAATGTAATTTAGAAGTGAATTATGTATGATAGAACGAAAAGAAATTAAGTTCAGGAATTTTCAAATATAAAATTTAATGAAACTGTTACTACTGCGCAAACTGTAAGTAAAACAAAATTTGTTTGAAAATCATACTTATAGTTCTTTGTGGATCAAAGTAAAAATGCATATAATTTTGAAATTGTTTTTTGTCTAATTAAAAATAATAAGAAACACCATTTATTTCGTTAAAGTGAAGGATACATATCACACCAGGGAACAACGAAACAACATTGATTGTAGTAACAAGTATACATATGATCTAGCCCATAAAAAAAATACCAGCGCAAAGAAAGTATCAATTTCTAATGCAGTTTGTTGTATTTCGTTTTGAATTATGCCCATTAAACTAAATTGCATATATAAGAACAAAACAGATTCACATTTCAATAGAACTTACTCTTCCTGGATTATTCCTTTTAAGATGCATATTTTCTAGAAGGATGCCTCAAGGTTAGCCTCAAGGTTAGAACGTCCTCTTTCAGTACTCATAGTAGCAAATTCAAACCCTAGTGGAAGTACAAAACTTTGCATAAAACCGAAATAGTAGATCGGATGTCACCTTAACTCTTTGAATACTAGTGTCCCCTGGAGGGGATATAATATTTAACTCTCACCTTTCTAACTCTTGCTTGTATATCCACCCTTTTCGTAAAATGTTCCTTTAGGTGGATATGTAAGAAAACTTTCGACGCGATGTAAGCATCTAAGAGACCACCATGATCTAGAAGCGTTAAATTGAACTCAAGATGGTGGAGAGTCAGAAGAAAAAGACAGGTACCACCATGTTCAAAAACAATGGCGCGTATACTGTAACTTACATTTATACGCAATAACTTTGTTTTCGTAATGCATTACTTTTTCTTTGTCTGTTCACGGAAGAAAAAAGTTAGAAGCTAATATTTGTTTAAAATTTTATGCAAAAATGGTGGAAATAAAGATGATATAAACGAAAAATAGAAATCAATAACAACTTTCGGGTCCTACAAACATTGGCTGAACAAAGAAATGATAGCACAGGAATTTGGAATCAAGGTAGACATGAAATTTGAAACCGAGATTTCACAATATTTCTGTTTTAATTTTAATGCATATAGTACTTCAAAGTCCTTAAATACTAATTAAGTCAGGATTTTACCTTCAAATTAAGTTGCAACATAATAATTCTCGTTAGAAAACCCGACTCGGTAATGTGAACAGTGAAAAAAAAGGTGAACAGTGTAACCTAAGTGTTTGGCCGAGTTGGTTGCGAGGAGAGTTAGTAAATTACATGTCTTCTGCGCGGCAGTTCGAGTCTGCCTCACTCCTTAATATTTTTTAAAAGCCTTTTTAAATCACGAATTACATTAGCACACAATACATGGATGAAAAATCCCATGCCAGAAGCCTCAAGTTCACACGCGATAAAATAACATTTCTGCATTATGCATTTTTTTCAACTACTTTCAATAGGTACATTTATAATGAGGCAAACCTTCCTCGATGTTTGCTCTATTGGAAACTGTATTTCTGACTATGCTTCCATTATCACATATGTAGTTTTATTTAATGTAGAATTGAATACGCCAAAACATTTGAAAACTTTCTCATTCTTTTAACTTTACTTGAGTTGACTTGAGTTGATTTTTTAGTTTAACGTCCTTTCAGAAGCGAGGCTATGTGAGACGTGGACCTGCTGATTAACGTGGAATGCGAACCACATGGGCTTCCACCGGGAGTCGAACCCGGGTCTCCCACGCTTTTATTTATATTAACCCCCTGTCCCACGCATTTCATCTGATGCGTTATATATATATGTACAGTATATATATATACAGTATATATATATATATATATATATATATATATATATATATATATATATATATATATATATATATATATATACTAACAGTATACAAAGTTATTTTTATTATGCACGCACCAGTGAATTTCCATAACAAATCATGAATAATTCTGATAATTTATATAATATTTATGGACGAATATGTAATAGAACCTATATCAATAACTTACATCATTCCTCAAAGTAACAAATACGGTGAATGTAAACATACGATCAATAGACATACTACATCAGGATGAAATAGGCTTAAACTTCAGACACTACAAAATACATTTTATTTGCTCTCCCCGCCGGTATAGTGACTAGCATGTGTGCCTTTGGTATACGGCGTTCCGGTCCGATTCCTGCTGGTAGAAAATTTGGAATTTTAACTGTCCTCAATGTTTTTGTGTTCGTGTCCCTGTCGTTCAACGTTACTGAAAATAACTAAAACGTGTATACCGAGTAGAAAATAGAGACAAGTTACTGACAAGGAGAAAGCAGACTTTGGTAAATGAACTTCGGGGCAGTTTTTTGCTAGGTGATAGTGCACATTTAAAGTGTTCATATTACAAACTGGGAGAGCGGAATGGCCTAATACAGCAGAGAAAAAGCGTCTTAAAGTTTTCGACTCGCCGTATATTTCGTACGTTGTGCAAATTCATCAAGTGACTGCGTAGCACAATCAGTAGCATTTCTGACTCACGTGCCAAGGGTTCCGGATTCTATTCCCCTGGAGTCAACTTTTTTTGTTTTTGCTTGAACTAATAAAGTAGCCACTTGTAGCTACAAGTAAAATGTTAATTCACCATATGTTTATAATGAATTAAAACAATAGAAATATTCAAATCAGTTGTAAAATCTTTCAATGTTCCATGTTAACTAGCAACGAAATGTAACCTACTTCGTAAATATTTTGATATCACGAGTTATATGATGGTTACCACAGTCGTTGTGTAAAAAATGTTCTTGACGCTTCGTGCCTACATCAGTTGACAGTGTGTGTATTATAAGCACTGGCGCAAATGGCACGGGAGGATGAGGGGGACATGTCCCCTCCAATCTTGAAACTGAGCGACTGTCCTCCTAATCATCCAACTTGAAATGTGAGTTTTGGGGAAAAATGTGACTATTTGTGTCCGATTGCCACAAAGAAAAATGAGATGAAATTAATATCCCTCCAGAATAAGCCTCAAATCTGCACAGTTCCCAATTTTAAAGACAACTTTGTTCCCATAATCTTCCAGAGTACTGTTTTTCAACTTCATAAATATTTTGAAAAACGCTTTTTAAAAATATGGGAACAGCCTTACCCGTCCTCCCCCCAATATTGGAAACAGATTTTCGCCGCTTATTGCAAGGGGAATAAGTGGGAAATCTTTGGGTATAGTAACATCCAGTATTACCAAAAGGGATTTCCTTCTCATCCCCCTTCTAATTCTCACAGTGTCAACAGATGTAGACACGAAGCGTCAAGACCATTTTTACACAACGACAGTGGTAACCATCATATAACTCGTGATATCAATATATTTACGAAATGAATTACATTTCGTTGCTAGTTAAGTGGAACATTGAAAGATTTTACAACTGATTTGAATATTTCTATTGTTTTAATTCATTATAAACATATGGTGAATTAACATTTTACTTGTAGCTACAAGTGGCTACTTTATTAGTTCAAGCAAAAACAAAAAAAGTTGACTCCAGGGGAATAGAATCCGGAACCCTTGGCACGTGAGTCAGAAATGCTACTGATTGTGCTACGCAGTCACTTGATGAATTTGCACAACGTACGAAATATACGGCGAGTCGAAAACTTTAAGACGCTTTTTCTCTGCTATATTAGGCCAGTGCGCTCTTCCAGTTTGTAATACGAACACTTTAAATGTGCACTATCACCTTGCAAAAAACTGCCCCGAAGTTCATTTACCAAAGTATGCTTTCTCCTTGTGTGATACGTTCGGTGAATCAGTTACTATAATGAGCAGAAGAAAGTGGTCTAAAGCGCTTGCGCGTAGATCACTCTTAAAGGTTTGTTTGAGTCCCACCAAATAAAGGTTTTTCTTTTACCTGTTCTCGAAGTTTCTCTTTGTGTTCTCTTTCTCTTCTATCACATTCGATTAAATAGAACTTCGAATAGAGACGACGTAGAATTGATTTATTGATTAAGCCAGAAATTATGATAAAGATACGACTATGATATTATTATTATTATTATTATTATTATTATTATTATTATTATTATTATTATTATTATTATTATTATTATTATTATTATTATTATTATTATTATTATTAGTCAAAGTGCGAAGTTTAAAATGAGACAATGCAGCATTTACGTAAACTAAATAATAATTTATTTGATAATATTCACTAGTCCACTATACATTTGCGAGTTTGCTTTGGGAAATGAAGTGTATACAACATTAAATAGTAAAAGTATTACAATAAAAAATAATATATTATTAAAAATACTGACTAAGTAATTGGAGTCAAACATGCCTTTCTAGTAATATATAGAGAAAGGATTTACTTTAAAGTGCAATCCACATGAATATTCGAGTTTTAACTCTTTGGGAATCCCATGGTACAATTTGTGCCATACGGGGTGTTTCATGGTACATTGCGTTATAACTCTTCTATTTCAGCTTTTTCGTCCGGTTTTTTTTTCCAAGTCCAGAGGCATTGTAGAAGACCTTACGTATGGTTTCACACCTTCCTGCGTCGAGACATAGATGATGACGTCATAATTCTAAAATATATATTTTCTTTTACTATTGCGGGGCCGGTCTATGTTCATTATTTTTTGGCGGGCTTACTTTTGCACGTAGAAGATTGAAATTTTGCACAAACATTTAGTCCACCGAGTAGTATTTACCAGATTTTTTTCCAGATTTCTGCGTTAAAACAGGGGGGGATCCAGAGGGGCAAAAAGTTTTAAAAAGAGATATTTTACCAAAAAATCCCTTTCTTCGCGATTTTCCCGCCTTAGATATATGACGGAGACAAGTGAATGGTACCGCCTGAAAGGCAGTTCTATTCTGAAGAGAATTGTGTGCAAACCATGATCCTAGGGTAATTATAAATGTCTCAGGGAATGTTTAAAAATTTCCCTCTGTATACGGGAATATGGGACATTGTCGTTATATATTTTTTGGGCGGGCTTACTTTTGCACCTGGAAAATTTGAATTGTGCATAAACATTCAGCCCACCTAGTAGTATTTATCAGATTTGTTTCAGATCTCTGCGTTAAAACAGTGGGGTCCAGAGGGGTTAAAATTTTAAAAAAAGGATATTTAGACCCAAAAAATCCCTTTTTTCGGGATTTTCCAGCCTTAGATACATGATGGAGACACGTGAGTCATACCGCCTGAAAGGCAGTTCTAAGCTCAAGAGAATGATGGGCGAAACATGACCCTAGGGTAATTAGGGATGTCTCAGGAATTTTTTTTACCTGAGATCATGGTGTTTTACGGTAATTTGGGGCATGGTGGGAATTCCTGATAAAATTTCTCCCGCCCTTAGTATTCAAGATATAAACTTGAAATTTGGCACACAAATTCAGTATACCAAGTACTATTTATCAGATTTTTTTCAGATGGCTACGTCTACACAGGGCAGCTCCAGAGGGGCTCAAAGTGCGAGAAATAAATTATCTCCGAAATTTTCCCTTTGACATCATTTTTCCCGCTTCTGTATATGGTATGAGCATGCAAGTGGTACCATTTGAAAGCCAGCTCCATTCTGAAGAGAATGAGGTATGAACCATGATCCTAGGATAAATAGTGACGATGCAGTAGCTGCTTGACTGAATGTCTAAAAAATAGCCCAAAAAGCCGGGTACCGGAAAGGGTTAATGAGACTAGTAATCGATAACTTACACGATAATATTTACTTCCTTACTTCTATAAGTCTTTATTCTTTTACGTATTATAATTCTCTTTAAGTTATATTGCCGTTTCAAAACGTGGACCTAGAAATAAATATAATATTCTATTTGTTAAGAAAACCTTTTAGTGATGATTTCAGGGGTGACCTGAGGGAGAATTTGAGATCGTTTCGACGTAAAAAAAAATTCCCCCTTCGGGACCATATCTTCGACCATGCTCAAAGTGCACTAACAGTGTTTTGGTGTTTTCCGTCCTTCATATATTGACAATCCCCTAGGAAGAATCTTCTGAAATCACCAATGCTTATAAATAGTTCATTACAAATCAAAGGATAATAATGAAATATTGAACATACTTAATATTTTGTTTTCAGATATGGATTTTAGATTTGCAATTCGTATAATGTTCCGTTCTAATCCAATGTGAAAGGAAAGTAATTACCAAAGACTTATTCAAAGAAATATTCCCAGTCCTCTGGTGAAAATACTAACACACTGAAAAAATACTCCCTACAGGATTTGAACACATAAACTGATTACTAGACTATTGACCCAAACTGCTCGACTATTTTATATGCCTTCACAGAGCCTCTTTTGACTTTTGTGCAAAGTAGTTTTCTGCTCCACACTCGCTTTTGTTTATGACGGTATGACTATGAGTTTGTGGTGAATATTTGAACGTTAGAAGTCTTGCAATGTTTAAAAGTCTTTTTCGTATAAATTACATTCAATTTTACGTCCTAATAACTTATATACAACAGGTTGAATCTGTAAAATGATTGGGATTGGAGTGATCGTAAATGTTTTCATAGCTAAGAGTCTGGATATGCAAAACCACTAACGTGGGAATTTATTTATGTGCATTTGGTACCGTGCAATGTCACACTGGGACTGTTATAGTTTGTTACTATGTATTACTTACTATAAAGTCCGGAATAGATCTAAAAGTTGAAGATAAAGAGAGAACAGAAACGATAAAAGCTCTATAACCTTACCTAAATTGTAAAATATTGTATTGAATAATAACAGTAAAGTAAAACGTGCATCGTTTCTTATGTTTACTATTGATGTGAGAAAGAACTAATGAGAAAAGTGATAGAGTGCTAAACTAAAAGGGAGGTTTAGTTTTTCGTATTGTCTGCTTTTACATGACTGTAGACTTTCGTTCAAGAATGCTACTTGCAAGTATTCCAATGTGTTCTTCCCAGACACAGGTAAGTAGATTATACTTCCGTCCAGTGAATCTTGACGGAGGTGCCATGGAGTAGGGGAAAGTCGCTGAGCTTCAAATCAAGGAGTTCTATTCTTCCCTACAGCTGATATATATTTTTTTAAAAAAATATGGTTTCTTCTATATAGTGATTGAAACCTTTGCATTCAAATCAAGTGAGGAATCTTCTGGCGCGGGTTCGATTCTCGCCGGGAGCTCATGTGGTTCGGATTCCACGTTAATCAGTAGGTCCACGTCTCATATAGCCCCGCTGCTGAACGGAACGTTAAACTCAAAATCAACTCATTAAGGTAACAACCAACATTTCAATGGTAGTATCGCAAGTCTCATGAAAGTATCTTCTGCTTTAATTTTATCACTTATTTTCGATAAGAGTTCATCAAATGTAGTGATGCTCATGCGAAAATAATTAAAGGACTTTTCTTAGTCATTGCGCAAATCAATAAACATGGAAGAAAATTCACCTTTAAGCAGTCGTGAGCTTACGTACGGATGAACCCAGTAGGCCTATCGTCTCTGTTTCTTCCTTAGGATTTTACTGGCTAAGCATACAAAAACAGCAAGTTTTTTTTTTTTTTTTTTCAATTTCCATCTTCAACTGCAGCTGAAAATAAAATGAGCTGTTTTCTATGTCTATGTGAAGTGGTTGGGCTGAGACGCCCGCACGAGTCTGCTGCGGGCCCGCAGCAGACTTTTCTGCACGTCTGAACTGGTTGATCTTTGACGCCCGCACGAGTCTGCTGCGAGTCTGTTGCGGGCCCGCAACAGACTTTTCTGCACGTCTGAACCGAGCCTAAGCCCAACAGAATTTTAGAGTACGTTTGTTTTATCTTTTTCCCACCAGTGCACTTGGTTGGCTTTAAAAGTACTTTCTGCTAGCACTCATGTGAACGTTTTAATCCAATAGGCGTCTTATCGGCTTTGTCGTGTAGGTGACGTTAGTTGTCAGACATCTCATCAAATGAGGCCATTGCTGTTTGGCGGCTATTTGAAGTGCTTAGTTGCCACACGCGAACAAGTGTAAGTTAACTGCGGCATGGCAAGAATGCGTTGGAGACAGATTCATCTTTTAGGCGGAAGTGTGCCAAGATAAAACAAATATACTTAAAGCAGGTGCGAAACTCAAAAGTAGAGTCACCTTTGGAATCCTTGGACCAAAAAATATTCAAGAGAGCAATATAGGCCTATAGCTCCTTACGGCCAATGCAAATGGATTACAAGTGATCAAAATCCGTATTTGTTCGGTGTAAGAATTTCAAATTCTTTATGTTGGACTTTGCTCAGCAAAAGGTTTTTAAATCTGCATTACAGCCCCCAAAATCTGGAATTTAGGGTAGGGTGGATTACCTCTAAACGAACTCCCCTCTCTAGCGGCAATTATATAAAATTCTAGATTGCATCTTGTCATGTAGTTTCTCTTTCTTTCATCTCGGATTTGTGGTTGTGAAAATATGACGTTTTCCGTCGGTGTATTCTTTTGGACACACCCTGCATTTATTTAACGTAATTATGCATCATTGACTATGACATTCGGAGCTTGACTTGTTAATCATTCCCATGCTGCAGCGTACACAATATGATGTTAATATCTTAAATTTATGAGCAAGGAGGGAGGAAATTAGCCCTCCTTCCCCATTCCATCAATGCCCTTGTCTAACGGTTATCCTATGTAACTCTAGTCCATACCCTTTCACGTGGTTTCTGTTTCATTTATTTAGTCCCTTAGCTACGAAGATATTACGTTTGCTGGGCAAAAGTTAACCTTTCTGAAAATGGACTTGAATCCCTTGTGCCCTGAACGCCCCATATCTAAAAATATTTTATAAAAACTGATTTGGAACCAAATTTATCCTGCAACCCAAGATTTTTCGATACGCATAAAATTAGTTTGTTTAGTTTGATTGATTACAGTCTTGCATCA
Source organism: Thermobia domestica (assembly GCF_964235325.1). NCBI lineage: Eukaryota > Metazoa > Arthropoda > Insecta > Zygentoma > Lepismatidae > Thermobia > Thermobia domestica. Next base: position 222,680,748 of record NC_137455.1, read on the forward strand.
GTAGCAAGGCTATATGAGACAGGACTTTTTGTTTAAAGTGGCATCCGAACAACTAATTTTGAAATTTTACGTCGAATCACAGTCAAAATCTATACAGCAAATTCCGACGTCTCGTTCCTCTACCCTCAAAATTTAATGTTAAAAGACCGAAAATTGCACCCTGTAGCGTAGTACATACATACAGACAGACGAACGAATTGAGATATAATTGCCCAAGACATTGACGTTCGACACTGATGTTACTATAAGTATCACGCTTTAGTGGTTAGTTACGCGGGCGACTGCCATACCTTGCGCTTTCTCGCCTGATCCCTTCATATATGCTATGCCAAAGTATAAAGCTTTTAAGAAAATTTAGAATTTAGGTGGGAAAGAGGGACGAAATAAACTTTTCATAATATAATGAAAAAAGATATTGTTGGTACAAAATTATTTCTTACCTGAAGTTTCCAATTGCATCTTAACCACATCATCTTAGAATCATCAGAAGCAATTTTCGGATTAACACTTCTACCATCTATTTGGGTTTCAGTTTTTTCACAGCATTGCATTTTTCATAATGATACTTTATTCTTTGAATTAAACCAACCATTTCTTTCTTACACGTTTTGGAACAAGCTCGTATGGTCGTTTTCTTATCTGATGGAGTTTGAGTTACTTTAATAACTTTGCTCCAAATGATGTCCTTTTCTCTTCCCGTAAAACTCATGTTAAACAATTCCAAGTTGTACGAGGACTGAGAACCAACATGTACTGTATCAACGAATGCGTGCGATATTTTAATTTTCAGAACCGCAATTTAGCAAATAATCTTTTGTTTGTTTTCTGAATAGAACACAAAAATTTATTAATATCAGTTATTTTTTTATTTACTTTTTTATATCAGTTCTGCAAGTAGTCCAACCTTCGACTACGACACTTTCTCGCAAGTTAACTGACAAGCATTTAAACAATACAATATATATTAAAATAAGGGGAAAAAAGAGACAAAATAAGTTGTAGATCACCACATTGACCTGCTGTAACCACGAGAAATCAAAACATTCACATGGGAACAAAATGCACCGAGAAAAACATGTATGTGGCGTACGTAAAATCGTATGTTACATTTGTAAATTCTGTAGTTTTTGGACTTAACGTACAGCAAACGTATAATTGAAAACGCATGTTTTATAACACTTTCTGTATAAGTGTTCCATCTATACGTACTTTCTGAATGAAATAATATAGGCGGTCAGGATCTCACATACAAATGGACGTATATAACATATAACTGACGAAGGTAACACACATGTATGTATGTAATATGAGGAAGACTGTTAGATATCAGACATCATGCAACGGCATGATGTAACATCTAAGGGCAGTGCCTATGTAGCATACGGATAACGTACGCTCCGTACTGATTTATGTAGTAAGCTAGAGGATTCCGTATATTTGTACAATATACCGCTGCCCGGAGAAGGAATTTTTCTCAGTGTGGTTTTCTGAATGGGGACCACTTTTTGAGAATTTTCTTTCTTTGGCAGATTTTTTGAAAAAAAATAAAATAAAATAAAAATAAAGATGTGTTTAAAACAAGTCTTAAAAAATACACGTGTTTAAAACAAAATGATTAAAACGTATACAAAATCAATTGTTTAAAACAAGTTTTAATCATTTGTTTTAAACAGTTTGTTTTAAACAAAACAACCCTGCGTGATACTGTGGTATATAGCCTTAAAATTTCGTATACAAGGGATTTTCAAGTATTAATATTGGTTAGTTAGGTAATTATGAGTTTAATGTCAGTTTCAGCACCGACGCTCAAGTCACAAGTGATCTCACCTGAATCGAACCTGGGTCGTATGCTATACGGTGGATAGCACAGAGCTTTCACCAATATACCGAATTTTGGAATTATGATAAGCATATTGGAGTTAATCGAACTTATTGGTACTCGTATAAAACAATGTGATATTAACATCTATGTAGCAACTTATGAATTACATGTTCAACCCTTAGGTGCTTATCAGTCTCATCCTCATTTCTAATAAAATTCAGAAATGTTATAATTTATTTATGTGATACTGTGGAAAACACAAAACACTACTCCGTAAAGTAAGCAGTAATTTTGAAATGGTCTTCATTCTTAATTAGTTCATCTAAACCAATAATTAAATTGGCAGCTTATTCTTTCAGAATGGGTAACAAATTGACTCCCAAGGCCGTAGCCAGACTTAAAAAGTTGGACAAGCATCATTTTTAAATGAAGAATATTAAAAATTACACAATCGTGTTTTAGGAGTGTACAAGACTACTATTAATTATGTTCAAAAGTAATAATTATTAGATTTGGTAATGTGACTATTGAATCTTTATTACATTGTTAAACTAAAGAGAACAATTGTTTGTAAAGCACTCAAAAGTTTTCACGTCAGGATTCCTTTTGTAAGCTAATCGGTTACAGTTATTTTGTTTATTTCTAAGTGGTAAGTTCTAAAAGAATTTCGTAAATTTGTAATACTTCCTTAGTATGCATCATCACATATTCCTACAATGACAAATCCGTCATTGTGCTCGTACTTTTTCATTCTCTCAAAATTTTGCAAAAATCAAAGTATAATCTTATAATTCACTGAATTTTTAATAGTTACAAATTACTATTTAATAATGTATTCAATGTTGTTCATTATTTGGCACTTGGGCATCTAAACTTATGACATCATAATGGAGTTTAAAGTTGACCCCGCTGTACTTTTGGGCGATGAGATGCCAGTACTGATATAATAAGTAGACTTCGGATCTTTAGGTAAAAACCTATTTTTTTCCTTAGCTCAGAATTAAAACTGAAGTCGTATATGAAGGTTTTATGACAAATTAAAGCACTAGTACCAAGTTTTATTTGGCTAAAAATGCCTAATTGTACGTTAGATCCTATTTTTGCCTATTTTGCACGGAATGTGACGCTGACCTGTGCCACACAATTTTAGTAGCCAACATATCATTCCATACTATAGAAAGTTTAACTTTTAAGAGGTTCCTGGAACAGTACTGCCATCATTCGGTCCCCTCTGATTCAACGTACGCAAGAACTAAGTGCAACCCACATATGACGAAGAAATATCCAGAATACGAAATGCCATAGGAGATTCTTATGTTTGGTTATCGGTTGATTAAACCACTGACAACTCAGGACGATCGATTTGTAACTTAGTTGTCGGAAAACTAAATTCTGGGGCACCATCCAGAGCTTACTTTATTTGCGCTAAACAACTTTCAACAACCAATCAGGAAACGATAGCACACTTCGTGGACAATGGGCTAAAAGTACTGTACCCCAACAATCTTGATGAGAAGAAAGTGCTTCCTGCCTATACAGATGCTGCATCATACATGGTTGCTGCAATGAAGTTGTTGAAGGTGTTCTTCCCTCCCTTGTGCGTGCGACATGTCTCGCCCATGGTTTTAAATCGTGCTACCGAGCAGAGAGTAGAATTTCCAAAGATCAACAAATTCTCTACTGTAAAGAAAGTTTTTCTTAATCCTCCATCAAGAGTACGGTCCTTTTAAGAAAAAAAATTCCAGATACCTCTACTGCTTTGACATACATCTAATTGCACTACACACTTCTTGTTCGGGTTATTGCAGAGTTAGGGGGCTCGGGAATACCACTTTCTAAGAATATTGAGCTTATTCAGGAAGTGAAGCAAAAATCGTGGAAGTACTCGGAGAAGTTGAAGAGAAGTGAAGCTAAAACTTGAAAGTGTATTTTGAAAGAAATTGGGGCTCAAGAGTTCGTGTGCAGCAGCAGATATTTTGGCTGAGTAACAAAGTGAATACAAATGCGAAATACCAATCGAACATGCGCCAAAGTTGAAGTTTGTCCCTGTTACGTCAGTTGATGTGAAACGTTTATTCTCTTCGTACAAGCTCATTCTCACCAACAGCGCCACCGTTTCACCGTAGAAAACCTGGAAAAGTGCATGTTATTTACTATAAGGCCAATTACGTTTTATGTAGTGCAGAAATGTGAAGGTATTGTGTTTTGTACTAAAGATTTATCTACAAACATATAGTTTTATTAAAAATTCTTAATTTCAGCAATATTTCAATATTCCTCAGCAATATTTTTGAGCATGTTAAAATGTAAGGTAACATGACGTGTGTGCCTGCATCTCTGTATCTTGAAGTTTATATTCAGATCGTAATGCACCATTCCATTCAAAAATGAGCATCTTTAATAAGAACCTATTTTTTCATTTTTAATGCCTAACTTAGTAATTTTGGCACCTATTTTAGGCACCTAAAACATGCTTTTTTAGAACCTAAAAATCCGATGTCTAATAATAAGTAACATTTTATGTTTACTAAACAATAGTGGTGAAAATTTTTTAAATAGATCTTTCATTTCTGACAAGAGAATTTTGAAAAAATTTTAAAAAAATGGAGTGGCACAACCACAGAAGACCTTTAAAATAAATTTTCTTATAAATAAGTACATACTTTACTTACTTTTTATAATTTAGTACGTTGTCAATTAAAAAAAATCCGAATTTCATGATACTTCTCACTAGAGATACAAGGGCTCGAAAAAAAACCGGCTTTTTTGGGAAAAACTCGGTTTTTTCTGCTTCGTTTTTTGCTTGGGAAATTTTGGGCTTTTTTCAAAATTCTGCTTTAAATTGATAAACCAGATTTTGTTTCGCTTCTCTATAACACAAAAAGTCATTTAATTAGTGGTTGATGCCGACAATAATATAATACCTCGAAAATAAACCATGAATTTCGTAAAGATATTTCACACAGTTTTACTTCTCAACATATTTACATTATGAATTCCAAAGGATTAACAAATGTATATAATAATATTTTTTTAACCTCCTACATACAAAAGTAATCAGGGTTGGCAAGAACCATGGTTGTTTTTGAAATTGCCAAAATCCCGTTTTTTGATGGGAGTTTAAACTAGGCTTTTTTGGTTTAAACCAGGGTTTTTTGAGTTTAGATATTTTGCTTTATGTATTTATATTACATATTGACAGAAATAAGTTTGTTTCGCCTTGGTGTTACTATGCAACAACGGGGTTATACTGGAAGAGGTCACATAAACTTAAAGAAGTCCGGTCAGTAAATTTCTTAAATTGGGAAACTCCCGCCCTAGCCATCGGGAAAATCTCGTCATTACTCTAAATGTAAAACAATAAGGGAAAAATCCTGTTATTGCTTTGCATGTAAAATTTAAAGGTCAACGTATCATAATCAGTACGCTAAAACTGAGATTTTAAATTACAAATTTAGTATGTACATATCATTGAAAGTCCAATCCAAGCTAATGTTGGAAGCTACGTAGGCAATCGATAAATTTTGTCAATTTCTATCAGTATATTTAAGCAACCTTGGCTTCTTTATAAAACAACAAGCATTCAGGCATGCAGAAATATACAATTTTGGTTTCGTTTCGTATGTTCAGGCTTAACATCCATACGTAATACCGAGGTTATCAAGGAGGACTTTCGCTTAAAGTTACATCCGAACCGCTACTTTGTTTACGCATGAAAAAAGGGTTGTGATTCGACCGAAAATTGAACATGGGACACCTTGATTAAAAGGTGAAAAGGAAATAAAACTAATACAGATGGTTTGATGTGTGGAAACGTCACCATGAAGTTTACACGATTCGCATTTTTCGTTCTTTTTATTTTTTATTTTATTTTTTGGTTTAACCAGTTGTTTATTTAAAAAAAACAGCTGGTGTAAACTAGCCAACCCTAAAAGTAAATACTAATTTTAAAAAATACACAAATAACTAGCAAAATTCTATGTAGTATTTTTCAAAAAATTCCATACCCTCTTTTTGGAACAAAATAAAATTAAAATAAAACATAAGAAAAATACTTAGATTTATATGATACGCTTAAAGGCTGCACATCTAGGGCTTTTGGTTTTGTATATTCTTGAAATTCTACAGTTTTATATAACCACCATCACGGTTTTCTCAGTCCTCAAGGTTTCTGAATTTTTAACAAGAGGGATTCAACCTATGAAGGGTGTGAGGCAAGAACATGGTAACCCACAATTTCTCTATTTTAAGAAATTAGAGATTTTCTTCTGCACAATCCATTTTGAAAGTCGGAAAGCTGATTTTTCACATAAGACTATACATGAAGGATTAAACGAAGCGGAATGCGTTGCTGTCTATCTGGTTCTGCCTAGCTCAGCAATTGAAAATTTGTTGGTTACCATGTTCTTGGCTCATACCCTTCATATCATTACGGAACTCTCCTTCCCCCCACCCCCACCACAAAAAAAAAGGACTACGGAATACATTTAAGTTAAGATAAATACAACTGCACAACAAACGTCACTGAGTGGAGCTTTTGCGCTTCTATCGGGAAGTCCGGGATTCAACTCAGCATTCGACCATTCTGACAAAGCTTTTCTTCATTCCATCTGTGAAGTAGAAATAGTGCGTGTACTGTGGGTTGGCCGATTTCCTTTCTTATTGTTTTTAAATCGTTATTACTAATTACCAGTGACTGTTTTGCGAAGGTTAGGGGGGCGGTCTTTCGGACTGAAGCCTGTTCTCCAAAATTACGGAATGTCTAAAACAAACGAAATATCTATTAGTCATGCCTTTACTCATAAACTTTAAGCTCCCGTCAAATAAAAATTACGAATGTTTAGAAAAACTAAACATTAGTAAGAAAAAAAAACTCCCAAAATACTTTTCTAAATCCGCAACTATTTCTCAATATAAAATGATCTTCAAGGTTGTATCCGGAAGATTATTGATAATATATAAACGAAACGAAATATTAGTTACGCTTGTACTCATAAACTCCAAGCTCCTCCCAAATAAAATTAGGACATTTTAGAAAACGAAACAATCAGAGAAACCCCTCCCAAATTACTTTTCTAAATCCGCTACTGATTATTTGTATAAATTAGCATTCAAGGTTGTATCGGGAAAATTATTGCTAAATCGTTGCACAGCTACAGTATAACAGAAATTTGGAAATACGGTTTGACGGATATGTTGAAAAACGTACGCTTTGACGGATATATAGAGAAACGTAAGTTTAACTTTTGCGCTAGAAGCTAGAGTACTAAGCTCTTAGAAATGAAACACGGATGACAAACTGAAATGATCCCGAGAAGAAAAAAATGTCGATAACTAAAAAGTTAAAATAAAGTTAAATAGCCTCTAAAATTACCCTCAAATACTACATTCTTCATGTTAGCTTTAATTCGTAAAACACGTGCTTCATCCATCTTGATGGTGGATTTTAGAGCGAAATATGGCATTTAGGTCATGGAATTCTTATCTAACTATAGAATATACTATAAGAAAGCTATTTAGATAGAAAAATCATGAAAATGAAAAAAGCCAAAATTTCCAAAATTCTCGTTTTTTTCCCTAAAAAGCCGGCTTTTTATGTGAAAAAAACCATCGATTCAAAAAAGCCGGCTTTTTTTGCATCTCTACCTCTCACAAGATAATGGAGTTAGTTCTAATTTAATTAAACCCAAAACAACTATTGTTGTATAATAATTCACAAATTATTGCCTCAAATGAGTTGAACGATTTCTAAACAGTGCTGCAAAACAGGGCTCTCCCGTCATTTTGTAAAGCCTGAGGCGAAACGAAATGTGGGGCCAATGATGTGGATGAGAATTCTATATCCAGCATGAATAAATTATTTTGTACCAACTTGTGTTTTGTATCAATGCTAGTGATATCCTTTTGTTAAGTGCAGTCTATAACATTAATAGTATGTAATTCTAAAAATGACCTGCAGAGTAAATGTTACTTTTCCTGAAGATCTTAACTCTTTCCTTCCATTGTGTGGGACCTGGGCCTCACAATTCCTAGATAACTAGCGACTGTGAAACTCATTGAAAATAGCGAGTACGACTCATTAGTAAATTCAAGCCTAGTGAGGTAATTAACTGCGAGACAGAGCTAGCGAGAATCTAACTGAATAGCAAGCCCAAGCTAGAACTACTGCGAGTGTTAGTGTGATATTCATTGAGATTAGCCAACGCCAGCCCGTTGAGAATAATGAGCCAGAGCGCAAGTAAGCTCCAATTGCAAAATGACCATCTTTGGTTCTTTTTCTTTTTTCCTACTAGAGTGCTCAAAGTTTATAAACAGCAAAAGTGCTAGAAAGACCTTAGTCTGCACGTGGTCGAATTATCCACAGGAACTTTTTAGTTACCTGGTGGAACCTCTATTCGCGTCTTAACAGTTCAGGTCGTTCTGAGCAATTAATTCTTCGTAAACAAATACAATTGTAAGGTATCTGAAGCGACTTGGATTGAATTGAATAAAAAGGTGAACATGTATCCAACTGTAGCAATGTGTCGTTTAATTAGTACAATGAACTGGAAACACAATTTTATTTTTCTCTTTTCACCCCAAGTCACAAAAGGCAAACATCATTTAGTTACATCAAATCGTGAGTACTCAAAACGGGGTGCGAAAGCTTGTACTTCCAACCTCCTCCCAAATCCTGGTATTAAGCAAGAAATGTAAAACATTCTATTTAAATTTTGTTGTTCAGAAAACTCCTGTTTCATATCTGGCTTAAACAACACGTGTGTGCACATGTATACATTAAGTTCATCGTAAATGGGCAAAGAATTTTAGAATTAATTTTAAATTTCGCAATGGTCTGAAAACTGTAGAGAAACGGAGGCGCGACTGCTGAACACCAAAGCATCAAATTTCACAAGACAAAATATTTGTTGACCTCAAAGTCGAACAACTCAAAAACTAGAAAAAAGTATTGCTTTATTAACTATAACAATCTTGTCTCGTCGAAGTGTCAGTTGCTTCTTGTCATAACTTGTGAGATTTGCTGCAAGTTAATCAGAATGTTGCAAATTTCCTATATTTTATTTTTTTATTATATGAAGCGCTTATAGAATAAAGATATTATGTTACATTTTTCGAAACGTTGAATTCTAGTGGTTCATGCAGGTGTTCTATGTTAGTCATGCCACGTAGAGTTCTCGTCCCAGTGATGAAATTTGGAAAGGATGAAGGGTGTATGTTAACAGACATAGTTGTGAAAGTGGATTTTCCCGAAATGTACAATTTGTTACATACCACCTTTATCATCTGTTCGCTTCATATACTTTACCCCTATACATTTTTCTTGACTCGAAATTCGAGACGGGCCGAGGCAAAATCTGTAGAGTCGAGACAACATTTTTTCTAGACGAGTTGAGACAGTCCTAAATCTCGACTCGATTCATCTCGTCCGCATCCCTATTCATTATGTTTATCCCTACATTCCATTAATGCACAATTGGATGTGTTGCAGGAGAAGTGCACGGGTAAACTTAAAAGAACCTGAGGATTTTTGAGCATTTTATCAACAATTTAATAAGGTATATAGACATCAGCCAAATGCCTTATTTCAGCGAGTAAAAATCATATGACATTGTTTAAGTTAAAATAACACTTAGAATTCGAAAGAAGAAGAGATACACATGTTTGATCCGTACAAAATAAACTCTCGGAGGATGTCACTGCGATGGGCATATTATTTGAGTATATGACTTATCATTTATGAAAAATATTCAAATATTTATGTTACGTGAGAGTTCACAGTTTTTGTAAGTGTACATGAAGATGAGGCAAGATGATACAGTTATTTATTTTTATCGCGTGATTAAAGTACTATTCATCGGAAGTCGCAGTTTTATATATGACTTAAAGATTGGTATTTCTAGTACAAACAAACAAGATGACATTGATATTTCCTCAGTGGTTGCCGATGAATATTTCGTAATAATGACTAGGTTAAATATTCCATTTTACTCCACATGCTGAGGCAAGATGATATCTATACTCGAGCAAGTTGATACATCATTTAAGCTTCTCTTAAATATAAGTAATATAGTGTTGAAATTTTCATGCTATCAAACATTAAACATACAAATATTTATTTATTTATTTATTTATTTATTTATAAATCACCAGATACAGCTTAGAGGCCATTTTATACTAGATATCCAACAACAATAACAACAATGGAAAGGATTTGGGAAGGTATCGGCAAGGGCCTCTTTAGTAGATACCATCCCGACATTTGCCTGGTAGGACTGAGGGAAACCCTGTAAAACCTCAGTCAGAATGGTCGGCAGCGAGATTCTAACCCACGACCTCCCGAATGCGAAGCAAACGCTCTACCACTTGAAATAGACCTATATCAAACGTTTTTAATTTACAAAAGAACTGGTAAACACAAATGTTATACTTAGAGTTCTTAACAACGAGATAGAAAAGAAACTGTGTTAATTGTAATTTGAAAATAAAAACCTGAAAAGAACTAATCTACTCATAGTCTATATTCAGATTATTTTTCTCATCTTGTAAATCTAAAATAAAACTGTTACCACATAGTCTTCATTCGCTAATAATCATTGAATTAAAATCGAATTGGCTAATCCTAAAACGATATAGAATGCAAAATAATAATAATAATAATAATAATAATAATAATAATAATAATAATAATAATAATAATAATAAGTGGAAGAAAAATTAAGAAGTGTCCCGAATCGCTATCACTAATCATTCGCCACTTACAGGTATCAGTCATCACTACAAAATTCAGAGAGAAAAGTACCAATACCTTTACAGCAGTTTGTACAATCCTCTTGAAACTACTATTTGCAGTCACAACACGCAATCCAATATGTAGACGGAGTATCGATTCTGAACATACTGCGCAGTTATATTCACATTTGGGTGCTAACACTCCTTAATACTTTTCTCCGTAATTTGTTGTTACTTATTCTTTGAGGCAAGATCTTTCTCTATCACTTTTTTTTTTTTTTTTTTTTTTTTTTTACACGGCACGGAGAGCGCGTCAGAACCCGATTTTAAGTTTTTATAACGTTTAACATTTGCACATTGGAGGCCAAATCCCCACTGCCTCTAGGTTGTAAGTTCGTTGTTGAGGTTCCTTCAGATATCGTGGCAGTAGTTAGGTGAACTTCTCTTGTAGATGTATTATACATCTACAGTACAGGTCATGTACAACCGCGTATATTGTAATATATTTTTTCCGCAATAACTTTGTTTTCGTTATGTATATTTTTTTCTTTGAGTGTTGATGGGAGAAAGAAGTTAGAAACTAAAATTTCTTCAAAATTTTATGCAAAAATAGTGGGAAATAAGGATAATATAAGCCAAAAATTGAAATCACTAGCAACTTTCGGCTCCTACCAATATTGGGTGAACAAAGAGATGATATCACAGGTATTTGGAATCAAGATAGACGTGAAGTTTGACACTGAGATTTCACAATATTTCTGTTTTTATTTTAATGCACGTAGTGCAACAAAATCCTTAAATACTAATTAAGTCAAGATTTTACATCCAAATTAAGTTGTAAAATAATAATTCTTGTTAGAAAACCCGAACTGGCAATGCGAATTTAAGATTAGTCTATATTTTAGATAGCATGAAAAAATGTAAACAATATAACCTAACTGTGTGGCCGAGTGAGTTGCGAGGCGAGTTATTAAATTACATGTCTTCCACGTGGCAGTTCGAGTCCACCTCAATGCTATAATTTAAAATAATAATAATAATAATAATATTTTTTTAAAAATCCCGAATTACGTTAGCACTCGCTACATGGATGACAATTTATATTATGATAGGCTATACTATGAGCTTTAATAGAAAAATGCAGACACTCATTAATTATTACGTAGTAAGTTTTCAATAGATTCAGTGCTTGGTTGTGCCGTTTATGAATGTTATGAAATTACGACGATCAAGGATGTTAATATGTGTGGCCAGAACTTGCGCTTCCAAAAGCCTCAATTTCACACGCTATAAAATAGAATTTCTGCGTTACGCGCCCTTTTCAGCTACTTTCAGTAGATGTTCTTACTACTGTATTTATCTTGAGACAAAACCCTCCTCGAAAGGTTTGCTCTATTGGATACTGTATTTCTGACGGTGCTTCAATTATCAAATATGTAGTTTCATTTAACGTATGCATACGCCAAAACAGTTGAAAACTTTCTCATTCTTTTAATTTTATTTGAATTTGGACCCGAACGCTCTTAAGCCGATTTAGGAGGGTGCACTTGCAACTCCTGAGTTTTTCAATGAATACATTTTTTTTAGTAATTATATTAATTTTAATTTTGAAAAGGTGTAACCAATATTATTTATTTGTTTATTTAAAATTTCCTTGATTTAAACGTAGTCAGTGTTGAACATACTTTCTTTTTTATATACCTGGCAATGTAACTTTCAAGGTCCCCTATCATCTACCTCTCGACTCAGCCATATTGCTTTCAATAAATGCCAAATTACGATTTTTATCAACAAAGAAAAGCTGTTCTACTAAATCTGGTATCAATTTCCTGCCGAGAAGGATCCAAACGGTTATTATTTGCCGAGGAACATCGGACCTTCTATTAATTGGATAATCAGAACAGCCCTTTTCAGGGCTAACATATATATTTCAAAAGATTTCTAACTTGATTTGAATGTAGAGATTTCAATCACTATATAGAAGAAATCGTGTTTTTTAAAAAAAAAATAGCTGTAGGGGAGATTAGAACTCAGAACACCTTGATTTGAAGCTCAGCGCCTTTTCCTTACTCCGTGGCACTTTTGTCAAGATTCAATGGACAGAAGTATATTCTACTTATGTGTCTAGAAAGAACACATTGGTATAACTTGAAAGTAGCATTCTTGAACGAAAGTCTACAGTCATCTAAAAGCAGACATTACGAGTGCACTATCACTTTTTTCTCCTCATTTCTTTCTCAAATCAATAGTAAACATAAGAAAAAGTGTACACTGCTTTACTTTACTGTTATAATTCAATACAGTATTTCACAATTTAAATAATGTTATATTTTTGTCGTTTCTGTTCTCTCTTCAGCTTCAACGTTTACAGGGGGAAAGCAGGCTTTAGTAAATAAACTTCGGGGCTATCTCTCGCGAGGTAGTAATGCACATTTAAAGTGTTAATATTACAAACTGGGAGAGCGAAATAGCCAGAAATAGCGGAGGAAAAGCCTCTTAAAATTTCCGACAAGCAGTATATATGATACGTCGCGTCAAGTTATCGAGTGATGGTATTGCAGAGTGAGGAGCATCTACACTTCACGTGCAAATGGTACCGGGTTCAGTTCCGCTCGATTTATTTTTTGATTTTCGCTTTAACCAATAAAGTAGCCATTTGTAACTACAAGTAAAATATTAATTCACCATTTGTTTATAATGCATAAAACAATAGAAATGTTCAAATCAGTTCTAAAACCTTGCAATGTTCCATCTTAACTAGCATAAAAATGTAACCTATTCCACAAATATATTGATATCGCGAGTTATATTACGGTTACCACAATCGTTGTGTAAAAAATGTTCTTGACGCTTCCTGTCTGTATCTGCGGACAGTGTGCGAATTACAAGGGGGATGAGGGCCCCTTTGGTAATAATGGATGTATGCTATAACCAGTGGCGTCATTTCAGACATCACTTGAGGGGGGCAAGAGCACCACTAACATAAGACTCACGTTTTTTTTTTTTGTTTTTTTTACTATTATATTAGTAGACAACCGATTAAAGTATATGTATTCCTCAAACTCTTGGGGAGCAATTGTCCCTTTTGCTCCCCTAAATTCCTTCTCTGGTTATAACTGTTATCTCGCTGTTGTAGTTTGAAATATCGGAAAGTCACGACTTCTGGAAATATATCGGTAAATCACGACTCAGGTACGATAGTCTTTATCAGTGATGACGATAGAGTAGGAAACGGGATGCGAGCAACTTCTTGGTGTCTACGTCTGCTGTCGACAGACATGTTGTATTTTAATGTAGGTCGAAACAAAACTAATATTTTCGGTATAAAAAAATAGCTGCTCCCTCAAAAAAATTCCTTTGTCTCTCCGCTTGCCTCTATCCACAAGAAATGGAAGCTAGTGCATTAACTAGTTTTCAATTATTACGCATGGCGTACACACTATCATATACCGGACGAGTCAACAATAAAAAAAGAAATTGTTACTGAAATATATTTCAAAATACATCAACATTAAAGACCATCCTCACCTCCTAAGAGTGAAGGAGTCAATCAGAGGCGCCGATCTTGGAGATCGAGGGGGCCCTGCTGCCCCTGAAGTTTGCTTAGAGCTACATATTTGTATTAAACTCATATTGATGTCTTGTTAAATGATATCTGATAAACCTAAATCGACTCCTCAAAAGTTATACAGAAATTTCCATTGACCCAACTTGTAAAATTTCTGTGAAAAAGTCATTTTTAAAATGTTAGCATTCCTCACCAGAACATGATTCGCTGTTAATGTACCTCGATAGAAGTTAAATACGACTTTTTTTTCGCAAAGAATACACATCTAATATATAAAAATGAAACTGATCTTGTGTGTGATCGAAACATGGGAAAGGCTAAAGTGTTAAATGAATTTTGAAAGTAATTATTACCTACCTCAAACTGGAGTATATCGTGATACTTTGATTAAAATGTGTATCCTAAAGGGGGTTGTGGGGATTTATGCGAAAAACTGTCTGTCTAACGATCCTATCAACTTAGGAAGATGAAATTTGGTGCATCAACTCTCATTAAACATAAGCGGTCTGTTGTAGAGCGTTTTTTAAAAAGAAAATCGCGTTTTAACGTGAAAGTGGATCAGTTTCTAAAATGTATTCACATTGACAGCAATGTTTTCTGTTGTTTGTTAGTTAGATTGATATTTGGCATCTCTGTCATTACCGAGGCAATATGAGACATGGACCTAGAGCTTAATGTATGTTTCGAACCACATGATCGCTTGCCGAGAATCAAACCCAGATCAAGCTCATGAAGTACCGTATATTCAAGCGTTAGCAGCTTGAAATAGTGTATTTGCCCACGACATTGTGCCGGTGAATGAGACCAAGACAGTTACAAGAGAAATTGAAATAAAATGAAATGAAATTTTTGAGTTTTACGTTCCACGCTTATGCCGGCGAGGCTAAAGGAGACGGTGATGATGAGTAATGAATGAAATGGTGGAATGAAGAAAGTGGGAGGAAACGGGAGATCCCCGAGAAAACCCACGCACACAATGTTAAGAGAAATTGAATACCTGGAGAGGAGCATTGGAGAGCAAAAGACTCAGGAAAAATGTAATCGAGAATAAAAGAATACGATAGGACGAAAGAGAGGTGGTGGTGATGAGGAAATTCAAATACTTACGATGAAAACTGCAGGAAAATCCGGGAATAGAAGAAGATAAATTTAGGATTTAGATTTCTGGGATTTCGGCATCTAAGGCCATTTAGCCCATCACGTTTGAGGGATGACGTCCCTCGGCGACTACACTATCCGGGGAAGGGGAAGGAAGGAAGCGGACTGGGACCTACAAGTTAGGTACCACCCCGGCATTTGCCTGGTGTGAATGAGGAAAACCCAGGAAAACCTCATTCAGGGTGGATGTAATGAAAAAGCGTTTTACATTTTTCCGACCGAGTGCCCCCACCAGGAATCGAACCAGGAAGCGCTCGCACCGAAGGCGAGAACGTTGGTGATTACGCTACAATAGAAGAAGGTGTAAACAACAGAATTAGCAGCTGCTGGAAAAGTGGAGAGAAGCTTTAGTAGCATTGTGCGACCGTTGAGTACCAATGCATCTTAAAGGGAAAGTTTACAAAACAGTAGTAAGTCTGACACATTATACGGAGTGTGTAACGTTGCATGCTCACACATACAACTGTGGTCCCGCGTTCAATTTGTCAACAGGTAAAAGTCAAACCTTGCCCAATTAACAGACACAATTCCTTCCTTTACCTGCACACAAATCAAACACAAGCACACTAGTCGAGTTAGATTCCCCGATTCTTGTTTTGGCAATAGCAGAGTAAAAGCACTGAAAAATAATATGTTTTTTTTTTCCTGGAAGCAATCAAGCCTGTTTTGACTAGGAGATATATGTAAACTCTCAAAATTCAACTTGAACAATTTATTATAAACAGAATATAGGTATAACAACAACAAGAAATTTTTAAACCCCGTAGCAAAACGATTAAATATTGAAATAACTCCAAAAACTTCCCAACAAATGACAATTTCAACAATTAACATTTAATTTATCCAAAGTTACGAAAATATCAAATTCTTTGAACATTAATTAGTCAAAAGCAACGTGAAAAGTTTCAAAAGATACAATTTTACCCGTATATACATTTACTCTTTCAATTCACTGAAGTTTACCACCCTTCCGGCACTCAGTGACAATCCGGATACACATGAATAATTAATTTTGCTTTTCTTTCCCCAAAACTCACAATATTTATTGGTTAGGTCAGGAATTAACAGTAATACGTCTACTCGGGTATTACGCGTTTGTTCCCACATGAAAATTCCTACTTAAATATTCTCCCAATAATATTTTTAAAGTTGGCATAAATGTGCTTAATGGGATCCGAACCCAGCATGCGCGATCCGAACCAATATATATTATAATGGGATCCAAACCCAAGGATTGGGAGTCCCATGCACTGCTCTGACAAATAACGCGAGGACGAATAAATTTCGAATCTCCTTCTACAGCCAAAAGAGGTTAAATAATTCGTCCTCACCTTATTCCCCAGGACAGTACTAAGAGCAAACCCAATACTCCACGTTAGTAGAAAAATAGCACTCTACTTACCAAAGAAAACACACACAAAATTCTTAAACATGCATTAATATTCATAATATTCTGTTCACACACTAATTGAAGCAATCTTTCATATAGTATCAAGCCAACTGTCACATAATTCCAAAACCATATGTTCGAAAGGGAATTTCAATGTTATATCATATCGAAAAATGAATTTAACTAATTTTCCAAGAGTTTTAATCTAACCCTTACCCTTTCCAATCTTCAAGTGACCGAATTGCTGGGAAAACCCACCCAACAGCTACAGCCACAAGTGCTGCCATCTCTTGAGATTCGAGGGAACTCCTCGTGACAAGCACTCATAAGTGAAGTGGAAGGGCATCTATTGAGTAGAAGCCGTATTACCTAACTCCTACCTTTACATCCAAATATACAATTATAATTCCACCAGAAATCTTTTTTTTTTCTCTTCGACGGAAACGCTATATACGTTACATATAGATCCGTCTGCCCAAAAATTTTTAATTACATCCATCAAAAGTATATGCGTTTAAGGAGAAGAATCTTGATCTTAATTCTAATTACAAATTCCATGCATTGCATGCTTATAGACAAAAATTTTACAACTTACAGTTTCCATCCATCTATACTTTGAGGACGTGCTTTATTACAATGGTAAGATAGATCCGCGTACAAATGAGTATCCATTTTCGGGTATATACTGGAAGATCGTCTTCCCTCATTCTTTCGGACATAACCACAAAAGACATTAGGACCAAAACCACGGACAGCTCCTGCAGGATACAAAAATTAAGCGACACAAACAATTCACACAAACATGTCACAAATATATATAGATAAACATGATAAAATGATCTTCCTTACAAAAAAAATTTTTTTTTTCTTACACCTAAACCTTTTAGTCTCCAACCTGGTTCACGGGTTGTGCATTTCTCGGCAGAATATACCGTTTACAATGCTGAACATGTCTCTTTATTTTGACCTGGGGGTTGTCCACCTTCTCCAACCATAAGGTATTCATAGTTGGTTGACCAACTACATAATAAGGACCCTCCCAAAGTTCAGCAAGTTTAGGGTTGAAATGCTTTTCTAATGATGCCTTCATGAATCTTTTGGTTAAGACTTGGTCACCAACTTTAAAGTTAACTGGCAAATGCCTCTTAGAGTAGGTCTTTTCACATCTTTTCCAGGCGTTCTCCAAATTTCTTTTTATGATTTCATATTTCGTATTTTTATCGACTTCTTCGTCTAATATTCCCAAATCTACTAGCCACTTGACATCAAGCGGGCTGTACATGGTTCTTCCATAGTAGATATCACATGGAGAGAGACCCGTAGTTTCATTAAGACTCACATTGATAGAGAAAGCAATTTTAGATAGTAATTGGGCCCAATTCCTTTGATTCTTATCAATGTACGCCTTCAGAATTCCCTTCAAACTACGTATCGTTCTCTCACAAATGTTCGGAGATGGATTATAAGGCGAAGTTTTTCTGTCCTGTATCCCTAGGCTGTACAGGAAATGAGTAAAGTACTGTGATACGAAATATGTCGCGCAATCATGAACCACCTTAGAGACAAATCCAGTTCTTAAAAATATATCCATCAATATCTTACAAATAGCTTTACTTGAGAGTTTCCTTAAAGGTTCTAAGAATACAAACTTACTACAGGCGTCCACTACAACTAATACATATTCATACCCCTGACTACTAGGCCATTTCCCGGCAATATCAATAAAAAACGTGTTGTTTGGAGCTTTTACATGTCTCGTATAATAATTTCCCTGAGGCAAGGTGTTCCTATCACGAATCCTTTGACATTTAGAACAAGATCTCACAAACTCACTGATATCTTTAAACATATTCGGCCACGTCATACGTCTAGCAATGGCGGCAGTTGTCTTTCTTACCCCTCTATGAGCACCACTTATCAACTGAGAATGGAAATAGTCTAGTATAGTTGGTACTAAACCTTGTGGAACTACTACTCTATAACCATCCCCAATCTTGCTCTTCGTTTTCTTTAACAAGATACCATCTCTCAAAACATACGAGTCTACACTTTCTTTCTTTTTTAATTTACCTATAATTTCTTGAAGATCTTTATCTGACTGTTGATGTTCTTTCAAAGGTTCGTTTAACAACGGCAATTTCCAAAAATTTACAAAACTCAAGTTGACATTTTTACCATTATCTTTGATAACCTCAGCTGTATTAGGTTCATTAGTATAGAATTCTACATGATTTCCTATTCGCGAGAGGAAATCTGCAGCAATGTTAGAACTCGTCCTGATATGGAGAATTTTAAACTTAAACTGAGAAATTTTCTCCATCAGAGTACCGTACTTCCTTTGCCGTTTATGATTATGTAACAACCAAGATAAAGCCTTCGAATCTGTGTAAACTACAAAGAAATTATGCAAATAATATTCGAAACGTTCTAACGCCAAAGATAACGCCTTCGCCTCCAACTCGTACACATTTTTGCTCCAATCTGATGGTGGTATGGCCTTTGAAAACATGTACTGGCATTAATTCGCCATCTTTATTATATTGAGATAATATCGCACTGTAGTTTTTCAGAGAAGAATCACAATGAATAACAAAACTTGAATTCATATCCGGGACCTTAAGGATTACCTCGTCACAAAACGCATCTTTAAGTTTTTGAAAAGCATCATCGTGTTCTTTAGTCCATTTAAATGGAACCTTTGCGGAACGCATCTCCTGTAAAGGTGCAATGAGTTCAGCAAAGTTATGTACAAATTTTGAAAAGAATTGGAAAAATGCACACACCCTATTCAAGCCTTTCCTATTCTTGGGTTTCGGTAAATTTTTAATGGTTTCAAGTCGGTCCTCATCTATGGTCATCGTTCCTCGTTCAAATTGAAACCCTAGATATTTTATTCTGGTTTGAAACAAAAGAGTTTTGGAAGGTGATACAGTTAACCCAGCTTCCCTGAACCTACTTAGAACTTCCTCAACCAGTTTTTTATGTGATTCTAAATCAGGTGTAAAAATTAACACATCATCATAAAATATTTCTAAGTTATCCCCAATTAAGCCATCTAATATTTTAGACATCAAATAACTCAAAACATGAGGTGAAGTTGATAACCCCATTGGCAAACGCCGAAATTGATACATCTTATTTTTAGTTACAAAGGCAGTTACCTGTTTACTATCCTCAGTGAGCAAGCACTGGTAAAAACTTTTCTTGAGGTCAATCTTTGAAAATATATGGTTATTTGATATGCTAGAGATAACATTTTCAAGATTGGGTGACGGAAAGTTCCATGTAATTATCTTTTTGTTCACAGAGCCGTAAGCCACGACTAATCTCTTACTTTGGTCCCTATTCTGGACCAAAAAGCATGGACTGGAAAATGGAGAAGCATTAATCTCTTCTACCACCCCCTCTTTTACTAAATCTTGAATAAAATTATCTAATTCTTTTTGTTTATAGTTTGGTACACTATACGGTTGTAACTTAACTGGAGTTTTATCAATTAATTCAATTTGATAATAGAAATCCTTCACACATCCTAAACGATCCGAAATGACATCTGAAAAGGAAGTTACTAAATTATTTACATAATTTTGTAATTCAGGATCTTGAACTAAAAGTTCCGAAGAAACTTTATAATTACCTTCAGAAGGTGCTGCATTCTGCCCAGAATCAGTAACCTGAAGCACCTCATGATCCACATAGGTTTCCAATTCGGCAGCCAACTGTTGTTCTCCAAGCGCCTGCTGTTCTGATCTGCAAGTCTGATTTTGTAAGGTTCTAGGGAATCGAGCAGCCTCCTCAGCCCCCTTCGAGCATGCGGGAGTGGGATGAACCACGCTATCCCTAGAAGATAAAAAGTTTGTCCGAGGAGTAGACTGTTGTAGGTTAGATGGGGGATTTATAGGAATTATTAACTTCCTAGCTTGGATTTTGTAAAGACTGTTTGACACATCTATCACGGCTTGATATTTTCGATGGAAACTATTTCCCAATAAGAGATCAAACTCTGAAGATGGAACTATATAAAAGTTTTCTGTAAACTGTTGAAAACCCATCCGAAAATATAAGCGAACTCGTGATTTTACTGTCACTTGTTGATCACCAAGTCCTACAACTTGCAAACTAACATCTACTTCTCTGATTTTACATTGTTTTTGCAGATTTCTAAAGAATACTTCACTCACAAAGCAGGACTCGCTCCCTGTATCGAGGATTGTTTTTACTAATTTCCCTTTTATATATGCAGGCACAACCAGAAGATCTCTATTATGTTTATTAGGTTGTGAAGAATTTATATTTTGGAAACCAGATTCATTCACCAATGACGTATGTTCAGAATTTCTACCCAAAGCACTGTTCCTTTTTCGAAAATGTTTGTTTGAACTCGAAGAACTAGTCACAATATTCTTCCTAATGGCACCTGTATTACCTTGATATTGTTCACTACCTGATGACGTATGAGTATTCTTACCAGAAACTATTACATTTTGATTTTGTTCAGGATTTCCGTCTAAACATCTACCTTCTACCAAATTTACCGGTTTATTATTTACACTAGGTTGACTAATTACATTACAAGTAGCCGTTTTATTTGTTATTCCCTTATGGGGATTTTTATTTACACTACCCATTACTGGTCCGACAGCATTTCTCAATTTGTAATAATCGCTACTATATCTATACATATTATCAAAATGTAAAGCTGCGTCCTCAAGCTGTTCAAAAGTCATTGGTACTCCCCTACAGTTGAAAAATTTATGAACCATTGGACTAACCATATTACAAATTAAGTTACAAATCACTGGTTCTTCGAAGTTCATATCCAAAACATGTATTAATGCTAATTTCTCCTCCACAAATTCATACAAGGTTTGATTTTCCCTCATAACACGGTAAAACTCTAAACGCATAAACTGTGTTCTAGCCAAAGGTGAGATGAATTTAATGACAAGTTGTCTACAAATGTCTCCCCAAACTGATCCTGTACCAATCATCGACTGCAAAAGATAATTAAATTCCCCTTTAGTCCGCGCTAAACTAGCTATTAAAATAACATCACACGGTAAATCTTTACTACGCACTAATTTGTCTAGTTTCAAAATGAATTGGAATGACAATTCTGTATTTGTACCGTCTACTAAAGGCAATTGATTAGTCTCGGCTAACAACAATTTATACACCCCTTCGGTTGCTAATTTATTAAAATCAAACTTCAAATGCTCAGAACGCATATTATGTCTGTGTACATTTCGTCTATCTAAGCCTGGAACAGAGGAAGAACGTATCCGTGGCCTCCCACGATTTGGTTCAACAAAGTTACCATCAAAATTTGTCGCAGCATTATGAAAGCAAGGATTTTCAAAAGCTACATAACCTACAAATCCTTCTTCACTACTCGAACTACTACGATCAAAATTATCTATATTTTCATAATTCTGCCTATTATCCATCTTTCCTGTAGCCAGAATGAAAAATTATCCGTAAATTCTTCTCCTTTTACAAACAATAAGCAAATGCGCAACAACTCGTGCCAACTTGTGCTAGGTGCACCCTCAAAAATTTCTTCACACAAATTTATTTTCTTATCATATATCTCCTGATTATTACTCTGCGCTTTATTTATATCATTAAATTCTAATCTAAGCAAGTATATAGCCAAAACAAGTACCACTTGAAGATTGGAAAGTTGTAACGTTGCATGCTCACACATACAACTGTGGTCCCGCGTTCAATTTGTCAACAGGTAAAAGTCAAACCTTGCCCAATTAACAGACACAATTCCTTCCTTTACCTGCACACAAATCAAACACAAGCACACTAGTCGAGTTAGATTCCCCGATTCTTGTTTTGGCAATAGCAGAGTAAAAGCACTGAAAAATAATATGTTTTTTTTTCCTGGAAGCAATCAAGCCTGTTTTGACTAGGAGATATATGTAAACTCTCAAAATTCAACTTGAACAATTTATTATAAACAGAATATAGGTATAACAACAACAAGAAATTTTTAAACCCCGTAGCAAAACGATTAAATATTGAAATAACTCCAAAAACTTCCCAACAAATGACAATTTCAACAATTAACATTTAATTTATCCAAAGTTACGAAAATATCAAATTCTTTGAACATTAATTAGTCAAAAGCAACGTGAAAAGTTTCAAAAGATACAATTTTACCCGTATATACATTTACTCTTTCAATTCACTGAAGTTTACCACCCTTCCGGCACTCAGTGACAATCCGGATACACATGAATAATTAATTTTGCTTTTCTTTCCCCAAAACTCACAATATTTATTGGTTAGGTCAGGAATTAACAGTAATACGTCTACTCGGGTATTACGCGTTTGTTCCCACATGAAAATTCCTACTTAAATATTCTCCCAATAATATTTTTAAAGTTGGCATAAATGTGCTTAATGGGATCCGAACCCAGCATGCGCGATCCGAACCAATATATATTATATTGGGATCCAAACCCAAGGATTGGGAGTCCCATGCACTGCTCTGACAAATAACGCGAGGACGAATAAATTTCGAATCTCCTTCTACAGCCAAAAGAGGTTAAATAATTCGTCCTCACCTTATTCCCCAGGACAGTACTAAGAGCAAACCCAATACTCCACGTTAGTAGAAAAATAGCACTCTACTTACCAAAGAAAACACACACAAAATTCTTAAACATGCATTAATATTCATAATATTCTGTTCACACACTAATTGAAGCAATCTTTCATATAGTATCAAGCCAACTGTCACATAATTCCAAAACCATATGTTCGAAAGGGAATTTCAATGTTATATCATACCGAAAAATGAATTTAACTAATTTTCCAAGAGTTTTAATCTAACCCTTGCCCTTTCCAATCTTCAAGTGACCGAATTGCTGGGAAAACCCACCCAACAGCTACAGCCACAAGTGCTGCCATCTCTTGAGATTCGAGGGAACTCCTCGTGACAAGCACTCATAAGTGAAGTGTGTGGAGTGCAGGGGAGGAAAAGAGAAATCTCTGTATGAAACTCATATGTAAATCTCTCTCTTACTACCCCTTTACTTACAGGAATGTTGTATCATCCAAATTTAAAGAAACTCAAAAGATATGCCAAATAAAATAATAGAAATTACTGAAATTTAGATAAAAGTCGGTAGAGCTAAGATAAAAAAAAATATAATAATAATATATATATATATATATAAATTTCTATAATGCCATTCCTGTAAGTGTGAGTTCCTTATTTAAAGTCCTGTAGCCCCTTTCGGACTTTCTTTGATATGTGGACTTACGCATGAGTTATCTGCCACCTTGGTTTATCAAAGAATAGGTGTGTGATTACCTTACTAGTTTCGAACATCTGATATTAAAGAGCATGGAATCCAGCAAACCTGCAAGAAACAAACAAATTATTCTGGTACTTACCATACCAGCCGAAATTCCGTTAGGGAAGTTGATAACTCCATGTAGTTTAATAAACACTTTTATTATAAACACAGCACTTAATCACTTAAATCACAACACTAAATTGATATTGATATAAGATATGCTCACAGTTGAACTAAAATAGTTTAAAAAAAAAAAAACTTATGATTTTTTTTATCACTAGTTCATAGTTAATAATATGTATTTGTATCTATTGCACAGTTCATCTTCTTTAATTTCCACGTAGGTGTGTCCGTTACTTTACAGCATTAATCACAATTTTAGTGTCTATTCTTTCATGTTGATAGTATTCTTTTAAAACGGTTTCCGTAGCATCCTAAGGTAGATTAAGTCCTTGGTACCTGATTATAACTGAGTCCACCACTGTGTAACCACTTCAAACTTGGTTATAGTTGCACTTCTATCTCTCTCTATCTATATATTTTAATGGTTTGTTGCTGCATACGTAAGATATATGTATTCGTTTCCAGTGTTGTCCGATTGGATCTAAAAATGCATATAGTCTAGAAAACTGACACAGTTTATTTAACTTATTTTGAACACCAATGGTGCAACTTATCGCACTTAATTAAGTTCACTTTTAAAATAAATATATGCACTTATCTTCCGTTGCAACTAACACCGTTGAACATATAGTGTTCAGGAAAATAATTATTTTCACACGAGCAGCAACTTCACAGACTCGATCTAAACGCCAACTGCTTTGTTCCTCCCCAGAATTTCGGTTTTGTAAAAGGGGTTTGACGCCCAAGAGTCGTGCTTCGCCTCAAAGCTACTGGCTTTTCAATATAGATAACCTTTTCTATTGTCTATCTACCTGCTAACGGAACTTTGCAAGGAAGTATGTTTATTTTTATTTACATTGACTTTATACGCAAATAATTCACTTCTTATAGATTGTCACGTAATTTCGAATCAAGCACTAAAATCTGCATTCTTTGGCCTTTCATTAGATACCAAATATGTTATAGTCCACTTCTGATATAACCTTAAAATTTTGCATTTAAAATAGGCCGGTTAATATATTTTCACCACTTGACATATGTTCTTTTCTTATGTGTGTCTAGTCACTGGAGCCCTCTAGCGGAAAGAATTAACAATGTCACTGACAACCATAATAGTTCGGAGTTTTCTGCTTCCGCGTGACAATTATACAAATTATTAATTATAGAATGAAATTAAACATACATCTACTTTACTTACAAGTATATACATATCTTTGCTACCATATACATATGTGGTATGGAGTTGTCATCCTCTATTAACTTTATTTGAAACAATTTCTTAGGGTAAGGATTCCCAGTTCCGTCTGTCCCCAGCAGAAAGCCAAAACTCCACCCTCCAATACCAGATAGTACTTGTTATTTTTTTTTTTTTTTTCTTCACGGCTGAAAGAAAGTTTTATGATACGATATACGGAAGGACGGAAAAGGTAAAACAAACAATACGGGTACGCGTAGCTTTCCAATACATAATTGACTCTTAAACACACTAATTCTTACATATTTTAATTATTATTAGTATTTGATATTACAAACTGCTTCATCTGGTAAACCTGGAACGAATTCACAGCCTGTTTTGCTAGATTCGCTACGCCAGCTCGAATTCTTGTGAAATCGGCGGTCAACCCAAGATTTTAACACATCATTGTCCTTCTGTTTTTATATCTATGTGTTAAATTTTGACAATAGACAAATATCAGTCTTTCTGTCGCCTTTTCGGTAGTGTTACAACTCAGGGTGTTTTATGGTTTTTTAGTTCTATACAGTATTCTTATAGCTGCTTAACAGAAATAAAACAGTAATTTTTAGTTTCAACTCACAATATAGTTGGCTAGGCTGACTAAGCATAGGTGACTGACCTTTTGGAGCTTCGTTGTCTTCTACAAGTTTTCCTTAAAAAAAAAATCTAACTCACTAGAGTCTATCTTTCTATATATGAAATCCAATATCTATAGTTACATTCTCGATATAAACTTGAATCTTACCAATACTTAAGAAATAAAATAAATATGATTCTAAGTTAATTAATAATATAAATAATATTTGAAAATAAAGAAAACCATTTCCATTTTGATATGCAAATTAATAACATTTAAATATACTACTATATAAACTTTATTAATGAAACTAATGTGAGACTGCGTCGTACATTTCCCCCCTTTGAGTTATATATTAATGGACAGGACAATTAATATATTACTCACAGATACAATACTTAAGAACTATAATAACTATGTAATGACTACTTGACAAGTTAATATTCCTAACTTATTTTCAATAATAACATTGACAATACACATATATATATATATATATATAGCATACTGACGATACAGACTTCTTACTACATATGATATTTTTAAGATATGTACATAGACATTGTTATTTCTCTCTTTTTTTCTTTTTTCTTTTTTTTTTTTTTTTGTACGAGACAAGACTATCTCATGTCTGTTGCTCGGATGTGTTATCTTCCTTTTCTTTGTCTTCTCTCAGATGGTATTTCTTTAAGAGAAATGTATTTCTGTCTGTAGTACCCTTTGAATGTGTGTGACGCAAACATCTTTATAACCCTGTATGTCTAATTGTTTGTCTCAACTCTGTTACGTTATGTGCGCTCGCAATTCTTTTTTTTTTTTTAATTGATTCTCTTTACACTCTCGTATCATTCACGAAAAACTCAAATATATATAATTTATAAAAGAAAGGTTTATCACTTAGAGACTGTAAGACTTCTAGTGTGGTAGAGGCTTGTTTCTTTGATCTTAATTTATACCATCTATGCTCAACTCAATCTCCCATTTGGTTACTCAACGACCACCAACGGATGATTATACTCACTAGGTGCTTTCTTGATAATATTAAAAGCTAACCACCGATGAATTTCATTTTGTATCTGATTTTTGTACTTAAGAGGAAAAGGATACATTTTTGATTTTATTGGTGTAGGATCTGTAAGTTCTATCTTATGTTCATAACTTTTAATTGTTCCTGGCTTTTCGTCAAAAATGTCTGTGTTTTATTAACACGGCCGCTAATTTACCCCTTTGTTTATCAGTGAGATCTTTATAGTTATTTACATGTTCATAAATATCTTTCTCAGTGGCCTTTGTGTTGATTTTCTCCCATTCTTCTGGAGACAACACTCTTTCTTTCAGTTCTGTGGGAGTTGGGAATACTCTTTTACCCAACTGCAGTGTAGGGTCACTATCAAATAGCCTCGCCTCTGAATTCCCCAATCCTACCTTAGGAAACTGTATACTTTCTACATTCTCTCCTATCTCACTTTTCTCACTTAACTCACTAATAATGCCACTTTGCAATGATTCCTCTAATTGTCTAAGAACTAAATCATCACTCGATATTTCTTGATCTCTAAAGTTAACTTCAATATAGTGGGGTCTTTGTAATATCAACAGCGCTCTTGAATAATCTAGAATAGCAGCAGATTCTACGAAAAATTGGGATCCTAATATCACATCTTTATTTAATCCTTCTACAATGATGCCAACTGTATAATAAGTTTTCCCCTGTACAATAACCTCAAGAAGAGTTTGACCTTTGACCGTGGCTATCTTCTTACCAAACGCTGATGTAACTTTTATGTTATTTGCTTTTAAAAATGGTGGTTGTGTTTGGCTACCTAGTATCGCTTCAAATAAATTGTTATTTATTGCGGATATACTTGCTCCAGAATCTAACAATGCATTTACAGATTGAGCATAAATATT
Source organism: Thermobia domestica (assembly GCF_964235325.1). Classification (NCBI taxonomy): domain Eukaryota; kingdom Metazoa; phylum Arthropoda; class Insecta; order Zygentoma; family Lepismatidae; genus Thermobia; species Thermobia domestica. The sequence continues at coordinate 222,708,580 of NC_137455.1, forward strand.
TACATTTATCTCTGGTAAAACTACTACATTGTTTCTCACAACTGGGTCGTCTTTTGTATCTAACAGATTATCAAAAATTCCATTTGCCTCATTAAATGTTTCCCTCTCTAATTCTACCTTTCTACCATCTTTCAATAACAATGAAATAGAGTCTTTAGTATTACTTTCAAAATTTTGAGTACTATTTATTTCTTCGCATTTTACACATTTATTTTCATTCTCCTCAATACTTTTAACATATGTTTCATTATCGTCTGCCAAGTCAGAACTATTATTTGCGAGCACACACAGGGCTTTATTCGTCTGTTGGATATCAGATGTTCTATTCACAAGTACTACATCCAACTTTCCCGCTGTATGCGCTGGAAAGCATCAGTTGTTATAATGAGGACCACCTGTCACACTTGGTGCATTTTGGTTAGTTTGGTAACCTTGTCCTTCGCTATTATGATAGGTTTCTAGTAGTTGTATTTGTTGCTCCGGAATGTAGTTGTTTTGATTCCGTGTACTGTTGTTATTTCCCCTTCTCGAACCTCGCTGTCCCCTGTGGTTTTGTCTATTTTCAGGTGAAGGGTAGCGCTCATTACGGGGTGATTGACCTCCTTCCCTTCTCCCGTTATGACCTGAATTTGGGCTCTCATTACTATTGCCTCTATTGTCTCTCTGTTGCTGTCCTCGTGTGTAAGGGACATTCCTTCTATTATTCCTACGAGGATGTGTGTCTACCCTCTCAGAGGACACTTGCAACATATTCATATTTCTACGAGGAGGAAATCTATCTCGGTCGTAATGAGTTGCCTGTACTTCGTTCACAATCGCGAGTAAATCTGTAAGAGATTGTGGTTTCGAAGCCACTAAGGTCCTAAATATATATACTGGAAGTTTTCTCGGTAAGAGTTTCAATAAGCAAGATTCGTCTACAGGAGGATCCAATATTGAATTTTGATGTAGGATGTTCAACAGAAAATCAGAAGGATTTTTATGAACCTTATTGTCGAATTGAACTGTTAACAAATTAGCTCTTAGTGTAGCCAATCGTTCCTGACTTAAGTACGTTTCTCTAAATTTAATCACAAACTCTTCATACGTAACAATTTTCTGACGCATGACTTTGAACCACGAAAGTGCTGGCCCTTTTAACGTTCTACTAATGAATGACAAACGTGCTTCATTAGGTACACCTGTTAATGCGAAGTAATTGTCTAAGTCTAGCAAAAAGTTATATGTTTGGGGTTCGTCCTCTGTACCCTGATAATTTGGAAGGCTTAGATCACGATGAATAAAAGGGTTCATGAATGTCGACAACTGTGCTGTCTGATGATCGAGTGGTGAAACAGAGGATGCAGGTGGTGCTATGCTCGGCGAAATTGTTTCATTAGGAATAGTACGTGAACATGAGGGCATAGCCTGTTCTGGTGGAATGCTAGTGTGTGAGGAGACTTCTACGCGATTTGACTCAATGATATTTAATCTGGCAGAAATCATTTCTTCTATGGCCTCTACTTTTCCAGTTATTCTCGAATCTACACTCTCAATACTGTTTCTTAATTCATCCGTTACATTCGCGTGTACAGAAATTATGTCACTTAATTTTGTCTCTACTTCTGCCCGATTTCTTTCGACATGACCAATAATATTATCACCTTGCTCTTCTAAAGATCCTATCTTATTTCCTAGATCATTTCTAACTTCTTCTAAATTTCTAGCTGTCTGGTCTAAATTTTCAGAAACTTGATTTACTGTTACATTTAATTGTTGTACGGTGTTCTCTATATCGTTATGTAGTTGTTGCTCTGTATTTTGTAGTGACCTACTCAGCCTAGATTCAAGCTCTTTCTGTGAATGTTCTAAATCCCTTCTTGTATTTCTCAGTTCTTCATTTGTATCTTCTAGCTTACTAGACAATGCACTAATTTTACTATCTAACTCCTGGTGAGTTTGTGCTAGTTTAGAGCCCAACTCTTGCACCTCTTTCCTAATTTCGGTTTTCAGTTCACGCTGTAACTCTTGTTGAGATCTATCTATCCTACTATTTAATTCTTGCTGAGATTTATCAATTTTGTTATTTAATTCTTGCTGCATTTGCATCAAGAATTGCAACACTGGGTCTGATGAACTAGTTGTGTTTCCTATCCCATCTGTCTCATTGCCTACTTCTATGTTTTCGTCTCTCACTTGAATTTCATCTCCCTGATCTCCTACTTCTGTAAATGACATACTTTGCGCTTGTTTTAAATCTCTAAGTTCTTCATTCATCTTTCTGCTTTTCAGCCTAGTCAAAACCATCAATTCTAATTAATCTAATGAGTTCACTAATAAAAAGGAAGGAATCTCTATTTTATCTAAATGTTATCTCTATAAAATTATCTCCCCCCTTCAAGTTTACAACTTCTCAAGTATTATATATAAACACATTTCTACACACATTTTACTTTTATATCAATTATGTTTTGGAAAGCATTTGGGACAAAATAAATACATTGCACGAGAATTTTACTAATCTTTAAGTAATCACACACTCGGTTATATGCTAGGATGTGAACAACACTGTGTAACCTGCACACTTCTTGCTAAACACGTAGGGTGTTAAAACATTTAAGTAAAGAAATGATCAACGTGGTTAAGCACTCACTCATGGACGCCAACATGATGTGATTGTACTGCGCCTTTGTCTGTAATCCTAGCATATAATATTGCTACTACGCTAGGTGCCAAACTAATGTGTAAAATAACTATGCACACAAGCGTAGTAATTGCCCTTACGCTGGGAAGCCAAAATTATGTGGAGTGCAGGGGAGGAAAAGAGAAATCTCTGTATGAAACTCATATGTAAATCTCTCTCTTACTACCCCTTTACTTACAGGAATGTTGTATCATCCAAATTTAAAGAAACTCAAAAGATATGCCAAATAAAATAATAGAAATTACTGAAATTTAGATAAAAGTCGGTAGAGCTAAGATAAAAAAAAATATAATAATAATATATATATATATATATAAATTTCTATAATGCCATTCCTGTAAGTGTGAGTTCCTTATTTAAAGTCCTGTAGCCCCTTTCGGACTTTCTTTGATATGTGGACTTACGCATGAGTTATCTGCCACCTTGGTTTATCAAAGAATAGGTGTGTGATTACCTTACTAGTTTCGAACATCTGATATTAAAGAGCATGGAATCCAGCAAACCTGCAAGAAACAAACAAATTATTCTGGTACTTACCATACCAGCCGAAATTCCGTTAGGGAAGTTGATAACTCCATGTAGTTTAATAAACACTTTTATTATAAACACAGCACTTAATCACTTAAATCACAACACTAAATTGATATTGATATAAGATATGCTCACAGTTGAACTAAAATAGTTTAAAAAAAAAAAAAAAACTTATGATTTTTTTTATCACTAGTTCATAGTTAATAATATGTATTTGTATCTATTGCACAGTTCATCTTCTTTAATTTCCACGTAGGTGTGTCCGTTACTTTACAGCATTAATCACAATTTTAGTGTCTATTCTTTCATGTTGATAGTATTCTTTTAAAACGGTTTCCGTAGCATCCTAAGGTAGATTAAGTCCTTGGTACCTGATTATAACTGAGTCCACCACTGTGTAACCACTTCAAACTTGGTTATAGTTGCACTTCTATCTCTCTCTATCTATATATTTTAATGGTTTGTTGCTGCATACGTAAGATATATGTATTCGTTTCCAGTGTTGTCCGATTGGATCTAAAAATGCATATAGTCTAGAAAACTGACACAGTTTATTTAACTTATTTTGAACACCAATGGTGCAACTTATCGCACTTAATTAAGTTCACTTTTAAAATAAATATATGCACTTATCTTCCGTTGCAACTAACACCGTTGAACATATAGTGTTCAGGAAAATAATTATTTTCACACGAGCAGCAACTTCACAGACTCGATCTAAACGCCAACTGCTTTGTTCCTCCCCAGAATTTCGGTTTTGTAAAAGGGGTTTGACGCCCAAGAGTCGTGCTTCGCCTCAAAGCTACTGGCTTTTCAATATAGATAACCTTTTCTATTGTCTATCTACCTGCTAACGGAACTTTGCAAGGAAGTATGTTTATTTTTATTTACATTGACTTTATACGCAAATAATTCACTTCTTATAGATTGTCACGTAATTTCGAATCAAGCACTAAAATCTGCATTCTTTGGCCTTTCATTAGATACCAAATATGTTATAGTCCACTTCTGATATAACCTTAAAATTTTGCATTTAAAATAGGCCGGTTAATATATTTTCACCACTTGACATATGTTCTTTTCTTATGTGTGTCTAGTCACTGGAGCCCTCTAGCGGAAAGAATTAACAATGTCACTGACAACCATAATAGTTCGGAGTTTTCTGCTTCCGCGTGACAATTATACAAATTATTAATTATAGAATGAAATTAAACATACATCTACTTTACTTACAAGTATATACATATCTTTGCTACCATATACATATGTGGTATGGAGTTGTCATCCTCTATTAACTTTATTTGAAACAATTTCTTAGGGTAAGGATTCCCAGTTCCGTCTGTCCCCAGCAGAAAGCCAAAACTCCACCCTCCAATACCAGATAGTACTTGTTATTTTTTTTTTTTTTTTTCTTCACGGCTGAAAGAAAGTTTTATGATACGATATACGGAAGGACGGAAAAGGTAAAACAAACAATACGGGTACGCGTAGCTTTCCAATACATAATTGACTCTTAAACACACTAATTCTTACATATTTTAATTATTATTAGTATTTGATATTACAAACTGCTTCATCTGGTAAACCTGGAACGAATTCACAGCCTGTTTTGCTAGATTCGCTACGCCAGCTCGAATTCTTGTGAAATCGGCGGTCAACCCAAGATTTTAACACATCATTGTCCTTCTGTTTTTATATCTATGTGTTAAATTTTGACAATAGACAAATATCAGTCTTTCTGTCGCCTTTTCGGTAGTGTTACAACTCAGGGTGTTTTATGGTTTTTTAGTTCTATACAGTATTCTTATAGCTGCTTAACAGAAATAAAACAGTAATTTTTAGTTTCAACTCACAATATAGTTGGCTAGGCTGACTAAGCATAGGTGACTGACCTTTTGGAGCTTCGTTGTCTTCTACAAGTTTTCCTTAAAAAAAAAAATCTAACTCACTAGAGTCTATCTTTCTATATATGAAATCCAATATCTATAGTTACATTCTCGATATAAACTTGAATCTTACCAATACTTAAGAAATAAAATAAATATGATTCTAAGTTAATTAATAATATAAATAATATTTGAAACTAAAGAAAACCATTTCCATTTTGATATGCAAATTAATAACATTTAAATATACTACTATATAAACTTTATTAATGAAACTAATGTGAGACTGCGTCGTACAAGTGGAAGGGCATCTATTGAGTAGAAGCCGTATTACCTAACTCCTACCTTTACATCCAAATATACAATTATAATTCCACCAGAAATCTTTTTTTTTTCTCTTCGACGGAAACGCTATATACGTTACAAGTGGAATGTTGGATGACGAAGAGCGAGGAACACAAGTTGCATATTGGGGAGATGAAGAAGTGTGATGGGTGTGTTGAGTGATGCGAAAGAACAGAATTAAAAATGAAATAATCCGAGAAACAGTAAAGGTGAGGCCAGTAGCAAAAAAAACTACAAGAAAGTAGACTGAAATAGCTTGGGCATATAAAAAGGAGACCTTCGGAATACGTAGCTCAACGAGTGGATGCTACGAAACCGAATGGGAAACGAGAGCGGGACCCGCCAAAGAAAAAGTGAGGAGATTGTCCGAAGATTGTCTGGTGTAGTGTGCTGTAACGTTGGCACAGGATAGAAACAGATGGATGACGGCAATTCCAGACCACAGCTAAATGGGAAAATAAATTAGCAGAAGAAGAAGGATACGTGTATATACACTTTTTCTATGAGTAACGGTATTTCTGATTCAGACTATAAATAGTCAAATAAAATTTTATTTTTCTTTCGTTGGATCTGAGACATTATTTACTAACGATATTAATACACGCATACGAAGAAATTATAAGTGCTTTAGCTGCATATACATTGTATATTACACATACTTCAAAATTACAACTAATAAATAATAAAACTGAAGAAAACGAATAAATACAGGATATCCAGCAAAGGGGTTTACACTGTTTGAACTTTAATAACTCGAACCAAAGTAAAATATGATTTTAAGTCACAAAGATCTTCAAAATATTACTGATGAAGTTCTAGTGTGGAATATGTTCAAAATGCCCTCCACTTGCAGCAATATATCGTTGGCAACGATGAGGAACAGATCAAGAAACAGGCAATATTGTTTCCATTGGAATGATTTCACAGGCAGTCTCAAACTCTCAATCGCCTCTCTCATGGCATCCAGCGTACATGATTTTGTGGCGTAGACAGTATTTTTTAGAATTCCTCACAGAAAGAAGTCTAAAAGTGTTATTAGATTGGAAGATTTGTGTGAATACTGTACACTTTCTCGTCGGCTTCTCAACAATGTTTCATCCAGGAATTGCCACACGTCTTGATGGTAATGTTGGTGTGCCGTCTTATTGGAAAAACAATTGTCCTCTGGGTGCAGTTGATGAACTGCTGGCACTCCTGCAATATGTTAAGATACTCTACACCTGCCACCCAGGGTGCGAAATCATCTCATTCAAAGTGAGGGGAAAGTTCTTTTAAACGTAATACATGTACACAAAATCATAACCTATCAGAAAGAAAAGAAGCTAACCTAAGCTTACCAGCTTGTCGTAAAACAGTCATTTCCAATTATGCTATTCCGTATTGAATAAAACTTGAACATTGCAAGGAAAGTGTACTCCGAACTAAAACTTTGTGCTGTATTTTATTGACCTTTAATGTGTTCTACAAGCTTGCATTAATAAGCCATCAAAAATAAAAATAAGGGTATTGTTCTAATTGGTGACCTACCAGGCTAGGTTATTCTTATTATCTAGTGTTACCCCTAAAAATAATTGGCCATTTAAGTATTTAATTTTATTTTTGTTCAAATATAAATCCGTGTTTATTTGCTCATGTCCTTTATTAATATGCACCGTAGTTAATACATATGTAATGTCTAAAAGCAACTCTAACATAAGTATGGTTTGTCTTCTCTAACATAAGTATGGTTTGTCTTGAAGTTAGCTTACGATATAAACCTTCAAATTTTGCCACTGTTTGTTCACTTGATTCTTTTCTGACTTCGGCAGAAGACAAATAATCAATTATGAATAGACAGTCTCTATATACGGCTAAGAGCACATCTTTTTTTACTGGAAATCCAACGGATTCGAAACAGTTTCTTCACTTTCAAAACACCTTCAATGACTTTGGCAATGTTTTCGAGGCGAGCAAATTCAGAAGGCTTACCGAAGACTTTATAAAGTTCGTCAAGCAGATTTTCGAAGTGGTGTACTGTGTTCACGACTCAAAAACTTTTTCTGTTTTCTGTTACTAAATCAAGCCTATGAGCCATGCAATGAATACTGACTAAGTGGGGAGCAAAATTTCTTCTAATACAAGCAGCAGCTCCATCGTGCTCATCTATGAAAACCGATGCGCCATTTGATCCAAGACCCACAAGTTTATCTTTAATAATATCAGAATCAATTACATCCTTTGCGAAAGCTTCAATGATCTTCATTTCTATTGCTTTTGCGTCTGCCTTCTCAATGCGTACTAGTTTGTGAAAATAGCTTCGAGCAATATTCCTCTCATCCACGTACATAATATACAGAATCAAATGCTTTTCAGAGAATCGATCTGTAGACTCATCAACAGATATAGAAAAGCAATCAATATACTTCAAAAATGTTACCAATGTCTTGTGTAGCTGATCTGTAATGAAATGTGTTATCCAAGTAGGTGAATTCCCATGTCTAAACCATTTGCACGTTGTAATTTGATCAGTTCTGGGTGATCCCTGAAACTCCAACCTCGCCTTGCATTAATATATACAGTACGGTATGAAATACTTTTATCGTTACATCCAATTGCTGCTCTTGCTTTCTCAGACACGTTTCCCGTGCTGTTTCTGTGCTTTTTCCAGTGCCTTTTTCTGACTTCTGCTTCTAAGCAGAACCGATGAACTGAACTTAGTTCATGTCTGTATACGGCATCCAAATGTTTCTTTTTATTTTTCCGAGAAACACCTTTCGATGATCACGTCAAGTCATTATTGGCAGTTTTAATCTTATTGCTTTTACACACAAAAGAAGCATGCAGTTTACAAACATTACACATCATCACCCCCTGTCCTGCTTTCATTTCGAAAATAAACCATGATTTATCATGTTTCCACGAATTCTGAAATCCTTTCCATTCCATGGACGGTTGACTTTCTTCTAACAATGTTATATTTCAGTTCATTTTACTTGACATTGTTATCACTTCCATCACCCGAACTCTCTGACAAATGTATTTTAGAAGCTTCCATCACATTTGCACTAAAAACACTTCTTTTCACCTTCACCCGTTTCACCACTACTGAATTCGTCACTGATTTTGTTCGTGAATGGGACCCATTATTAGTAACATGTCACTATTTAGTTTGCCAACTTTATTGTCTGACTCAGAATTAACGTTGAAGTATTTTGTAATTACATTATTCATAGCACTCTTCCTACGTTTCATTTTTGTTGCATTCAAGAAGTCAATAACACCGCACTCAAGTATGATCACCTTAGTAGTAGGAGGACAAAAAATAATAGTTACTTCGGATCTCATCTCTATTTTGTTTTCAGCGTTGCCAGATCAAAGTACAGTTTAATTATTCACTGCATTTTTCATTTTGCTTAACGCTAACTGCACTTCGATGACTTTCGTTATACTTTTCCTACTGAAATATTTGTAAATATATTGATAAGTGTGTTGAACTTCTATTAATGGGGTACGTGTGCCTTTGAAAGTATTTTGTAGGGAAACTAACGTTACATTTTCAAGAAATATGTATGACTTCTGACAAATATCTGCATATTATCTTCCCCCCAAGTAACTCTGCGGTGGAGGGGATTATTTTCAAAAAGCAGTAAGTGAGGGGGAATTCCCCCTCATCCTCCCCAGGATTTCGCACCCTGCTGCCACCGTTCTTTTAAAAAGGAATGACCCAACAAATCCTCTGACAGACGTATTACACCGCATTCATAATCCAGGAAGATTAACAGCTCGCCTCCCGTAACTTGGGATTAGCTCTTTCCCAGTTGTGGCAATTGATTATTTCATTCAATTTAAAAGTCGCCTCATCAGACCAAACAACAAAATCACTCAACTGTTCATTAGCACAAATCCATTCACAAAATTGGAGGCGCCTATCTGGATCATCTTCACTGATGCGTGAAACAACCTGAGAATATAGGGTTTCCACTTTGCTTGCTTTGAAAAGTGATGAACACTTCATTAGCTTACACTTGATTCACTCAGAGCTTACCTTGTGGACGGAGATTTTGTGAAACTTTGTAACGTTGCTTCCACCCCAATTTCGTCCGCTGCTGATTTCTTCTTGCCACATCGTCCCTTCTTCAGATTACACACAGTCTCTCTCAAAGTTGTTGCGTAATTTCGCAACTGTTACACATAACGGTGGCGCAGTATCAAATTCTGCCCGCCATCGTCTCTGCACTTCTAAAAGGTTCCTCACATTTCCAGAAACATTTTAAAATCCACTTTCATTGCTCAAAGGAAAGGTTCCCAGCCATCTTGTCAAGTATTTATCGTTATTGGCAACTGAACTGAAATTTTAAAAAATAAATAAATGGAAAAGAAAACAAAACCAAATTAACGGCTACGCACACACTAGCCGTGAGAGTGCCAAATAATAACAATTTGATGAGATTATCTTTAATACCTTCTTTGTTATTAACATTCAAACAAGGCAATCCCCATTGTGGAACACCCTATATATCATACTTAATGTTAGCAGGAATTGAAGAAGACGATATATGGGTGCAATTACTTTGATCGAAGTTGTTAATAGAAACCGCGAAATATTTCCTAATACCAGCAGTAAAGAATAAGAAATAATATTTTATGATAGCTGTTATATTTTAAATGGCTTTAGTAATCTTAGATATCCATACTTTGATATTTTACTGTCGACAATAAAATGGTGATAATAGTACTTCGTCATTTGTCATTTCGTTTCGCTCTCTCTCTCTCTCTCTCTCTCTCTCTCTCTCTCTCTCTCTCTCTCTCTCTCTCTCTCTCTCTCTCTATGTCTCTGTGTGTGGGGTGGGGGTGGGGGGGCTTTATCCTAGAACTATTAAGATTATTTAGTATGACTCATAACTAGAAAGCTGAGTATCATAATAAAAATGTTTTAAAAGATTTACTTATTGACAATTGACGTTTCTTTTTACTTAACGCGGACATCACGAACCAATATAAAATATAATATATTGTGTAGTGACCTTCAAATCGCACCTCATTTTTCGCCTACTCTTGCATTCTCTTTTGAAGTTCAACAGTATTTTAAAATACAGTATTCCGCCTTATGCAGAGTCGTTTTGACGTACGATTAATAAACTATTAAAGGCCTTACTATTGCAGGAAACCAGGGCGGATCTAGGACCGACTTCTGGGGGGGGGGGCAGTGGGTTGTCATACTGCTACTTAGAGCTACTTTTAAGAGCTTCAAACTCTGGGATGGGTTATATATATATATATATATATATATATATATATATATATATATATATATATATATATAAAATAAGAAAGTTTCGCCGATCGCTACCCTGGATCCGCCACTGCAGGAAACATATGTTAGTCGAAGTCTAGTATGGCACTAATCACGCGTCTCTGTATAAGGCATATTATTTTTATTAAATAATATTTTGTTCTTTTCTAATTCTTTTAAGACAGTCAGCCTTGCGATTAACAGTAGAGCTCGTTAAATCTTGAACTCTTGCCCATTGACCTTTCTTAAACTCTCTTAGTCGTTTAGATATACACTTTTTTCCTTTGTTCTCCCTTGATGCAAGCACAATATTGAATATTCATAAGTCTATACATTAAAAAGACTGTTGCTATGGCAGTCATTATAATAATTTATACTAAGAGTTGTTTGGAGTTCTGAAAATTAAGCATCTTAAACAATTTCATTCCAAATTGCGTATTTTACTTCTAAAATAATGAAGAACATACATTCTAAATAAACTAATGCTTTACATGTTTATAGTATAAATAAATAGAATGTAACTCTGGAGAACCCCAAATACCTCAGTCTCTAACTAAGCAATAGGATGTCTGTGAGACAACATACAATTAAAACTTTTGAATATACAGGGTAGTGCACTGAAAATATGTAATACAATTTAAGTACGAAAGTTTAGTGTTCCAATTTTGGCATGTGTAACGTAGATTCATGCATGTCTCAGCTTTCGTGAGTACTTCGCATGCGCGGTGTGATGTTCGTTTGTTCTCAACATAGCGGTCAACGCTGGTAAAGCTTGAGCAGAAAGTGAAAATTGTGTTGATTTTTTTACGCTGAAACAAAGAGTATGACTACAACCAAGGGCGGATCCAGAGGGGGGCGATCGGGGCGATCGCCCCCTCCCCCCCAGAAGAGCAAGCTTTCTTATTTTATATAGATAAATAAAATCCATCCTAAAGTTCGGAGCCCTTAAAAGTAGCAGTATGACAACCCACCGCCCCCCCCCCCAGAAGTCGGTCCTGGATCCGCCCCTGACTACAACACAGGAACATTTTCGTGTTCATTTTCGTACCAGATGGGCATCTTGCAAGCACACTGTGTATAGAATATCCACAAAGTGTGAAAGTAATAATAGTGTTTTGGAAAAGAAACAACCCCCTCTCTTCACAGTCCGTACTCCAGAGAATCGCCACGGTACAAGTAACCTTGTTACGGAGCTTCAGTAAGTCGACCAGAAGAGCTTCTGCTGAGTTAGGCATTGCACGTTGCTTTCTTGCAAGAATAATACAGAAGGATTTGTAGTTATTCCCACACAGAATTACAGTGTTGCATAAACTAATCGTGGCAGACGAAGGTGGGGGATTTCAGTTTGCTGAATAGGCTGTAGCGCAAGATTTGCAGTAATTCACAACACATGATTCTGTGATTAGGTTTGCGTTCACCTAAAGCAGAATGTGAAAATTTGGCCACGAGATGTTCCTAATGTAGTGCATGAGACAGAAAATTATGGGGTTAAACTGTGTGCCTGGGCTGCGATTTCCACCCACGGATCATTGAGCCATATTTTCAATGAGACAGGCAGCAGTGTAAGCTACATGGACATGTTGCAAAATAGTTTTGTTGCTCAACTCTATGCAACAGGATTACCAATGGAAACTCAGTAGTTCATGTAAGACGGAGCTCTACATTATACAGCCTTATATTGGCCTTCCTGCATGAACATTTTCAGCTCTGTGTGATGGTCCATCGATATACTGAACGTTTTTCACATGGTGTAATGTGGTTGCCATACAGTCCGGATATTAACCCTTGTGATTACTTCTTATGAGTACATTTAAAGGAAACTCTCTACCAGAGCAAACTACAAAATCTCATGGAAATGTGAGCAACCACTCTGACATTTTTTCAGGGAATTGTAGAGGACTTATGTCGTAGGATTATAAATAACGTCAATGTTCATCTCACAGAGATGATACGCTAAAAAGATAATACGTTGAACATCTCCTTCAGGGTCATTAATCATGCATATTCCAAAGAATAAGTCAATGTTCAGTTGTATCACATATTTTGTACATTAAAAATCAGATTAGGAAGTTTAAATGTATGACATTTCGTGCGCCACCTGTATATAGTTCGACTTGGAACCACAATAAATATATAATTGGAAGCATTAAAATTTAAAAGGAAAGATAACACTACTGCAATCAGATGCGTGGATAATAATGCGTAGCAGTGTTTGTTCTCTTGTTGATATGTTACAATCACAATATAAAATCAATCATGAGGTTCTACAAATAAAATATACAGGGTGTTTCGAAACAACACCGACAACGTTTGAGAGGTGATTCCTGACACCAAGATAAGACAAAAAATATCCTGGGTGCACAAATGCCTCCTTTAGGAGTTACAGGCTGCCGAAAACATGAAAAAATAAATTTTAAAGATCCATAGCTCCATTACTATGGGGCCTATCGTAGTCATGTCAAGACTTCACTTAGGAAGTAGTATGTGCCCTATCCAAATATCTATATTCCAGAATCCTGCGGTTCTTCCGTAACCATTTTTATAGAGGTAGTTCGTGTGTACTTCCAATTATGTGTCCGTAGGCAAACTCTCTTTATAAAACCGGTTGCGTGAGTACCTTTAGGATTCTGAAACATGGATATTTGGATAGGGCACATACTAGTTCATAAGGTGAAATCTTGACCCGACTACGGTAGGTCCCATAGTTTTGGACCTATGAACCTTTAAAGTTAATTTTTTCATGTTTTCGGCAGCCTATAACTCCGAAAGGAAGGAGTTGTGCACCCAGGATGGTCTATAAATTTTGTCTTATCTTGGTGTCAGGAATCACCTCCCAAACGTTGTCGGTGTTGTTTTGAAACACCCTGTATAAAATTTATTTATAATAAACCTAATTATTCTAACAAAATGATAGCAATCGATAAGAATAGATACAGAGAGTATGAAGTATTACAAGATTAAGATTAGGATTAGGAATTAGATTTCTGGGCTTTCGGCATCTATGATCATGTTAACCCGTCACGTAAGAGGATGAAGCCCCTCGGCGATCACAGTACCTGGGGAGTTGGGAAAGGAGAAAAGAACGGAGAAGGAAGGAAACGGCCTAAGACCCTTATGTTAGGTACCATCCCGGTATTTGCCTGGTGTAGATTAGGAAAACCTAGCTTATGATGGGTGTTTCTACCGGAAAGCGAACTCAGAACCACTCTCACCAAAGGCGATTTATTACGAGAGGTCAATAAGATCCGGCTTAATGAATTGTCTAATTTAATAGGAACCCAGTAAGACATTTTAGTGTTTTTAGGTAATATTTATACTTACTTTTTAGGACAAATAAGAAACTATAAAAAAATACATAATCAAAATACGAATATACAGAACATAAGAATTCAAACAAAAAGAAAGAAAGAGAGAGAATATAAAAATATACACAAACAAGTAATACGTCATGAATAATACATGATGATGACTCGAAGGTACACCTTGGGCTCTCTCAGGTTGAAAGAATTTGCAATCACAACATTAGTTTAGTTTTTAATTCTATGCAGAATGTACTAAATTATGATTTTATTTATTTCAGGTATCCTGTAATGTGGCAAGACTCAAGGTGCTTTTCAACATGAAGAACCAATCTGCTGTAGTGATTATCTTTGAGTGAATGGATAAGTTCTTAGTCAGTATCTAAGTCGATCTCATGGAATGACAAACAAGTTTTATATGCAATTTTTTTCGTCGAAAGAAGTGAAAAAAGTGATATGCGAACATGTGATTTTCATACGTTAGATAAATATTATGTATATGAACAACAAATTCAGTTACATAAAACAAAGGATTTAACGGACTTTGAAGTGACATCATTTAATGATGTACCTAAAATAATACTGACGATGCAACTAATATTTGTATTTTATAGTAGATATTGATTTACATTTGTAGATTGTGTTTTCGGATAAAAACAGTTCCTTGACTATACGATAGATATCGTTATTAATCTGTATTTTTATAACGTAAGTGTTTAATTGTAAATACAATTTCTATGTATTTGAAGCATTAAATTATGTTAAGTGATAAATATTTTGAGTTCTTAAGATCTGAAAGCTTCACGTATAACAATTTAAATCAACAATTTATTGACCAGTGTCAACAAGGTAATAGAACTCTTTTATTTCGCAATGAAATTGAGTTCTGATGAGAGTTCTGAGTAGCACTCTTCAAGTTCTATAAAGTTCTGTTCGTAGAACCATTAAATCTTTATTTATAGCAATTTAAATTAACAATTTATGGAGCATTTGCGAACCGACTGTGACCAAGGTGATAGAACTCTTATTTCGTAATGAAATAGAGTTCTGATGAGAGTTCTAAGTAGCACTCAAGTTCCAGAAAGTTCTGTTCGCAGAATGGTTAAACCTTTATTTATAACAATTTAAATTAACAATTTATGGACCATTTGCGAACCGACTGTAGACAAAGTAATAGAACACTCTTTTCGCAATGAAATGGAGTTCTGAGTAGCATTCGTCAAGTTCTATAAAGGCCAGTTCGTAGAATGGTTAAATCTTTATTTATAAAAATTTAAATTAACAATTTATGGAGCATTTGTGAACCGACTGTAAACAAGGTGATAGAACTCCTTTATTTCGCAATAAAATGGAGTTCTGATGAGAGTTCTGAGTAGCACTCGTCAAGTTCTATAATTTTCTATTCGTAAAATGGTTAAATCTTTATTTATAACAATTCAAATTAACAATTTATGGACCACTTGCAATCCGACTGTCAACAAGGTGATCGAACTCTTTTATTTTGCAATGAAATGGAGTTCTGATGAGAGTTCTGAGAGCACTCATCAACTTTTATAAAGTTATGTTCGTAGAATGGTTAAGTCTTTATTTATAACAATTGAAATTAATAATTTATGGGCCAACCGCGAACTGACTATAAATAAGGTGATAGATCTTTTTATTTCGCTTTGAAATAGAGTTCTGATAAGAGTTCTGAGTAGCACTCGTCAAGTTCTAAACAGTTCTGTTCGTAGAATGGGTAAATCTTTATTTATATTAATTTTAATTAACAATTTAAGGGCCACTCGCGAACTGATTGTGAACAAGGTGATAGAACTCTTATTTCGCAATGAAATAGAGTTTTGATGAGAGTTATGAGTTGCACTCGTCAAGTTCTACAAAGTTCTGTTCGTAGAATGCTTAAAACTTTATTTATAACAATTTAAATCAACAATTTATGGGCTGCTCGCCAGCTGACTGTGAACAAGGTGATAGAACTCTTTTATTTCGTAACTAGCAGCGTTCACCCCGCTTCGCTGCGGTCACCCCGGAACGCAATAAACTTTGTTACTTAGATAATTTTTACTTTTTCGCTTTCAAGTGATTTATAGCGCCTGTCAGTTATGTTAACCCGCCGAGTCACAGGGTCATGCGGGTTGCATATAAATACGTTTATTTTTATACCTATGATGAACTAATAACAAAGGATTTGTACGTATGGACACCTGAATGGTCAATTATCTCAAGACACTGGTAATTGAAAATTAAAGTGATATGATAAAAACCATCTAGGGTCCACATCCTAACAACCTCCCAAAAATGAAAGAAATCGGTTCAGCCGTATTAGCGTGATGAGCGGACAAAGGATTTTTTTTACGTATTGACACCTGATTGGTCAATTATCTCAAGACACTGGTAATTGAAAATTAAAGTGATATGATAAAAACCATCTAGGGTCCAAATCCTAACAACCCCCCAAAAATGAAAGAAATCGGTTCAGCCGTATTAGCGTGATGAGCGGACAAAGGATTTTGTGCGTTCTCTTTTATATATATAGATGAAATAGAATTTTGATCAGAATTCTTAATAATACTCTTCAAGTTCTTTCAAGTTCTTTTCGTAGAATGGTTAAATATTTATTTATAACAATTTAAATCAACAATTTATGGGCTATTCGCGAACTGACTGTAAACAAGGTGATAGAACTCTTTTATTTCGTAATGAAATACAGTTCTGATGAGAGTTTCAAGTAGCACTTGTCGATTTCTATAATGTTTTGGGTAACATTGGTTAATTTTTATTAGGCACGTGCTATATATTTGTTAGTGATTTGCACCAATTGCATGCGTGATCAGTAGATTATGAGGAAACATTTATTTTCCGTTTACTCTTTTTTTTTTTTTTTTTTGCGAGAACTCTTCTAAATTTTTATGAGAAACTTTAGAACTCTTCGAGTGCTACTCAGAACTCTAAAAAAATATACACATTTTAAGATTTTCGGTTTTGCGTGAAGTTAGCACCGAAACTTTAAAATCGCTATAAAATCTTTATTTACCAAGAACTATTGGTCTAACCTAGCAGGAACTCTAGAACTCTTTGAGTGCTACTCAGAACTTTATTCTTTATTATTTACGTATTCTACTGTTTTACGTGGGTATGAAGTAAGAAATATATACCTATTTTGTATGTGAAAAATGTGTATTGTCATTATTAGAGACCAGATGTTTAGGCATTAGAAACGTGGAAAATAGTCAGTCAAATAAGCACTTTAAAATTTAAAAATAGGCACTAAAATATAACTCGAAATAGTGAAGATAAATACTCAATATAATTAAAAAATGAATTCAAGTCACAGATAACGTTCAAAGAATATAGAAACATATCTGCTTTTTAATATTTTGTTTTACTATATATATATAATACAGGGTGTCCAATATACAATGCAACCTGGAGTTTGGGATAGTAGAACTTTTGAACCTGAAGTGATACACAAATAATGGTTATACCAAAATGAAGCCTTCTTCATGCATATATTTTTAAACTAGAAAGCAACGATTGAAGTACACTAGGAACCACACAGTGTTGCCAGATGTAACCGACGTTTTTTTTTTTTTTTTTTTTTTTTTTTTTGCAATACATGTAAATTAACTCATAACTCATACGTATGGATGTTCTGTCGTTAATTTTCAGTTTGTTTAGTTAGAGTAGCTTGGAAACTATGGAACAGAAAAAAAAAATTTTTCATTTCCACCGATAACTAATCGGATGAGGCCTCTGTAAGGGGGAACTAGAGAAATCGTAGTTTTCATAAATTAACACTCTGAATTGGCAACTTTGCTGATGTTTCAGTGCATCAAAAGGTTTGTTAAGGATCTGTCTACATTATACAATTCCTGAAAACAATTTTAAACACTTTGAAATTATCATGATAAAATTTTTACTTACATGCACCCGGCAATACTGCTATTCATTTCTATGGGGTTATTTAAAGCAAGAGCTATACAAGAACAATCCTTGAACTATTCAAGACCGGGAAACGAACATTCGCAGTGCCATTGAGAACATTAACACTTCTAATCTTTGTAAAGTTGCTGCCAACCTGGTGAAACGTGTGAACCAGTATTTGAATCAAAACAGGGGATACTCCTAGTATCCGCTGTAGAGTTAGTAACTCATTTCTGATAGTATCAGTGTTGCCAGGTGCATGTAAGTAAACGTTCTATCATGATAATTTCAAAGTTAGTTTTTAAATTATATATATATATCGGGTGCGTCATTTATAATGTCAATCCTTGATGACGGAGAAACCAAAAGAGAGAGAGAAGCGAAACTTTGCACGAAACAACTATACAAAGAGGCACATTGGTAGACGTATTATTTGACATCACCGGATGAACAGTGTTGCCAACCCAATATAAAGTTATGATTTTTTAAATGGAATGACCTAAATTGTATTTCATAATTTAATTCAACACTACAAAGGAAGACGAAAGATATGCCACTCGCAGGTCAGTGTTGCAAACTTCTCGAGAAATAACGTTAAATATGTGTCACATTTAAACGCCTTTTGCACACACACGGAGTAAGGTACATACTAGTTTTGCACAATAATTTAAATATTGGCCAGAACAGTTTAAATTGACACCAAGTTTAGATGGGTCCGTTAAACAGTGTTGACATAACAGAAAAGACAAAAATCGAGTTTGGATATGGTGCAATAACTCGAAAAACGCCATAAGTACATTACGTTTTAAAATTTATAGGACAGTTTGGTATGTCATTCTCACGTTTATTTGAAGTCGATAACTCAAGTACTTACCGAGATATTCGGAATTTTGTAAAAGCTGACAGCATTACCAACTTCTACAACGCAAAATTTTCAGCTTTTACGAAATTCCGAATATCTCGGTAACTACTTGAGTTATCGACTTCAAATAAAAGTGAGAATTCTTCTTATGACATACCAAATTGTCCTATAAATGTTAAATCGTAATGTACTTATGGTCTTTTTCGAGTTATTGCACCATTTCAAACTCGACTTTCGTCTTTTCTGTTATGTCAACACTGTTTAACGGACCCATCTAAACTTGGTGTCAATTTAAACCGTTCTGACCAATATTTAAATTATTGTGCAAAACTAGTGTGTACCTCACTCCCTACGTGTGCAAAAGGCGTTTAAATGTGACACCTATTTAACGTTATTTCTCAAGAAGTTTGCAACACTGACCTGCGGGTGGCATATCATTCGTCTTCCTTTTTAGTGTTGAATTAAATTATGAAATACAATTTAGGTGGTTCCATTTAAAAAATCATAACTTTATATTGGGTTGGCAACACTGTTCATCCGGTGATGTCAAATAATACGTCTACCAATGTGCCCCTTTGTATAGTTGTTTCTCTCTCTCTTTTGGTTTCTCCGTCATCAAGGTTTGACATTATAAATGACGCACCCGGTATATATATATTGTTGTTTTTTAAATTATATATATATATATATATATATATATATATATATATATATATATATATATATATATATATATATATATATATATAACGAATCTTAACATGTATCCCATGTATATTTTGTAAATACATTCTCTACAGCACTTAATTACTACACATAACAGTCCAAATTTTATACACTTTATCAGTACACACAGTAATCCAAAGTTTTACAGCACTTTGTCAGTACACATAGCAGTCCAAAATTTTATGACATCTTATCACTACAAACAACACATATTTCTAGGAAGAGGCAGAATCCTTTCTTGAAATACTAAATTGTATATTTCCCCCAATAGTCTTATTTTGAAGAAAATGCATGGAATAGGCAACATTAGGCACTTAAGCAATTATTTAGCCAGGAATGGGCGAAATAGGTGTAAAAAGGCAAAATAAAATTGGTTTAAATTGCAAATATATCCCCCATATAAACTTTAAAACGTTACCATCTTTAATATTAAAGAATAAGCATTTTGCCTAACATCCGGTCTCTAGTCATTATACAAATTTTCTAAGATGGTACCTAGTTTAGATTGTGCTCACATGGAGATTTTTTTTTGAATCCGTAATATCCGTAATATAAGAAACGGCATTACGTAGCCCATGAAGTGAAGTTTCCTTTTTATGGCAAAAACATGACTTTATCCGCACAAGTGTTGATTTCCTTACTCCTTGAGAAAAGAACAATTTTCTCAAGGAGGAAAGACTATGCTGTCTTTGTCCTCAAACTAACTTCGTTATTAATTTATGATCATAGATGCATTGCCTTTTGCGATGCAATTTTTCTTTGTATCGCAGTTATATATATGTCTGAACATCCGTCGCAGTCGCAGTTTGAACCTCCATAAAAGTTCTGTCGCTTTTTATGGAGGTCTGTGTTCAATTGGCCCTCACGCTGAGTTGAATGAGAATGGAGAAAAGGTGACGGTCAGTTGTTGGTGTGGGTATATCGAACATACTACCTGGTTGTGGCAGTCCAGTTACACCGTGAACGTGCGAAAGGACATAGTGAACATGGAACCTCCACAGAGCGTCATAAGGGAGGATAGTCGTGTATGCTGTACGAGTTCAAACTGGGCTCAAACGCCGCTGCAGCGGGTCGGAAGAAGTGTCAGACCTTTGCTGAGGGTATCGTGAATACGCGAACACTGCAGCGGTGGTTTAATAAGGTTAAGAACCGTGACGAAACACTCGAAGACGCACCACGTGCCGTAAGACCAACACATGTCAAAATGAAGATCTTCAGCAGAAATGGAAGCGAACAGTAGCAAGATATGTGAGAAACTCGGACTACAATTCAGTGTGAGTGTAGAAACTACTCGGCAACACTCCATCAACTTAGGAAGCACTAAGAGTTGGGTCGATTTGTCCCACATGACTTGACTCCGGGCCAGAAGACAACGCGACAGGACACCTATGTTTCTTTGCTGTTTCGTCTGAGGAACGAGTCTGTCTGAGGACAGGGTGTTCACATGTGATGAGAAGTGGGTCCTGTACGAAGGTCCACGGCCGTTATCATTGGTTAGTATCCCATGAACCCATTCCGAAACACCAGACCAGCACTGCACCAGAAGAAGGTCTCTTGTATGTTTGGTGGACTGCTCGCGGTATCGTGCATTGGGAACTACTACCAGCTCGTCAGGTCATCAATGCAACTGTGTTCTGTCAGTAGTTGAGCCGTGTTCAAGAAAAACTCAAAACTCTGGATCCAGCACTTCTGAATCGCAAAGGGATCCTCATGTTACCAGACAACGCTAAGCTCCACCTGGCTAGGATGGCCCGGGACACCATTCAACGCCTTGGATGGGAAACACTATTGCATCCGCCATACTCCCCGAACATTACAACGTCCGATTATCGCCTGATTCATTCCTTGGACAATCACCTTAGAGGACGCCAGTTCAAATCCCTAGTAGAGGTGTAAAATGCACTTGATACCTTCTTCGCTCCACGACCCAACAATTTCTACCGCAATGGAATCCATGGCCTTTCGGTTCGTTGGCAGAAGGTCATCGATTCTGATGGGGACTATTTTTGATCTTCCGGGTACTTTATATATATATATTTGTGTCTGTGTATGTGTGTGTACAGGGTGTTAAATGAGGAAGTGCAGAAGTGCAGACATTTTGGGAGGTGCTAGGAGAGCTAAAAAATTTGAATTTATGGTCTATTCCCCCCAAGTTTCAGAGATAGGGGAGTACCTTTTCAGCTTCTGGAAGCTGTTGAATTTTAATTAATTTCACATATTAATTTTATAGTTGGTGTAAAGTTGAAGTTTGTATCTCATTCGAATGATAATGAAGTAGGATGTCCTACTGTGTACAGATTATTGCAAGTATTCCTAAAGGAAGGAAGTAATAGAGGGAAAGTTTTAAAATTTCCCTCTATAATTCTCTCTCTGTCTCTCTTTTTTTTTTACAATTATCTCCTGTTATTGAGTTAAAACAAGGACAACACTAGGGCAACAGAAAAAGCTGGGTGGGTACTACACTCTATGCCAAGGATGTTGTTAAAGCTTTACGTTGTTTGCATGAACCATAGTCGAGAAAAAATCATAATGTAACTCTATGCCGGTAAAAGCAATGTTGCTTGGCCTTCTGATTATTTATTTCAATAACATTATTCAATAATAATTTATAATTCAATAACAATTATTTAATTGCAATAATAATTAATTTACAATAACAGTGACATCGAAATATCATTACAGATACATGCGGACATTAAAATACAGAAAACAAGTTTGTAGTTGTCCTAAAATGTCTCGATAGGTATACACAGTCATTGGTTACATTTGTGAACAACATATGTCAGTAAAATAAATATGGAGTTACATACACCACGGAACAAACTACATCGAATCATTTATAATATAATTTGTAAAATAGCTACTATTTATACTACACACATGTACATTATATATCTTAACGTAGCCTGAATGATATGATACCACTCTTTTTGTTTTATTACATTTATCATTAAACATGATTTGCAGTACAGATGCAATGACATACTTTCGGTCACAAACGATTCTTGCTAGTGATAACCACAGTAGCCTGGCTATTGTGTTTTTTGAAAAACTTTCCTGTACATATTTCGGAGATTTTTCTACGCCATACCTTTGATCACTGCTCTTCAGACTTATCAAGCCAAGAGTGCACAATGCTATAGGTTTGTCCAGCAACTTGCTCCTACCTTGATGACTATTCAAATGGGTCACCTTACCTATATCAACTTTCACCAAATTGCCTCTCATTCGTTCTTTAAGCTCGGCCTACGGCTCAACTGCTGATCTCCATGATAAATCTTCCTCAAATCACTGGGGTTTCAATGGATAGCCGTCATGAAGGACTACCTCCGGTCTTCATTCCATGAAGGTGGAAAAGCGGAAAGAGAGCAGTACACATCGCAGAGCTTCAAAGAGCTCCACTGCTTTCACAATCTCGAAAGTTTCCAGCCTATTTGATCGCCACATCACACAGAGAACTACAATGAACGTGTAAGAAAGTCACCGCCAACAAAGAAGCAGCACTTCTGTGTAACCTCGTTGTCCCAATCCAACGCCATGGACTTTGAAAATGCGCAATCACCTCTGATCAATCAAGCTATCAAGCCACCGATACATTCATTCCTACTCCAGATCTTTGACCCAAAGTTCGACAATGTTGAGTTTGTAGTTATACAGCTACGTAAGTATCTTTCAGGCATAAAGCCCACTAGAGTGATTAAAATCCGCAACGGAATCATTTTCAAGTCGACCGATTCAAAATTTGATATCATTGTAAATAACAAAGCTTCGTCTGAAATTTTTGGCAAGAATGCCACGATACTTTTAGTTCATCTCGGTGCAAACAACCTCCACTGTCTAAGAAGCCTCCCATCCTTTCCGTAGTTATCAGAGGAGTCGATCTGTTGTAAACAGACGACGAAATTACAGAAGAGTTACAGGAAGGCTTCATCATTACGAAAGTCTTTGCATTCGCAATGATCAAGGGCTCACATATACGGTCCAGACCCTAGCTGCATCTCAAGAAACAATCATTACTCTACTTACAAATGGTGCTATAATTTATAAGCAGCGACACCGTGTCGAACCCTCTCGATCTTCACCCCCATTATCAATTCCTTGCAAGAAGTGCCAAGTATACAACTAACAAACTACTGCTAACTGTCGTAATATGCCGTGTGTGGCTCTGTACTGGGACTCATCCGACTCGTTCGTGTACAAATCTACGTCATCTCGGTGTGCTATTTGCGATGACCAAATTCCCACTTATAGTTACAAATACGAAAGGAAACCTCCACCAGAAACTTCTCATCCTAAAATAGTAGCTCCTCTACGAAGATATGGTTCATCCATCAGTATGATTCATCCAGATTTTCTGTAAAACCGACCCATTCACTATCGATAAACTCCTACGTTTTACAATCCTCTCCTTGCAAAACATTCACCCATTTAACCGACCACCAACAAATTACTCGTGTTGCAAGAATCATCTCCCACACTTCTTTCAATGCGACGTACTTTAACACCAATGTCCATTTTCACACAGCAAATCTTTCATCCGACTTATAACTACACATGCATACGACTTCTTATCATGGGTATATGTTCTTGTTTCTTGACATTAGATTATTATCCAAAAATAAACTGCTTTTGACACGTTTCTGTTGAAAGACAAGGTGAATGCCTTTCTTCTCAACGAAACCTTCTTCAAATATGTTGATACTATTCTTATTGCCCATTACAACATACTACGTTATGATAGCTTCTTGCTTAACGAGCTAGCGGTGAAGCAGCTATTTGCTTCTCCCACACTTTACTCAATTGGTGCTATACCTGTCCGCTTACAATATTCCAGAACATGTTCTCACAACATTGTATTTTCCAAATATCCAAATTGCTCTCATCACCATCTATATCTGACCTAGACATCAGATTTCCCTTGCTTTTTTCTAACACATCTCATTTACTTACAAGCCCGTCATTGCGGATATCAATCTTCATAGTCGCACAAGTAAAGAACGTACTATGTTCATACAGTTTATTATTTCGCATACAACAGGACTTATTCACGATATACTCACACCGTCTTGTTCTGTCTCTGAGACAACGCCGGAAGTGGTTATCACTTCTAGCACTATAATTTCCCACTGCATAGTAGAAGTCCTCGATCTTATTGACAGCGATCATGCACCTCTAAAACTTACTTATCAACACAATCACGCACTCAATTTGCCAACGCACAATCCCCTGGACCATAACTTCGTTACGAGGAAGCTGACTTGAACCAATATCCTGAACATATTTCCCAATCCCTACATAATCACATATCTTTATCTACGGAACAGCAGCTATACAAGAGCATTACTACAATCAGCTCTACCATTTCACATGTGTCAAAATTCTATATTCCATCCACATCTAATATTCTATACAAATCACACCTGCCATCTCAATATTTAACTATGATTCGATGTTCTCGCCAGCTATATTGAGAATACATTAATATTGAGAACCCAGAAACCCTTCATCATCATCACGAACTGCACCTACTGTTCATAATTATCTTAAGGCATATAAATTGAGAAACTGGGTCAAAACTTGCAAAAACTTCAATGAAACTAGCCATCCTTCAAAATTCTGAAAACGCTTTAACGTACTCTACGATAATACACTAAAGCCAATTATTCTTTACCTCATAATAACACACCACTTCAAAATGACCAGGATAAAGCCAACGCCTTTGCAGATTACCTGCAATTTTCACATCTACACGATTTCTGGTCTCACCACTCAGCATCCTGTTGCTAACCTATCTCTGGACTCACCTCATTTACAGCCCAATATCACTCATACGCTAATAAATCATACTCTTATAACATTCATTTCCACATTATCACTGTTATTAATCGAAAAAGAAATTCTGCCCCATGTTTCGACAATGTTACATACCGCGACATCAAGGAAAGTCCTCATATACTTTTGCCACTTCTTGCACTCATCTACACCTTCATTCTCCGAACCGGCTTCTTCCCGACAGATCTGAAAACTTCTAAAAAAAAACTCTCTTACATCCAAAGTCAAATAAGCCACCTACCGCCCCATCATCCCTACGAACTTATTCAACTGACATAAACTTTTATTAAAACTCTAGAACGCATCATCGTTAAAAGATTGCACCCGTACCTAGAAACTAAAAATATTCTTCCTATTCACCAAGCAGGCTTTCGTCATTCATACTCTATCAATTATCAACTCCTTCTAATCAACAGTCTCATCACAAACCACTACAACTTCGTCAAATATTCTTGCCTGCTGCTGTTCGACGTTGAGAAAACCTTCGACAAAGTCTTGCACCTGGTAATTCTTCATAAACTTCTCCATTTTCTATTACTTATATTCGTTTTATTTATGACTTTCTTGTATCGTCTCCTTTATGTCAGCATCAATAATCAGCTTTCTTATCCTATCTTCCTTCTGTCAGGAGTACCGGAAGGTTCTTCTCTCTTACTGTTGTTAAATATAAATTTTGTGGTCGATTTCTCCTCACATCCTCCTGACGTATATTTATTTCAATATGCTGATGATATTGGTTTTCTGGTCTTAGTAAATATTATCCGTCAGATCACTCAAGATTTCCAGGAGCCCTTCAACAAGTTCACTCGTTGGTGCAGGAAGTTGAGTCTTTCAATCAACGCTGCAAAACCTCCGACCTCGACTTTCATATCCCTATGAAAACGCATACATTATATAATATGATAATTTTTATATAATGCAAGAAGACAATGTAGAGCCACCAACAGAAGCATACCCCCTGAGCTCTCTAATTCCATTACCTGATGCTCGTATCATTTGCAGTTGTGAAAACGCCTGGACAAATGTAACCTAACTTATACGAAACAGTTCCTCATAAGGACAGCAGTTGATAACACTGAGTCAGGTCTTCATACAAGTATATAAAATCGTGAGTAGATGACGCAAAAAACAGTTCTCCTTTCTGAGATGAATCCCTATGGTTCGGAGTGTGTTGTCCAATGAACAATATATATTAATCTCAATGTTGATGTGTCTGTAATGTGTTATTTCATTATACACTGTACGTTCAAAGAAATAAAAACACTGATCACGTATGAATCAGAAAATGCTTGAAAGTAGATGAAAATATCAAATCTAGAAAATTGCAGAAAATAAGTTTGTAAATGATTGCCTCCATTGACATGCCTTCTCGAATTCTCCTCATTCCCACATATTTTCTGGAGAGAAGAAGATCTTGCTTGTCACACTGACTATGCATTGGAATTGAAATTGAAACATTTGAAAACATTGGACGTTGTTGGAATCGCACCCGCTCTCCCAAATGGCAGTTCATTGTACAGCGGTGGACACTTCTAAATGGTACACCTTAGCCGTAAATCTCCATATGGCTGTACCATTTAGAAGTGTCCCCCGCTGTACTAACCACTAGCCTACATCATCAGTGTACCTTACGCAGAGACTGTTAGCAAGATAAATCGTTTTGTGTAAGACTATACACAAGATACCAATGCTCGTATAAAGATACGTTCCCTGTGTGAGCGTCACAATGACTTAACGATATTTCCTTCTTTAACTCAAAAATAAGTTATATAGGCCTTCCTCAATGGAAAAAATAACACGAAACATTCCTCAAGTTAAGACTACCTCATCGTTTTTAACGATGGTTCCGATTTATATTACAATTCTTCTTCACCTTAACTTCTAATTCCCAAAGAAGATGGTAGATATTAGTTTCACATTCTTTGAATTCTATCAATACGTATAGAAAAAGAAAGTTCTATGTTCATGTTCCGTAACTACTAGTTTACTTTTATTAGATTTATACTAGGAATTTGTGGCGTATTGGGAAAGCAGGAAACTCCTATCATAGAGACCCGGATTCAAATCCCATTGTGGCAATTATTTTTCTGTATTGGAGTGTATTGTTTAAGTAATTGTCATTGTAGTTCTGTTATTCATTTTATTATTATTATTATTATTATTATTATTATTATTATTATTATTATTATTATTATTATTATTATTATTAACATTATTATCATTATTATTATTGACGATAATTTATACTGCGTTTTATTAAAAAATAAATCATCCCATCAAAAATGTTGCATGTAAAAAATTGCCCAGTCTCGCACCTAGTTCACTCTTAAAAAGTTATCTCATGTAAAGCCAAGTCTGTTCCTCCTATTCAAACTCTAATACTTTCATTCTAAGAACATTACGAGTTTCTACATCTTAGTGTAAGAAACTTTTATGGCTTGTCTGTTATGGAATACTGAATTAATTTGAATCTTACGATCGTATGTGAATTTATTATCATTACCAGGTATATCAATAGACATAGTCCCATATTTGCATTCACTTGCACTTCTTACATATATAAATAACACTAGTTAACAAAGGTTTTGTTACATAAAAGGAAATACCTGTTCTTAAAGGAACTTTTTGCGCTGAATTCGAATATGCACTCGGTTTTTCTCCATCACGTACGATTTTCCCGTAACAGAGGGATTTTCGGGAAAATCCCTCAAAAATTTCCCTTTTCGTTTATTTTACACCCCAAGATCTTATCCCCTTGCATATACTAACATAGAAATTATACCTAAGTATACTTTGATTCATATTTAACAAACCCTCCAAGTTTCGTAATAATCGCTTTATTCTTTCTAGAGAAATAAATATGTTTGTAAGTATACTGTGTGTACTGTTTATTGCACCTTATAGTAATGCTTTCAGATCTCTTAAGTTGAGGTAAAACGTTTTGCTTTATTACCACAAACACATATATAAAATATAATACAATATAATTTACAAGTGTGACAATTTACAATAAACAATAATACAAATGTACCAAAAGGTCATGAAAAGACAATCAAAACTATCACAATATATGAAACTTCCATTGGGTTACAAAAACGTACACTACTTCCTTCTTTTGTAAGAAATGTTGCATTCTCTAACAAGACCCCAACAATAGTCCCCCATCATTGAAGGATCCCATCGTCCCTGGTACCTTTTCTCCATTGCCATTATATCTTGGTGGAATCTTTCCCCCTGTTCGTCGCTGAGAGCACCTAGGTTAGCAGGAAAGATGCTGAGGTGGGAGTGCAAAAAGTGGATTTTTAAAGACATCCTACAACCCAACTCTTTGTATTTCTGTATCATGTCCTGAACGATTTCTGTGTAACTCTCAGCTTTGTTATTGCCCAGAAAGTTGCGCACAACACACTTAAATGCTGTCCAGGCAGCTAGCTCAGCACTGTTTAACTTGCTGTCAAAGCTATCATCAAGCATTCATTTCCTAATTTGGGGATCAATAAACACTCCCGCTGAAATCTTAGCATCACTCAGGTTAGGGAACTTATCTCGCAAATACTTGAAACCTTCACCAGATGTGTCCATGGCTTTGACAAAGTTTTTCATAAGTCCTAACTTGATATGAAGTGGCGGTAGTAATATCTTATTAGGATCTACCAAAGGAGCGTATTTGACGTTGCATTCTCCAGGTACGTAATTCACTCTAGGTTCCCATTCCTTCACTTCATAATGTTTGTCATCAGCTCGGCTATCCCATAAACATAAAAAACATTGGTACTTCGTGTAACCGCACTGCAGTCCTAATAAAATACCAACTACCTTGAGATCACAACATATTTGCCAACAATGGTCCTTGTAATTTATAAAATTTAGCAAAGTTGACATGGTGTCATAGGATTCCTTAATCTTCACTGAGTGCGCAAGTGGTATAGAAGGTTTTTTATTTCCATTATGTAAAAGGACAGCTTTAAGGCTGACCTTTGAGGCGTCGATAAATAACCTCCATTCTTCTGGAACATAAGGAATTCCTAGCTCCGCCATCAACCCATTTATATCCGTACATACGCACACATTATCTTGCATTGAGAAATAGCTTGAAAATTGAACATGCCTTTTCCTGTACACTGATATGTTCGTTTCTGCATCCAATAAGTTCCACTGCTGGAGCCTTGATCCCAGAAGTTCCGCCTCTTGTTTTGTCAGGTGCAAATCACGGACTAGGTCATTAAGTTCACATTGTCGGATGAAATGTGGCTCGCGAACACAGTCAGGGATGAACGTTGGATCCTTGGATGTACATGTTGATGTCGATGGTTCATCAAGGTCATGATCATCATCAGAGTCTTTTGGCCATATCTCTTTCCAGTTGGTAGGGGGCTCGGGAAGTGGAAGTTCATCCCCGTGCGGAATAGGTCTAATTGCGGATTTAACGTTGGGATAACTTATTGTGTATTTGCTTTTTTTTAGAATGTCCCTTAACTACTGTGAGAAAAAAATAACAATCATCCAGATGGTTGGTGGGTTCTCTCCACACCATTGTTACAGCAAATTTCATGAACCTCCGTTTCCCTTTGGCCCATGCAAGTAAAGTGACGTAGCACGACGCACAAATTATGTTGGGTGCCCAAGTTTTGTCCTGATCTCCCACACGACATCCGAAATATATATAATATGCTAGTTTCACCGATGGCGTAATGGATCTACACTGTCCTTTAACTACAAACTGGCCACACACATAACAAAAACTATTTGGTGAGTTAACACACGAACGCCGTCCTCTTGACGCCATTGTACTGATCACAAACTAAACTTCTGGTCTTAGTTGGGTATAATGCCGTTAAGATCAAACATGAAAGCACTCTTAGCAGCAAAGACAACTTTGAAAGTGAAGTAGTGTTAAACCACACGTCAATATAAAAATGTACAAAACTCCCTCACCAGGTGTCAAGAACACAAGAAAGAAAGAAATGCGCGGGGGGAGGGGGCAAACGATACCGTAGTGGAAAATTCAGACTGCATTAGTTCATTGTTGTCAACAATGAGTCTGTATTCCATTCTTTCTTTCTTTTGCATTCTGTTACATTTGATAACAAATATTGATAACCATTTCATGAACAAAACGAAAAAACTTGGAGAATTGTGTATATATATGTATTAAGATATACATATACTGTACGTTTAAAAAAATATACATTGGAAGTACATTCTATTTTTATACACGTTTCTAATTTACAGAGAGCAATACAAGTGTGTTGTTGACTATTGTAAATATTCATTTTTATGTCTGTGTTTGTAGTAATAAAGCAAATCATTTTACCCCAACTCATGAGATCTGAAAGCATTACTATCAGGTGCAATAAACAGTGCACACAGTATACATACAAATATATTTATTTCTCTAGAAAGAACAAAGCGATTTTTACGAAACTTTTAGGGTTTATTAAATATAAATCAAGGTATACTTAGGTATAATTTCTATGTTACTATATGTAAGGGGACAGGAGCTAGGGGAATAAAATATCTGAAAAAGGGAAATTTTTGAGCGAATTTCCCGATAATCCCTCTGTTACGGGAAAACTGTACGTGATGGAGAGAAACCGAGTGCATATTCGAATTCAGCGCAAAAAGTTCCTTTAAGATCAGGTGATTTTTCTCATGTAACAAACAAAAAGTTTAAATTTGTTAACTAGTGTAATAGTTAATAATCAATGTGGATATTCCACACACATTGCAATATACAGCGTGTCTCAAAAGTCCCCTGACATAGAGTAACTATAATTACCAGAGTTACAACAAAATGTAAGAGGGAAAACCATCTCCATATACGATGTTTTCAATCTAAACTGAAGGATTTTTTAAATCAGACGAGCCGTTTGGACTGTACACTCTTTATGTGTCCAATATTAAATGAAAATGCAACGTTGGCCTTCACTGGGAGGGGGAAAAATTTTGTAGGAGTATGGTGAATTAGGGCATGTTCGAAATGGGGGCTGATTTAAAATCCCATCAAAAACTTCATGTAAAATATAGCCAAATCTCGACTTTGCAATAATAATAATAATAATAATAATATAAAAATAACATTACAATAAATCGAACAAAGAAAGCAACCACTACGACGGGAATCAAAACCGAGTAGCCTTGTTGATTGTCTGGTTCCTTGCCATTATGACAAAAAATCGCGTATGCAAAACTTATAAACTAAACAAGTTCTTACTACGAAAAATAAACATAGGGCATCATGTTACTACGAAGTTTATACAACTTGTTTCTGAATAGAAGAAGGAAATCGTCAGTAATTCATTGCATCACGCACCGAAATAAAGTCTCTTCATTAGTATCTTGTGTATAGTCTTATATGAAACTATTTATCTAGCTAACAGTCTCTGTGTACGGTACACTGACTATGTAGGTTAGTAGTTAACACAATGAACTGCCATTTGAGAGACGCGGGTGCGATTCCAGCAACGTCCAATGTTTTCAAATGTTTCAATTTCAAGTCCAATGCATAGTCAGTGTGACAAGCAAGATCTTATCTCCAGAAAGAAAAAAATGTTGGAATGAGGAGAATTGGAGGTCTGTTGATAAAGGCAATCATTTACTAACTTATTTCCTACAGTTGTTCTAGATATGATATTTTCATCTAGTTTCAAGCATTTTCTGATTTATTTTTGAACATACAGTAGTCTATACAATGAAATAATACATTACAAACACAGCAATATTGAGATTAATATATATTGTTCATTAGACAACAAGCTCCGAACCATACAGATTCATATTAGAATGGAGAACTGTTTCGTTCATCACCTACTCTACAATTTTACCTGCATAAACACCTGGCTCAGTGCTAAGAAAAGTTTCGTGTAAGTTTGGTTACATCTGTCCAGGCGTTTTCACAATTGCAAATGTTCTGAACACCAAGGAATGGAATTAGAGCACTCAGGAAGGAAATACTTCTGCTAGTGACTGTACATTGTACTGTACGAATAAATGCAATTCCAAAATATATACAATTGATCTATTAACATAAAATAGGACTAGTTCCTAGATAAATGATTTAAACTTTTTTTACTTTTTCTTGATTAATGATTACCCAAGTATGAAATGGAAGGTTTAAAATAAAAAGAGTCAAAACTTATAGTTTGAAGTAGTTTTTGAAGTAGTACTTAATAGACGACTATATCTTCTTGGCAAAGTAGAATTTTATTAAGACATTAAAAGTCTTAATAAAATGGGAGACGCTTCAATTCTCTTTCTTCATTTTCGGTGTTAAATTCGACAAGTTTAGTGTTTCCCATAGACCACGGTCTAAGGAGAACATTTGTACAAAATTTTAAATTTTCTACACTTACATGTTTCGAAGATCTGATGAGAAAAAGTTTAGCCTCATTTAGGCCCTTGTTCTACATTTCGTAAACTTGTCTTACCCATAGTCTAGGATTCATAAATAACATTTTTACGAAATATGAAATTTATATTTCGCCTGCTAATGAGGAGTAACGTTTGTTGATTTATACATATACAACTTCTTTCAATTAGAAGTTAATGATTTTGTTAAAATGAATGTGTTGTACAGTCCGCAGCAAAACCGCAACATGACCATGTAAGTTTATTGTGGAATGACGAAGTCTTTTGCTCCAAAATATGTGTGCAGGGAAGGACGCCGAGGTTTCTCTTGGCGTGATTCGTGACACTTAGACGCTATGTTGATTCCCTGCGCTGTTAGGCATAGTTTCACAATAAACTTACATGCTCATGTGGCAGGTTTTTTGCTGCGGACTGTACGAAAAGTAATTGACAAAAGTAATACATTTTGTATTTCTATTTAGAGTTTACAAGTAAAATGTGTAAGAAAACTTTTATAATGCTTGGTCTGTCATTACACCAAAAATCTTTTCGACCCCCCTCATGTATTTTTTTCTTTAATTATACGGGTTTCAAAGAGTTAACTTTCTTTTTTCTACAACAATATTTTTCACCATTCCTCTGATCGCAGTTCCTAGGAGACACGAAAACCATCAGCAAATCACTAATTATGTAATAAGGTTTTCCCCAATTAAGTCAATTTTATGTATCCTTGACGAACAACACATCAAAACGTTCTATCACCTTAAATGTTATTCTAAATTATTACTACCGTTTTACATTGGGTGTTTTCCTATTGTTAAAAGCAGGTATTTTCGCATAATTATCTTTATATGGCAATGTATAATATCTTGTTTTATTGGTTTTAGTTGGCTCAAAAGTACTTTCAATGGACATCGAAATAATTTCGTTAGGTTAGGGAAATCAAGGAAAATTTGTGAAATTTCCCGAAGGAAATGCCTTTTCAAGGATACTGTCCTCCATGGTTACGAAAGCAATGCATGATACGAATTTTAGGTCGCCTCCTAAATATACTCTGTTCTATCACTAGCAAGTTTTGAAATTTTCGTAATACACTCATTGAATCATGAGAATACACGAAAATGAAGAGAATAAGCACTCTTAAGAAACAAACGTCACCCAACAAGCACACAGACAGAATTTATTGCCCTTTTAGAATTCCAATCTATGTCACGCAGAAGTATCGAAAATCTTATTGAATGACTTTGTTCGCCCGTCCGCCTGTCGACAGATATCAGAGCGAAATCGGTAAGAGATATCAAGAAGCGACTTTCTGCAGTCAATTCAGCGTCCCAGGAATAGGATCCATCTCCCCCGTTAACCCTCCTTCAAACCGAAAGTGGTCCTAATTAATCATTTCAGGAATCAATATTTATCGCCATACAACAACAACAAAAAAAAAAGTAATGGATAAAGACAAGCGGGCTTCGATAATCGATTCAGGACCTCAAGATAACATACCACCACAACCTGCAACACTCTACCAAAACCGAAAGTGGTTGAATTTTACTACTAATTCTGGTTTCCAATACTGATTTCCATAGAGCACAAACTGTAAGAAATATCTAGGTATGGCCTTTTTCAATTGATTCAGCTTCCTAAGGATAAGTTCCGTCTTCTCCATTAACTCTTGTTCATACCGAAAGTGGTTCAAATTAACAAATTCCGGTTTCAACATATATCACCATAGAACAAAAATGGTAATATAAAGCGTCAAGCAGTGTTCTGCAATCGTTGTTAGGTGTCAAGAGAACATGTTACCACAAATTGCAACACTCTAACAAAACAGTAAGTGTTTGAAATTTGCTACTACTTCCGATTTCAACACTGATTTCCGTATAGTAAAAATGGTAAGAGATATCGGGATGCAGTTTTTGCAATCAATTTAGCTTACCAAGAGCAGGTTCTATCTCCTCTCAGACTATCCGATATACAGCTCAAGATTGTCCGACTTAGTGCCAAAAAAGAAAAGAAAGAAAAAAGGAATAAAATTAGGAATTTTTTGAACGATCTACTCGACTTGTACTAATGAAGTAATGCTAAAAGTTTTGTTAAGTGTACGCTCCGCCGTTTTCAAAAACTTAATGTATACCCAATCCTCTATATGCCCGTTCTTTCGTAAATTTAAAGTGAGTGTACGCTGGACTGCAGTCAGGGCCGTGCCGTGAGGGGGGCGAGCGGAGCGACGGCCCCGGGCACCGAAGTAAGGGGGTGAAAAAATCGGGAGAAAAAGGGGCAAAAGAAAGGAAAAATTACTTGGAATATATGTATGCGGGCGCCGTCGTATAGTCTCGCCCCGGGCGCTGATTTTCCAGGGCACGGCACTGCTACAGTATAAAAGTATTAGATAGATATACGCATTATACTCCCATTTACACCCCGTTACACTCTGCTTGGAACGCCTTCGTAAAAACTCGATTTCACCAAGGAAAAGCAGTCATCAATTAAGGACGTTTTCAAGAAGCTAAAATTAGAAGTATTGACTCTTAAAGCTACCCTTTCACATTTGTGTAATCACTTATCAATGAAGAGTAAAACAAGTTTAAATCGTTTAATTAAGAATTAGGCCTAGGTTTTACGTTGAGGTTTTGTTTATTCTAAAATTGTATACGTATATGTTATGTACGATGCACATAATTTTAAATTTTCTGCAATTAACTTAGACATAAACTTTGTCTTATAATGTGAATAATAATATTTTTATTCTTAGACTTTCTTCTTCTGTAATACATTTTTAAAACGTTCATCATAGTATAACGAACATTAATAAAGAACTGAGTTGCACTAAGAGATCAGAAAATATGAATAAGAGTAGGTTTTCGTATAAAAAGTGTGTTGGATGGAGCAAGAAGTAAGTACAAATTATAGAACTCGGATCTTCGTGGTTTTTCTTTACCTACCCTCCCCTTCCGTCATATTAAGATAGCTGGTATTCCCAACAGTTAGACTTTCTGATGACGTGTTCGGTATTGACTACTGGCTTACCTTTCTTCCTACTTTGTAGCCATCTTTAAATCAGATCATATCTGAGAATTCGGTTTGGGAGAACACATAGCACTTTGCTGAAATATGGATATTTACTGATATGGGCCACCACTCTATGACTTCTCGTGTTTGGAGCAACACATGTTACAATGTAGCTTTTCCACACATTTGGGCAACCTTACCTATGAAAATAAGCACTTTTTCCCATACGTTGATATGACCTTTTCTTTTATCATAGTGTCAGCGATCACCTCCAAAACGTTGTCGGTGTTGTTTTGGAACATCTGTATATTACAGACATGTTCAAATTATGCTAAGTTGATGTAGAAGTCCTAATTTCAGAGTTCTAGAACATTTAATTTAATGGTTAAACCACCAATATAGGATCCTGAAATCACTGTTGAACAGCAGATGGCATTAGTGCGGAGGGAAATGGTAAAAGTGGTGTTTCAGTTGTAGATAGCTATTGTGGTTCCTATCAACAAGTTACAGTCTGAAGTGTTGCGATTGCTGTTGTAAGAAGTTACAACATTCAAAGCGTTCAACAGTTCTAACGGACCAGTTTAAATTGATCGTGGCGTGTTTCGTGAATCAATCTTTTATTCTGTGAAGTCCTGTAATCGCAACATAATGAGAAAAGCAAATAGACCTTTCTCCGCGTAAAGTGGAAGTTAACAAAATACTTCTGGTAGAAGGAAGATATACACGGCGACACATTGCTAGTAGAGTTGGGATAGAACAAAAATCTGTGAGTAAAATCTCTGTTAGAATGAAGAGAAGCCAAAATAGGGTTGGGAAGTGCGGACAAAAACCAAAGCTATAGCTAAGAGGTATCAGGAAATTAAAATATTGGCTCTGGGAAACAGAAGTTCAACTTCTAAGAGACTTAAGCATAAAAATGACGCAGACATTTGGCCTGAAAGTGTTCGAAGGATTCTTTGTGCTGAGGGAATAAAAGCACGCGGTCAAGAAAGAAAACAGAAATTAGAGTCTACTCCAATCATGGCAAAGAAGAGCCTCGAATGGGCACGAGACCTAGAATATTGGACTGCTTACGATTGGAGAATAGTGTCTTTCAGTGATGAATTATGTGTCTTCGTGTCTGATGAATGTTCACAATATGTGCGACTGGGATGTGATCTCTGTCTTCGGGTCTAGAAGACTATATATATTAGAGGGGAAAATGAAGCACGACCAATACCTACAAGTTCTTCAAGAAAAACTGCTTTCTCAGACTGCAGTCTGGTTTGGTGATGTACAATTGAGGATGGGTGCGCAACAGTGGTCTAACCCACATTTTTAAAAATGGAGAAAAATCAAGTTAAAGTAAAACACGTGTGCTTTTTGTACAATATACTTAAAGCAATCACAAGTGGTTAAATGTGTCATACATTGTACATTAATATACTGTAAAAAAACACATGTGTTTCAGTTTAACTTCATTTTTCTTCATTTTTAAAAATGTGTGTTAGACCACTGTTGCGCTCAGCCCCTCAATTCATCTTTATGTATGATGAAGCTCCATGCCACCGTGCCAAAGCTGTGACAAAATTCTTCCAGGACAACGAAATTAGTGTTCTTCCGTTGCCTGATGTCCTTATATGAACCTATTAAAAATCTTTGGAGCTTCATGAAGGAAAACCTAAAGAAAAAGTACATTAGAATCAAACATCAAGTGATCTAGATCAAAAATTTGTGGTATCATGATGCTGAATTGAAGGCAAAATGTGCTAAACTCATACATAGGATACCACAAAGGATAGAAGAGTTAATAAAGAATAAGGGATTTCATACGAAATATTAATTTTTGTGTGAGAGATAATTTTCTTGTAGGTATTCCATTTCACTTTTTGTTTCCAATTTGGATATACACTGTACAGTAACTATATTTGAATGTCATGTACGCATTTGTTTTATTGATATTGAAAAGCATATGCCACACCCATTAGAAATTAGGACATAGTTACAAAGTAGTAATTTGGACTAAGTTCGAACGTATTTTCCCACGTAATAATGTAAGAACAGTAAAATATTCAGAAACTAAATGTTGAGTCTAAGTCTCGGTTCAGACGTGCAGAAAAGTCTGTTGCGGGCCGGAAATACATTGGTTCATATCATTCATGCCACACGTGCAGACTTTCCCGCACGACTCTGCTGCGGGCCCGCAGCGGGCAAAAATTGAGTTGCGGGGACTGCTGGCTCGCAGCGAGTCCGCACAAGTGTTGCGGGTCGGAAAACCATTGCTGGCAATGAGGCAAGCCACACGTGCAGACTTTCCCGCGCCCGCAGAAATGGAAAGCGAAGAACTGAATGAAGAAACGAAATACAATAATATCACGAGATATGGAATTTGAAGTGCGAAATGTATAGAGATAGAAATAAAAAACGGGATGCATGGAATAAGGTGTGTGAAACCTTATGTGAGAAATTTAATGAAAAAACAGAAGAAGAAAAAAACAGCATTGGTATGTATTATTATTACTTTTCAATGTAAAAATCTAATATTCATGTAGTGTTTACATTTGATTTTCGTTTAGCGTCCCTTTCCAGCAGAGAGGCTGTAAATACTTTTTTTGTGATAACAATAGACAACAAATACGCTTGGAGAAAAAGCCTTTATTGTTAATGCAGTTTCTTTGATGAGATTTGTTGTCATTCACTCTGGAATGAACCGACTGTTTATAACGTACGTTGCATTATACTTTAGGTCGAGGCAAGGGCGCCCATCAGAGGGGGGCAAGGTGGGGCGTTCGCCCCCCTCCTAAGAGGAAATTGTACTTGGGAATATCGAAAACCCAATAGAATTTTTACATTAGTTGCAGCAAAAAATGAAACTATATTGGAAAAGTCGCTTATATTTGCCCCCACCCTGAAAACCACAACATGGGCGCTCTTGGGTCGAGGTCACGTATTATATAGCTTCTGTGCTCAAAAGGGACGCGGAAGTCCAAAACAACCATCAACATAATAGCAGAACAGAAAAGAAAGAAAAAACATCATTTTTCGGCTGACAATTGTTGTCTTTATTTGTTAATGTACTAAATTTAAAAAAAATAGAGTTATCACGAAAATTGTTGAACATCAGGGTACTCATGTGGTTAAAAAATAAAAAAGCATGCTCGAGATGTAACAGAAATATTTTTGTTTCTCGTGCAATTGATAATATTGTGCACGTCGTTGCTATTCTAGAGATAACAACTGAATGTTTTCTTACATAAAGAACAACTTAAACAAAGTTATCTTGCCATGGAACTCTACCTATGTCGCTTACAAAATAATCAGCCCATCTGTTTCTGCTTCCGTTTGCTGCGTTGCCTCCTTTTGGTTATGCTACACGTGTTGGGGATTTCCTCAAAACCTGCTATCGTTAAATGTCACAATTATAAAAATGTTTCCTTTTTCTCACCTTAGAAATGGATTATTCGGAAACACTAAACCCATTATTTTTATTTAAGAGTTTACATAAGAATTTCACATTTCCAATCTAAGCGAGTCCTATACTTTCTCAATATATAACGGGAAATGTCACTACTATAAAAATGAAATGAAATCCTTGAGTTTTACGTCGCACACTTATACCGGGTAGGCTAAAGGAAATAATGATGATGATAAATGAATGAAATGGTGGAATGAATAAAGTGGGAGGAAACGGGAGAGCCCCGAGAAAGCTCTCGCACCACAAAGCCCACTTGACGCAAGCTGGGATCGAACCAGAGGTGAACACACTATCACTGAGCCACCGGATCCCACTACTATAGAAATCCCCCATCTCCCCTTCAAGAGAAAATTTTCAAAGACGCTGAAACCTGTGCTCCATTATTTTTAATACAAGTTTACATGCCGAATTTTACATCTCTAACTGAAGCGAATCCTCACATTCGGTAATTTGTGAATAAATAAAGGGAAACTTTACTATTATTGAAACGCCCCCTCTTGAGCGGGATATTCGGGAAGTCTCAAATAAATGTCTCATTTTTAATTTAAAGCCACCAACTATGTCAAAAAATCGAAATTAGTCACGCAATTGTTAAACTACGCCAGTGGCTGCTAATGTCTATGAATAGTTCTCCGAATGTTTACAAACGATACAAATGATAATTATTTAACATAATTAACTTACCTTAATGTAACAGCCAGAGCTCCTCCGTGGCTAAGCGGTTAGCGTACCCGCCTTTGGCGTGGGAGGCGCGGGTTCGATTCTCGTCGGGAGCTCATGTGGTTCGGATTCCACGTTAATCAGTAGGTCCACGTCTCATATAGCCTCACTGCTGAACGGGACGTTAAACTCAAAATCAACTCATTTATGTAACATCCAACATTTCAATTGGTGGTATCGCAAGTCTCATGAAAGTATCTTCTGCTTTAATTTTATCACTTATTTTCGATCACATCATCAAATGAAGTGATGCTCATGCGAAAATAATTAGAGGTCTTTTCTTCGTCATTGCGCAAATCAATAAACATGTAAGAAAATTCACCTTTAAGCAGTCGTGAGCTTACTTACGGATGAACCCAGTATAGTCTCTATTTCTTCCTTAAGATTTTACTGGCTAAGTATACAAAAACAGCACGTTTTCTTCTTTCAATTTCCATCTTCATTCAACTGCAGCTGAAAATAAAATGAGCTGTTTTCTATGTCTATGTGAAGTGGTTGGACTGAGACGCCCGCACGACTCTGCTGCGGGCCCGCAACAGACTTTTCTGCACGTCTGAACTGGTTGATCTTTGACGCCCGCACGAGTCTGCTGCGAGTCTGTTGCGGGCCCGCAACAGACTTTTCTGCACGTCTGAACCGAGCCTAATAATTTGAACACGTCTGTACTTTACCTTCAAATCCTGAGAAAACCTTAATCAGGATATATATAAGAATACGCTACTAGTTTAGAGTAAATGTTCAAAAAAGAGCAGTAAAGAGCAAGCACGACATGAATTTTCGAGAGTTATATTAAGGGTAATGTAAAAGTCTGGAAAGTAATTATGTATATTGTATAAAACGAAAAAAAAGTCTTGTATAATTGCATGAAATACATAATTTTATATTTAACTTTGGTTAATACGAGCATCATTACCAACAAACACACATATATTTCTTTAACAAAACATAATTTCATCAGCAAAAACTAATAGTACGTGTATAAGACTGTTGCAGATTGGTATTGGTATTTCACGAGTCTTACAAGTATGGTCTTGTTCTTGATTTTGCATTGAGATCCCGGTCTTTGTCATGTATTCAAGACCAAGGTCAAAACAGCGAATCTAAGACTCTTGTGTTCATCAGTATTCGAGAGAAGTGTTAGAATACATAGAAATGCAGATATTTCGTAGGGAGTCACAATAATATTCAAGAAAATTGGAACATCCGCCGAATGTGTTGCAAGCTCCTTTTTGAACCCTGAATGTGTCAACAGCTAAAATTCATTGTGGAATTAGTGAAGTATGTGGTGAACAGGTGGTCTAACATACATGGTACGTAAATGGGTCTAACATACATCTTTCTACCAGCCTTTCTTACTTTTTGTTTCATTTGAATGCTAGACCGATTGTTCATCGAATCGTAGGAATTACGAGATAGCGATAGAGCCATGGTAGTCTCGGAATAAAATACATAAAGATTTGATATAAACAAATGATCAATTATATCTTCTCGTTACTAAGTAGACGATTGAAACGCTTCGAAACAGGTCTCGGATTAAGGTATCAAATGCTCATTAACACCGAAATGATTTAAGTAACATTGATTTTCCACAATTAAGCTATTATTTTATTCTTAGAAGTTATTATCATTCCCCTCTTTTATTGTAATTAATTGTAGCTTCCAATAGTAATCTGAACAAAATTTTAGGCTTAAATATAAACTTCTTTTAGTAGGCTTGTAGATTCACATCTGGAATAGGGACCTACTAGAAATCAAATTCTTAAACATGTTCATCGCGAAATGTTCTATTATCTACAGCAGATTGGTCTCTTTCTCTGAATAGATAATCGCTGGTAGAATAGAAATAGGACACTTTTATTAGTCACGACCAAAAAAGTCATCTAACTCCTGTTCTTCAACATTGAAAATTTTACGTGAAAAACTGGCATGCAAGCTACATCTATCTCCAAGACTCATAATTATATTATCTAATTTAATTTATGATGAATTATTTAACTATTAATTAAATGTAGTGAAGTCCATAAAAATTATATTCGATCATTCAATCTTTATGAACATATTCTTCACCATATATACCTGTAATATTGACAAAATCCAGTTATTAAACACTTTTGGCTATGCAAGAACTTTCAAGATTACCTACCGAACATCCAACTATCCTATCAGTAAAATTTATCTAATATCTATTACTATTGGCGAAATGCCTCAACCAAAACAATCCGGAAATTTAATTTTAAAAATACTTGTAAAATATTAATTTTCCTGAAGATGACATTCCTACGTTGTGAACAAAATACTTGCTTCCATTCTAATTAATGAAAAGAAAACACACCTTAAAAAGCAATTTAGAAAGCACCATTATCAAAGTCCAAAACCAGTGAAGGTTCTTGTCCTCCCCCAGTGGAGTTACTGACAACATCCAATTGTCCACCATTCTAACACTAAAGATGGATAATGTCACAAGACTCTAAGATGAATAATGATGACTCCCATTAACGATTTATTAAGTTCACGTCAACAAGAGTTATACTTTGCTTAAGCAGGCCCTTAATTTCGAGACATTGGTAGTTCAATCAGAAGGATTTATTAAACTGTATATGAATGTCCTTTGTTTTCCACATGCATTCGAGTTGCTTTCGTTCTGGGAAACTTGCAGCAAATTTACAAGTAGTGACAATCGTAATCATGTTCAAAAGTGTTAAAAAGAGAAAAAATGGCGCTTTTTTCGTTCAATTTCTTGCTAAACACAATACCCATTAGCAAAATAAAAGTAACTTTTTATAAGGGCCACTTTTGGTTATTCACTACTTAAAGGAGTAAGATAGTATGGATGATTAAATATTTCCCGAAACCGACAATCTGATCTACATTTATCCTCAATGATAGAACAGAGAAAGCATAAAAGATGTGCTGTACCATTTTGTAGGTAATTAGCATCTTGAAATTACATTAAAATCATAATGTGCAAATGTAAATTGCGATATAAATTTATTGCATACCATTTTCCTATATTGTAGATTTTTTTTACTATATGTTATTACGAAATGCAAACTAGCACGTAGATATTGATAACTGCATTAGAATCCTTCTTTTAACATCTATAATACTTTTTGGTTCAGAATGTATTAATTTTATCGATAGTAGATTCAGGTACAACAAATAACAAAATTTAGCTATTTTACATTGAAACAGAGTATGCAAGCAAAAGCAGAACTCAACATTAAAAATGTAATAACCAGGGCCCGGATCTTGTTGACCTCAAATTTTCTAAAAAGTGACCTATAAAATGACACTAAAATTCCTGTAAGATGGCCTTAAAATTCACAAAAATTGACCTTAAAATTTACGTTTTTTTAAAAAACATTTATTTCGGTAAACATTGTCATTTTTTGAATATCTATTGGATTTTAATTACCATTTCTCACTCATTCTCAAAAGTTTTGTTTCAGTTAGTTGCAGTCTATTGATCAGTCCATTGTACAGCATTGTACGTATTGAAAGCGTCAATTCACTCCCGAATTGAAACTAGGAGCACACTTAAAGAATAGAAGTTCGCAAGTGTAGTCTGAATACATGAGAATAATAGATTTAAAAAAAAAACTGTTCAAAATCTCTGTAAGTCTTCTAATCCACTGTTAGTTATTCTCGTGATCACATCTTTTGTGGTCAATAATCCAAAGCCATCTGCTTAGACACCTACCAATCCTTACCCCTAATCAACCAGCTACAGCTTAGTGTTCAATAGCTTTTTAGAAATGCAGTTTTCCACCCCAATAGTTAGGAAGCAGGAAAAGATATAACTTCGTGTTTTTCAAATCCGTAAACAGTGTTTCTTTTAAGAGTTTCTTATGTAGAAGAAGAAAGATTAAAAAGACCATAAGTGACCTGAAAGTTACCTTAAAATATTAAGAAATGACATGAAACTTCAAAAAGGCAAAAAGTGACCAAAAGTTGACCCTAAAACAATACACTTTTAGAACCTTGAGTTGACGGATAATGTTTTTATTTGAAGCCGCCTTGTCCTATGCGTAACAGAAAAAAGTTGACTTGTCAACAAGATCCGGGCCCTGGTAATAACAGTAATGCAAAAAAATAACAGACTATCAAGAAGAAAATAAATACTTACAACGTAATTTTACACAATGTGTATCGGAAACTTCTTGATAGTCATCACATGTATCTAAGGTAGGTGGGAGTCTGTTGCAATTAGTAGAAAGCCTTTTTATGAGTGATCGTTCGACAGTTGCAATTCTAGGGTTCTGGACATAGAATAGATTTCTATTGTGTGTTGTGTGAGTTGGTACTCTGTAATTAAAAATAGACATAAGGTATCAATTACATTGTATTTTTATTATTCTTATTTTATGCACCGATATGTATAAACAAAAACAATATCGAACAGCATTTATTGAATACTACTAATAGTGAAAGCTCTTTCGCAGCTAAGTGGTTAGCGTATGCACCTTTGACGTGGGAGACCAGCGTTCGATTCCCAGCGGGAGCTCATGTGGTTCGGATTCCAAGTTAATCAGTAGATCCCGTCTCATATAGCCTCGCTGCTGAAAGGGACGTTAAACTCAAAATCAACTCAACTACTAATGATGACATGATTATTGCTATATTGTAAATTGTTTTGTTATATTAATAACATCAGGAGTCATTCTACCATAAAACGTGAAATACCAGTAAATATATTTCACATATGCTGAATGTATTTTACGCACAGCAATACAGGTCTAAACAACCCTTTTTATGTAGGTTCTAGTAGTTGAAGTCCATAGCATTCGTAAAACGTATCTCATGAATTTG
Source organism: Thermobia domestica (assembly GCF_964235325.1). Taxonomy (NCBI): domain Eukaryota; kingdom Metazoa; phylum Arthropoda; class Insecta; order Zygentoma; family Lepismatidae; genus Thermobia; species Thermobia domestica. The sequence goes on from NC_137455.1 coordinate 222,753,276, forward strand.
TACAAAAGCTGAATACTCTTAAAGACTAAAGTTTAATAACAGGTTATATCAAATATTAGAAATCCTATAATATTCGTAAGTTTGATAAGTAAGTAAACCATATCAAAGTCAATTTAGGGAACTTTATGAGAAAGGGTCCATTCGATTGTTTTCAGCGTCCAAGCGTATATTCGATTTCACAAATACTGTTGAAATGAATGGTTTAGCACGAATTATAAATAGAGAAGCAATAACATCTCCTAGACACTACTTTCGACGAAAGCCGACAGTCTGGCACGGCGATGTCGTTTCTAAGAAATCAAAAGTTAGTGCTGTGCTGTTCCTCCTCCATTACCACTTTAAAAGTGTAACATGTATAAAATTCAATAACATTCATTGCCTGGGAAAAGTTCACGAGAACATGGCCCATTATAAACAATACCAACTCCCCGTCCACGCTTTCTTCTACATGCCATACCTCCATTTGTTGATACAGCTCTCCTAGTACTATGAAACTCTCTTCCATGGTGGAATGGAAAAAGACGATACAATTGACGCTACTTTACAAGAATATAAATCGCAAACTCAGTACAAAACATTATAAAATTTACTTTTTGAGACTTGTTTTGGCGCCCCTCTGACTGTGGCGGCCCGTCAGTTGCCCGGGTTGCCCGGTCCTTGATCCGCCCCTGTTGATAGCTCTAAAACCCTGTGACGAACAATGGCTAAAACAAGTTGAAAATACTGTCTAGCTTGAAAGGGTGTGTGGGATAAGCCATAGACCAAATTGGTGAACAGTGAACAGTGTTCTACTACAGGAGGAAACAAGGCCTTGAAACAAGTAGGCCTTCAAATTTCTGTAAGTTCACCATCTGTATAAGTTAGTCATTTTTTCAATGGAATCGATGGTGGTCAACACATGTATATTTCACTGTATTCAAAAATATGATCAAAATGTAATTCTCAAATTATTTTAATCTTTATAGGGAGAGTAGGATGGTTTTTCATAATTATTATGAATCAGTCAAATGATGCATTTGTATTTTATAAAGCATTTAAGCTAAGAGCTTCAACGAGCGTCATTTTATATATGTTCATAACTGCCAAAGATATTTAATACACTATCATGTATCTTATAAAGCGTGTTGGTATTTTTGCTTTTTCGCATATTGTATGTGTATGTGTGTGTGTGTGTGTGTGTAACCCTAGGTACAAGTATGTTATACTATGTCATCTATACTAAGCGTATGTCTATACTATGTCATCTTGGAAACAATTTTTAGAGTATTAAATAAAGCGCATAATAATGTGTTAAAGTTAAGTGAATTTAGGTGTCGCCTTAACATCCGGTATATCTTCTTTAAATATTTGAAATTCTCATAAAGACTGTAATTTGGAATTGGTCAACCTTAAATTGTCTAAGTGTTTTTATTCTTTTTAAGTATCTTAATTATTGTGTGTGAAGTAGTTACTTCTCTGGTGTATCTTTAATAGACTCCCGCTTGAAGCGAACAGACCAAACTTTCACTACTTGTGCTTCTTCGCCCTTTCCTGTTTTCTTTATAACCCTTTTTTTCTTTAGTTTGTTTGTTTTTACTGCTTCCTATCACATAGTATTTTTGAACCTGAAAACCTTTATTATATCTTTGTTTTTTTTTTCTTTCTTCTTAGGAAAGAAAAAGACGTATCATGGCAAAGAATTTATTGATCATGGCAAAGAATACATATAAAAATCATTGGCCTTTCTAAGCCATGTAACCTACTTCTTCAACTCGATTTGAAGAACATTCAGGTGAAGTCGGTCGCATGCCAGAGGGCACACATTGCTTGCTACTGCTGGAAAATCAGGCAAACTTCTTTTTAACAAAATGATTTGAAATTGTTAACATATGAATATACTGTGCATTTGTATGTGTTCATTTATTATTTAATATTTTATTCGTATAAATTTTCTTACTAAAGTTTGCTTTCCTTATTCTTTATAATTTTATATTTATTGAATCATAATATTTATCCATTATGTCAATTTCTCCAATTTCATAATATTAAATGAAATATTATACATAGGATATGATGGAGGCTAACTTTTGTGATATGCGTCAGCCTTCCACCCATGAACGTGATAAATGACAGTCACATAAAAAATTTTAAATTACAAGGGACTCGAGAGGTATGTCATTGAAAGACTTTGATAAAAGAATCGTGTTTATCATTTTTCAGTCGTTTTGGAGACAGCACAGTACGCTAAAGAAGATGGAAAGCGCGGCTTAATGAGGTTTAGAGCCAGAAAAAATGAAAGTATCATGAGAATTTATATAAACTGTACAAATATCTTCATTACAACATCAATCACCTAAGCAAGCAGATTAAATTATTCTATGTCCGAACAATAAAGTAAAAATCTTTAGCTTTGTATCGCTATATGGTTCACAGCCAAACCGATTTGATTAGAGTACCAATTATTTAGTAATTAGTATTCACTCATTCTATAACAAATATATAAATGAGGAGATCACTTAGTGCAACGTGTACGACTTGACTGTCCAGAACTTTTCAAGATTCGTATATTGCCAACTGCAATCTCTTATTTGTATTATCATTTACAATCTTTGAGCTCAAACAACTTGTTTCGCATAATTATTCGTTTAATAGTCGTGCTCACTTATCACCTGTAATATTTTAAACAACTTTACTCTTAACTATACCCTACATACCAAGTGATAATAATAATAATAATTCAATAACGTGCAGAGTATCTTTTGAACTCCAATGATACGTTACCCCTCCTAAAAATCATAATTAAGCAATAAAAGTGTTTCAGGAGTTAAAACACGACAATCTAAAGAACATAAGAAAATTACAGTGACATTCTTTACTGCAATTTTAGTCTATAATATTTTATAGTATAGAAATGTCTCATTTAATGCTTTTAGAAAATGTCTCATTTCACGTAGAATAAATTTCAATTTGATGTGCTATCCAGATGTACCATGTCAGCAAAGCAATAAATAAATAAATAAAAATAAAAATAAAATAAAGGTTCAGTTTACACAACAAAGTGTACCATATGACTTTAAGTACAACAAATCTTAATGTCAATATAACTGGTGCACATTATCGCCATATGTTGTAACTATTCTGTGGCTATTGTTAGCAGTGGAAAGTAGTAAAACGAAGTTCCAACAAGGGAACAACTTGTCACGCTGTAATGAGAAATATTGCTTGCCTCAAGAGGCGTTTCCAATTCGAGTAGTTTTCCCAAATGGCTAGATTAGCTGGAGTCCGAAATTAACAGAGCTCACAGCTCCTGATTTCTTCTTTAATTGTGAGGTTCCTAGGGAAACTGTACACAAGAACAAACTAAGAACACTAACTGTTGTAAAAGAAAACACACATGGCAATAGAAATATTTCACAAGGAACTCAAAGGAAGAAGGTTATCTAAAGTATGATTTCTCGGATACGTCGAAACATAAGTTGTGGACGTATTCCAAACGCCTGGGATTGAACAGGACCTTTTACACCAGAGGTGAGTACTCCACTATTTATCTACCGTGTCCCTTGATTACTAAACAGTAAGAGGGTTTATGATATGACATGACAAGTAATATACGCAATATTCTGTTCCAATGAGTGGACCAACAAATTTACCTTAACGAAACTTAAACAGAGTTAATCTCCTCAGCCATTTGCTTTCCTAACTTTTTTCCCCTTATGAACTTAAGAAAAGTTACAACACGCAATATTTTTACAATATCATCATCATCATCATCATAGGTAATATGCCATTATTGGTAAGTCACTTGCCGCAACTGAAAAGGGTCCATGCTACACGGTCTTCCGCTAACCTCTTCATCTTCACGTAAGATTTTTCTGTTTAATATCGTCCATATATTGTAATCTTCCTCGACCCTTCTTTCTCTTTTCTGCCACCATATCCTCTAAAACGTCCTTCATGATATAGTTCCTTCGTAGCCAATACCACAACCAGTTTCTCTTCCTCTTCTTAATAATATATAAAATAGCTCTTTTCTCCCCCACCATTTCTAACATGCTTTCATTTGTTTCCCACTCGATCCAGCTAATTCTCTCCATCTTCTCCACACCCACACCCACACCATCTTCGAAAGCTTCCCAATAGTTTTTCATCATTTTTGCGTTATGTCCATGTTTCTGACCCATATAGTACAATAATGATATGAAGCATTTTATTAATCTTTTTCTCTTTATTCAAGGTCACACAAAATAGTACTTTTTCCCCTCCTAAAGGCTTCTTTCGTCATTCCTAGCCTTTATTTCACGTTCTCATTTCACATCATTATTAATAATACTACCCTACCCAGGTGTCGAAAACTAGTCACCTGTTCTGTTTTCTCTCCTCTTACTTCTTTATTTGACACCGAACGCCTTGTTCCAATCACCTTGGCCTTGTCTTTCTCACATTTATTTTCATGTCATATTCTTCACAATCCTTCCTCAAATTTTCTAACATCTTATTGATTTTCTTTGTATTATCGGATTCCGCAACAATCATCATATCATCTGCAAACCGTATACACCTAATTATTCTACCACCTGCTGAAATGCCATATTCATTATGTGGGCTCTTCTTCACTATCTCTTCTAGTTAGATATTAAATATTGTTGGCGAGAGACAGCATCTCTGTCGAACTCCCCTCTCCTCTGTCATTTCCTTCACTATTTTAACATTTATTTGTTGGTTCATATTTAAGTTTCTTATGAGTCTTCAAACTTTCCATTCCAACCCATGCTTCTTTAGAAATCCTTTGTGGCTAAGCAGTTAGCGTACGCGCCTCTGGCGTGGGAGACCCTGGTTCGATTCCCGGCGGGAGCTATGTGGTTCGGATTCCACGTTAATCAGTAGGTCCACGTCTCATATAGCCTTATAGCCTTGCTGCTGAATGGGACGTTAAACTTAAAATCAACTCAACTCAACAATTTCCATTTCTATCATAATTACCGTGTATAATACTTATTTCCGTTGCGGGAAGTGGTTACCTCGGATTAAAACTCAAGCACTGTTTTGTACTGTACCTTCAAGTAAATGCACCCTTATATAAAAATGAAGTCAGAGACGGATTTTAGGACTTCTGATATTTTGACTTCCAAATTGATGTTATTCGATTCTACATGTCTTACTTAGTCTACACACCAAATTTCAACTTGTGCAAAAGAAGGGATCCAAAGTTACGGGAGGTCAAAATTTTGCCAAAAAATATAGGGGATTTTAGGACTTCCGATTTTCTCACTTCCAAATTGATGTTAATCGATTCTAAACACTACATACTAAATTCTTACTTAGTCTACATACTTAGTCTACATACTAAATTTCAACTTGCGCAAACGGATTCACAGTTATGGAAGTTCAAACTTTTGAAAAAAAAAAATACACTTCGAAATTATGTTATTCGATTATATGTGCCTTAATTAGCGTGCACGCCAAATTTTAACTTGCACAAACTAAGGAATCCAAAATTAAAAGGGTCAAAGTTTTTTCCAAATTATAGGGAATTTTAGGACTGTTGATTTTTTGGCTTTGAATTGGATGTTGTTGCATTATACATGTCCTACTAAACGTCATAATTTTTAACATACGCAAACTAAGGGGCGAAAGTTTTGTCAAATATATATGTAGTTTTAGATCTTTTAAGTTTCTGAGTTCGGTTTTAATATTATTCGATTCTACTCATATTAAAACTCACATACGAATAAATTTTTTGTACTTACACAAACTCTAACGGGGAGTGAGGCAAAATAAATGCCAAATATATACATAGATTAGCGTTCTCTATGGTTAGTTTTAGTAAAATTTGTTTTCTACACTTCCAAACTATGCTATTCATAAGTATCAGAAGTATTATCGACAGCTAATACATCTGTCCCTTCGTCTGTCCGTCCGTCCATATGTAAACAAAAAATAGCAACAAAACTGAAAACAACAAAAAATAGTAGGAGCTATCGACAGGCTGTAATCGAGATTCGATTCAGCGTCCGAAAAATAGTTTCCACCTTTTCGACAACATTTTATTTAAACCGGAAGTTGAAGATATGGACCACTTCCTGTTTCACCAATAGTGGCCATATATCAAAAACAGTAGTTTCTAGCTGCAAACGGGTTTCGGGAATCGATTTAGGGTTTGAAGTAAGTATACCATCATTAACCATATCTCCTTACTAAACAGGAAGTAGTAGACAAATACTACTACCGATTTCAATGTTGAAATCTATAGAGCAATACGATAAGAGACATCGAAAAGCGGTTTTTTGTAATCGACTCAACATCAGAAAAAAAATGATTGCTTTTAATCAGTTAAACCTATATTTATAACGGAAGATGAAAAAACACCACCGTTCTGGTTTTGTACATTGAACACAATAAAAACGGTAATAGATAACAACATTCTATTTTGGTAAATCGATATGACTTTACAAAGAAATATAAATTCCACTTCTATGTCTCTAGAATTTATATAAGTGGTAGATAAATATACTTCCGCTTTCAATCTTGAAATCCATAAAGCAATAACCGTAGGAAATATTCAGAAGCGCGATGTGTAAAATCCAATAACGTCAATTTTGAAATACAAAAATCCGAAGTTCTAAAAATCGCTATATTTTTGGCAAAATTTTGATCCATACGGATTCCTTACTTTCTGCACGTTGAAATTTAGCGTGTATACTAAGTAAGACGTGTAGAATCGAATAATATCAATTCAGAAGTAAAAAAAAAAAATCAAAGGTTCTAGATAAAACCTTCTATATTTTTGGCAAAATTTTGACACCCCATAACTTTGATTTTTACTTTGCACAAGTTGAAATTTAGGGTATAGACAAAGTAAGACGTGTAGAATCGAATAACATCAACTTAGAAGTCAAAAAACCAAAAGTTCTAAAAACTTCCTATATCTTGCCCAATATTTGACAATCACAACTTCCCTTACTTTGCGCAAGTTGAAATTTGGTGTGTAGATTAATTAACACGTCAACAATAGAATAACATCAATTTGGAAATCAAAAAATCAATTCCTAAAAACCCCTATATTTTTGGCAAAATTTTGACCCCCATAACTTTGGATCCCTTCGTTTGCACAAGATGAAATTTGGTGTGTGGACCAAGTAAGACGTGTAGAATCAAATAAGATCAACTTAGAAGTAAAAAAAATCAAAAGTTCTAAAACTCTCTATATTTTTGGCAAAATTTTTAACCCACCATAACTTTGGATCCTTTTCTTTGTGCAAGTTGAAATTTAGTGAATAGACAAAGAAGGACATATAGAATCCAATAACATCAATATAGAAATCAAAAACTCAGAAGCTTTAAAAAACCCTATATTTTGGCCAATATTTGACTCCCATAACTTTGGATCCCTTACTTTGACCAATTTGAAATTTCGTGGGTAGACTAACTAAGACGTGTACAATAGAATAACATCAATTTGGAAGTCAAAATATCAAAAATCCTAAAACCTGTCTCTAAATATTGTGCTGCAGAGAGAGATAAAATCCCAATCACTTGGTCAACCAATGAGCCTAAGGCAGTGATAAATATGAGACAGCGCTTTGTAATAATAATAATAATAATAATAATAATAATAATAATAATAATAATAATAATAATAATAATAATAATAATAATAATAATAATAATAATAATATCATGTGTACATAAGTTCGGATTTGATAAAAAAAAATTATTATTCAATGTTGTAGACATTTGATTTCAATTCGCATATAGACGAATGCATTTTTGAACACATTAAAGTATTATTCAGGCTAAGTAAATGGACAGGTTCTACCGAAACTTGTTCAAAGTCAAATAAATACGAGGGTCGTTCAGTAAGTCCTTAGAAATCCGAAAGATGCCACTCATAATATCGAAAACGTTTACTTTTAGTAATCATCAATCCTACTAGACTGTTGTTAAAGTGTCAGCTATATCCACCAAGTGGTTTTATTTTCAGAGTTGACAGAAGAAACAAATTTCTCTTTATTTAGAAAAATGAAATAAATTAGTTTCGTGAGGTTATTGAACACTTCTGTTTAAAAGGTTTTAACATCGAGAGAGATCAAAGCCGAGTTGGATGAAGTTCATGGCACATCTACTCCTGTATTTGCGACTATTTACAATTGAGTAAATGAGTTTAAACGTGGCAGTATACACAATACTGAACATCATTCGGGACGTCCAGTGGAAGTAACTTCCTCCGAAATGATTGATAAAATCCACGATATGGTTTTGAGTGATCGACGAATCAAAGTGCGCGAAATAGTTGAAGTCGCAGGTATATCACAAGGTACAGTGTTTTCAATTTTGTACGAAAAATTAGGCTTGAAAGAAATGTCGGCAAAACGGGTACCGCGTTTGCTGTTAGTGAAAAATAAACGCAAGCATGTGATAGATTCGGAGGCTGGGTTGGGGCTTTTTCGTTGCAATTCCGACGAGTTTCTGCGTCGATACATAACAGTGGACGAGACATGGATATCACTTTTACACTCCATAAATAAATGAACAATCGAAACAGTGTGTTTCTAAAGGCGATCCAGCTCTGAAGATGGCGAAGACGGTGATATCGGCGACGTGGTGATAGCCACAGTTTTTTTTTTTTTTTGGATGGGGGGGGGGACGCACGCGAAACCATCTACATCGATTACACAGGTCTGCAACTAAAAATCTGTTTGTATAAGTTTAACTTATTTTTACGCCTCTGGGTGCACCGAAGTCGAAAATAACCCCCGTTTCTTCCTGAGACATCAAGTTTTTGCACAATCGAAATGTAACGTGGTCAAACAGATAGCTGGAAATCGCTAAATTGCAAATGCATCACACGAAAATAAAAATGAACATGGAAGATTAAATGTATTTGTACTCCCAGAAACATGAAAATACATGTATTTTGTTCCGGATGAGGATCACTGACACATATAATGTGTCATGAATGAGAATACGAGATTAACTAACTAACTAACTCTATGGCCTATGGAACCCGGAGGTTCAATACCGCGTTCACAAAAGCTCTCCACTGACTTCTATCCTTAGCCAATTGGATCCAGTTTCTACTTTGCATTCCTATTTTTGCGAGATCCGTCTTAATATTGTCTTCCCATCTGCGCCTAGGTCTTCCTAATGGTCGTTTTCCGATTGGTCTTACCGCTAACACTGAAAGCGTTCATACTTTCTTCCATCCTGGGTATAAATCCTGCCCACCTAAGCCTCCTAGACTTGATGACCCTAGTAACTAGTAACTAGTGAAATATAGTACACTCTGTAGACAATATTGTAAAGTACACTCTCTTTACAATATTCAAAAACAACTACAAATACAGGATATTCCACTTACATTAAATATGATCCGTTTGGTTTGGTCCACCAACTTTTCCTTGAAATTGGATGTATGTATAACGCACACACAAAATGTCAACAAAACACACAATATGGCGTCTATCCAGTTGCTTTCATGGTTGTCGTGTACCTTCTACTATTGTGATAGGTACATTTTTCGGTACGAATTTTCTGTACCTATAAATCTTCCCTGTACCCACTAAATCATTGGTAAGGAGCTTGGATGCGGTGTGTACCCACTAAAGTCTTCGGTACATTGAACTTTCTTAGATACATCAGCGAATTACCTGCTATTTCATGGGTATCTCGTGCAAAATCATGGGTACTGTTTTTAGAGTGTATAGGAGAATTCACTGTAAAATATGCACATCACTACTCTTCGGTGTGGTCACATTTCTCTCAGGTGAGCTTCCAGTATTGAAATTGTTTTGAAACAGTTCATCATCATCTTCTTCTATACTTTCCTCCATTTAGCTGGGGCCGGTTTTCAGTTCGCTGTCCTCCATCTTGTGTCACATCCACTGTGACGCCACACTGGACTACACTGTTGTTCACACAATCTCCCACACTTCTTCTTTCGTCGGCCTCGTGCTCGTTCCCAATTCTGTTCAATAGTATTTATTCGGTAAGCTACACATTCCGAAGTTCTTCCTATATGTCCTATCCGTCAAAGTCTACTTTCTTGTAGCATTTCGACTACTAGTCTTATATTTACTGTTCCTCAAATCACTTTAGTTTTAATTTTGTCCTCTCTCATCCACCAAAGCATCCTCATCTCCGGAACATTTAACTTCTTCTCATCTCTCATTTTCGTCGTTAAACATTCTACTCCGTATAATATTGAAGGTCTCACTACTGTTTTAGCTTTTCTGTTAAGGCGTATTAGTACCGTACGGTCACACAATACTTTGCCACTTCTTTCCATTTTACCGCTCTGCGGTTTACATCTTTTTCTATTCTTGCATTTTCCTGTAGTTTTGATCCCAAGTACTTCCAAAGCATATCGTTGTGAGGATAGCAAGAAAGCAGCAGCTGAATAACTTATGATTTACAAAAGAAGGGCTTAAAGCTTAAACGTGTAGTGGTGTAGACAAGGAAATATATTTGAACTGATTCTATTTTCTTTGCCAATAATGTATCGGTACGTACAGTATGTTATTCCAAATAACTTCACCAATTCTAGTCTTGATATTGCAAGTATCTTGTATAAATACAGATATGAACTACCATTTTTAAACTCAGACCATTGTTTGATATTATTCTTCTAGTGTCTTGCACTATAGCATTAATATGATTGTTAAATTTCTTATTTCTATCAAACAGTATGAATAAATCTTTAATTTTTTCGTCTCTCTGTAACGTTACACCATTAACGACATGTTTACAAACAAAATATTGTTTTATTAGTATACGAAATATAGTAATAATAACTGTATGAAATATAATAATAATAATAATAATAATAATAATAATAATAATAATAATAATAATAATAACTTTATTTTGAGCGCTACGAATAGCTTTTAAGAAAATACAGGACTTGTAAGATATTACATAATAAAGCTTTGTAAACTATTGTATGATAGAATAAGCTACGAGTAAAATTATCATTATAATGTATTATACATCAATTGTAAACTTAGCTGGTTAGGACCCCTTGTCAGAAAGTAAATATATAGAAATTCTTTAAGTGGTAACTGCTATGTGATTAAAATTAAATTTAAAGTAAATTAGTCTAACTTCCTAAATTTTCTTGCCCATCTAGCTACAATATATGTTCGTTGTCATATTGCCTGAAATATAGAAGAGAAAAATATAATAAATATATTAAAGGTTAGCAGATAATTCTTTATTGTAAACTTGACATGTTAGTTAAATATGTGCAAATACGAGTACTCTATAAAATTATTCGATTTCTTAGCTGGCGGTACCATGATCGTCTTCAGGAAATCTCTTGGCCACTCTTCTGTTTCATATATTTTGTTGCGGAGTCGAAACAATTCTTTCCTGCCCTCGTCTCCTCCTACTTCACTTTCGACTTCCATATTCAGGCTACGCGGTGTATCCCTACTTTCATACAAAGCCCCAACATATTCTTTCCCATCTTCCTAAGACATTTTTTTGCTGACTCCTTCCTATTTCTATTTTCAACTGTCATCATAATACCCCCTTGTTTCCTCTATAGTCCCATAAATTTCATCTTGTACATTACCTCATATTTTCTACTTCTTGATAATTTTTCCACATCCTCATATTTTCTCTTGCAAAACGCTTCCCTTCCTCTATCTGTTTCCGATATAACTCGTTGCTTAATTTCCTGTACATCTTTCTGCCCGTTTCTGTATCAACCTACTTCCACACCCTGTTTTCCTTCATTTTCTGCAACATCTGTTCCACTGGCGTAGGGAAGGGGGTCCAGAGGGGCCGCCCCCCCAAAGAGGTCTGACAATGTACTTTGGTACTTTGATGTTTGTAATTTTTTATATAGTTTTATGTTTATATATTTTTTTGTTTGCTATTTTTCTATGTACCTATAACAGCACTTGGGCCCCCCCCAAACATACATCCTGGCTACACTAGTGATCTGTTCTGTAACCTGCAACTTCTTAGCCGTTTTGTGTTCACGGTATCCTACTACTTCCTCACAGCGGCGCAAATCTGTCTTCAATATTGAAGGGGGGGGTATTAGTGTATCAGGCGGTTAAGACTGTTCCCATATTTTTTTTAAGCAATGTTCAAAATATTTATGAACTTAAAAAACAATGCTGTGGAAGATTAGGGGAGCAGAGTTGTCTGCAACATTGGGACGCAGGAAGATTTCAGGCTTATTCTGGGGGTACATCAATCTCATCTCACTTTCCTTTGTGACAATCGGACACAAATCATCACATTTTTTTCCTCCAAAACACATTTCAAATCGGATTATTAAGGGAAATAGTCTCCCCAGTTCCAACATTGGAGGGGACATGTCCCCCTCATCCCTCTGGGATTTGCCCCAGTACTTCTGCAGTCTGCTGTGTGAAAAATTTAATTCGTTTCCACTGTCTGTTACTATCTGCACCGATTCTTTGCTCATTTGAATACTTTTTTTTTTAAGTTTTCCACGAAAATATTTCTTATTCGTTTCTCAGTTTTTCCGTATTCACTTTCTTGTTTCCTACTTTTCTTCTAGCTATATTTTTCGGTTGGATATGCACTTTTGAATATTGTAATGATTTTTACTTTTTAAACATTATTTACATTTTATTAATGGGAGAGGAAATTAAAACAATATCGCTTCTAATATGAAACTTTTAAATGTACAAATCTCACATGCACAACGTGAGTAATAGAGCAATTTACATACTCAGTAATATGTGATATGAACTGCAAACAGTGGCTGAGGAGCGAGGCGGAATCCCGTGCGCCACTGATTGTTATGGCTCTGAACATCTCTTCTCGTTATTTAATATGAGCTCCTCCGTGGCTAAACGTTTAGCGTACGCGCCTTTGGCGTGGGAGACCCGGGTTCGATTCCCGGCGGGAGCTCATGTGGTTCGGATTACACGTTAATCAGTAGGTCCACGTCTCATATAGCCTCGCTGCTGAAAGGGACGCTAAACTAAAATCAACTCAACTCAACTCGTTATTTAATACTGATTTCCGGATATTCAGAATGAACGGTAGAAAGAATGAAAAGATACAAAGTGGGCAAACTTCTTTTTCTTCTTGCAGCACGTTATCACTACCGAGAATCGAACGCAGGATCACGTACAGCAAAGGCATGCCCGCGTTAGCCACTACATCAGCGAGGAGTGTGATGTTGGTGTATGTTTTCGATAATGCAAATACGTTTAGCATAACGTGTGGAAAAGTCGTGCAATTATGATAGGCAAACCGAATTTATCGAATTGTAATTTTGAATTACGATATTAGTAAACCTGTGAGTTGTCAATAGCTACATAGATATTTTCTAGAATCTTGTTTCTAATTTATCCCTTCTATATTCGTATAGCCTAGATCACGTAAAACCACGTGAAACAGGATAGTCAAACTGTTAAATTACAGCTGACAGTTTTTAAAATTAATTTTACGAAGTTTTTCTTATGAAACTAAACAATCTTATAAACAGTAGTATAGCTAGAAATGTTTTCTTAGGGGGAAATAAGGGGCCCTTAAAATTTTGAGTTGTCATTTGTGTTTAATGCGCTTTGTTAAATAAAGAAAAATTACATACACACTGTGGTACATCATTGACAGCATTTGATTCAGGTAAAGTAATGGAGTTCTATATACTTAGGTAGATCTATATTGGATGTTTTAAAACTTGCCCCCTGCTCGATACAGCAGGGTGATGTTAGAGGTAAAAGAAGGGCGAAAATATCCTAAGACTTAACTTTCAGGGCCTTGTTAAGGTGGTAGATTCCACTAAAAATATGATGATGTAGCAACATAGTACGGCAAATGGCGAAACAAATGCCTAATTGAAAGGAATTGCCATTGCTCAGTGTGAAGTGGATTAGGAGTAAGTATGTGTGATAAAACATCTTGTTTTCCAGACGATCCGTATTCAAAAATAGTTTCTGGATATTTTTACCTTATTTTGATAATGTCTTTTAATGCAAATACAATTTCACATGTCTATGTAGGTACTGTTCGACATCTGGAGTCAATATGTTGTAGAGGGGGGCGCGGTGGCTCAGTGGTAGAGCGTTCACCTCTGGTGTTTGGGGTCCGGGTTTGATCCCAGCCCCCGCCAAGTGAACTTTGTGGTGGACAAACACCGCGCTCATGGGTTATTTCGGGGTTCTCCCGTTTCCTCCCACTTTCTTCATTCCACCATTTCACTCATCACCATCATCACCGTCTTCTTTAGCCTAACCGGCATAACCGTGGGACGTAAAACTTAAATATTTCATTTCATTTTTCAATATGTTGTAATGTACCAACATTGAGACTAAAACCAAGGTTCACGCGCACTGAAGTTGAGTTGCTTTTCACGTAAGGAAGACACATACCATGCATAAGTATGTAACTTGTTTCTGTGTTGTAAAGCTTTTCTACCGTATACCTGCCTTGTACATAAATTAAACACGTTCAGAGCTGTAAATATTCCACCTCTGTTTTCGTACATTATCCCCACTTTGTTTCATTGTTCCCTTTAATGTTCATCTTTAAACAACGTCTGGACAGTAATGAAAGAAAACCAAAAATCGAATTTCAAAACCGAATTTTGCTTTTTAAACCCGAAGATCGATTTTAAAAACCGAAACCGAAAATCAATACTGAAAACCGAAGGTCGATTTTTGAAATTTCAGCTTATACAAAAGTCAATTTTAGGTTTTGCGAAAAAAAATGAGGTGGACAGCACTAGTTCAACTTGAAGCACAGTTTAAAGATACTGTTGCCTGTGTAAAGTTTAACGGACTGCCTGGAAGATTTTGCGAACCCAGTTGCGACTGAAACCGTATCGCATACAGTAATTGCAAATGTTACAAACGGACGACCTTATCAAACAATATTAATTTTGTAATTCAATGCATAACGCCGTGAAGGATGATAGTTTTCTTGACTTTCTGCTATTTAATAACGAGCGAGGCTACGTTCAATTTAAGCAGTAAGATTAATCGCCATAATGTTCATATCTGGGATACTGAACAACCACACGCTGAAATGCAACGTGAACGATATTTCGCAAAAATAAATGTTTGTTGAAATGTTTAAATCAACGGTATACTGTCAGAGACGTCATTTGGAAAGGACAAGGGCGATTGCCTCCTGAGTTTGACTAACATATGATATATATATATATATATATATATATATATATATATATATATATATATATATATATATATATATACAGTGATTTATTTGTGGATTTTGTAGAAGGAGGGAATATTTATGCAAGATTGTGTTCCGTATAACAGAACAACTTTAAAGTGGGGTTGGGATAACGTTATTTTTAAACCTACCTACTTTGAAATTATGGTACTGGTTTGATAGGAGACCCCCCCCAAGTTCATCATTTTTTAAACTTTTTTAAAAACAATTTTATGATAAATACGGATAGGTCCGTTAGATAAGATTTGGTTAAGTAGATTAGATTGCATGTGTTAGTTACCTTACTACTTTTTGTCCTACTGCTGAGGATAAGTGTAAAGCATCCAGTAAAAACCATATAGTTGCATTGGAATGTGCACACCTTGTCATAACAAGTGTCACACTCCTACGTAAAAGTGTTTTGCTATGACAAGGAATTCTTTAGTCTGTTCTAATTTGGGCCATAAAGACCAAATTCCCCGCCCGAACAAGAAATACAACAAAAGGTAAGAGTTTACTTTGGGCAGAACAGTGATAGGTGCACATATACTTGAGCCTAATTTTATTAAACAGAAGGGGAAAGACGCTACTAAAGGTCATTCCTCATTCTCATAAGTAAGTTTTAGTACCATTTTGCTCCTTGTACTTAATAAAATTAGATTCAGGGGTGTGTGCACCTACCAATGTTCTGCTAAAAGTAAACTTTTGGCCAACAAAACATACTGGCATTAAAATGAATCCGGAATTGAACAAAGACAGGGTTAACTGAAGCATGATTTACAGCATGTTATCTAACACTGTCTTTAGAAGTTAACAATACTTTCACACCGTACCTCACTTTAGCAATACGTAGAATAGTGTAGCAATATGAGGTGGTTTTACATCGGATACAGTCTTTTTCCCAGTTGGTTTGTTGATAGTGTCATGATGTCCATTTTTTATCCAGCTGATGGCATACTTTTCTGAATTGAACGAGATAATATCTGGTCCATTAACGTTTATGAAAATAATAAATTCGAGGGTGTTTACAGATAAATGGTTTCTAGTATCAATATGTTGGAAGTTTAGGCTGGAAAAGCCTCTCTCACACTCTGCAAAAAAAGGAAGAACACTGATTTCAATGTTAAGATTTTATATATTTGGGTCAATATTAGGTTTCATCTTATGGTCTCGAAATTCCTGGAAACTATTACCCTGCAGAATTTTGGCTGAATCATCAGAGGAAAATTTTAATTTTAATTTTTTATTTTTGAAATTTGCATTACTTCTTTGTCGCCGTTTAACTTTCTTGCAGACAATTCTTCTCGCCAATTGGATTATAGCAAAACCTCGGCCCCACTGAACGTTTCGAGCGTATGTTATCTGCTAGAACCTTCCAATCTTATTTTCTGGTACTTCTCAAGAGAACTGTCTAAGGGTTTTGCCAGTGAGACTCCACAAAACTGACCAGTTTCTTCAAAATGACGTAATTGTTCCATGGACATGCCCATTTTTTCTTTCAGCGCTTCCAGACATTTAGTTTTTTTTTTTTAATTTTCCTTATTACCTGTACACGGGATGCAGACCTTCCTTGTACAGCGGGGGACACTTCTAAATGGTACACCTTAGCCGTAAATCTCCATATGGCTGTACCATTTAGAAGTGTCCCCCGCTGTACAAACAGGCTAAGGATATGTAGAGGTTCCAGTGCATCTCGGATCATGTATATTTCATAAACAAAGTTCCACTTAGTGAGTTCTACGTACAGATCTGAAAATATTTCACGCTGCTGAAAGCTTCTCTGCAAATTTGTAGAAGCTTCTCGAAAGTGATCCACTAGCGCAGGGTAGGGCTTCCGCAATGCTTCTACTGAACGGTATGAAGAGCCTAACCTAACCACTGTACATTAAAAACTTTTGTAATATTATAGAAGCGAATACTTAGTTCTCGTGATATTAATTCGATTTCTCTCCTGTTTCCGGGAACATTAAGTAAACACCGTGCAATCGCTCTACAAGGCTTTGAAAATGAACCATATCTGAAATCGCATTTACAACGTAGTGAACAGCCAGTTCCAGCTTATGACTCATGCAGTGAAACACAATAAATTGGTGTCTAATTCTCGCTGAGTAAAGAAACAGCACCATTTATTTCGCCTTGCATATTATTTGCACCATCAATACAAACTGCTAGAACGTGCCTGAAGTTGGCCCCCCCACCTCTCCCAAATTACGCCAAACATTGCACATCGTTAGTGCATCGTTAGTGCACGTTAGTGCACTCAGAACTAACGTTAGTGCTATCAGCGTTTTTGAAATATTGAAGATTTTTGGTGGGGGGGCCAACTTCATATGAAGTTAGCCCCCCCCACCCATCTTTATGCAGACATATTTTCACAAAACTTTGCCCATCGTTAGTGCATCGTTAGTGCACTTAAACACACTTAGCACTACCGTTAGTGCTATCATATTTTGGGATTTATTCAAGATTTTTCGTGGGGGGGCCAACTTCAGAAATATCAAATTCTATACAAATAGAGGTAGAAACACGACGTTAGCGGCAATCGTTAGTGCATCGTTAGTGCACTTAAACACACTAAGCACTAACGTTAGTGCTACCATATTTTGGGATTTATTCAAGATTTTTGGTGGGGGGGCCAACTTCAGAAATATCAAATTCTATTCAAATAGAGGTAGAAACAAGAGGTTAGCGGCAATCGTTAGTGCATCGTTAGTGCACCTAAACGCACTAAGCACTAACGTTAGTGCTACCATATTTTGGGATTTATTCAAGATTTTTGGTGGGGGGGCCAACTTCAGAAATACCAAATTCTATACAAATAGAGGTAGAAACATAGAGTTAACGGCAATCGTTAGTGCATCGTTAGTGCACCTAAACGCACTAAGCACTAACGTTAGTGCTACCATATTTTGGGATTTATTCAAGATTTTTGGTGGGGGGGGCAACTTCAGAAATGTCAGAGGTTAGCGGCAATCGTTAGTGCATCGTTAGTGCACTTAAACACACTAAGCACTAACGTTAGTGCTACCATATTTTGGGATTTATTCCAGATTTTTGGTGGGGGGCCAACTTCAGAAATATCAAATTCTATTCAAATAGAGGTAGAAACATGAGGTAAGCGGCAATCGTTAGTGCATCGTTAGTGCACTTAAACACACTAAGCACTAACGTTAGTGCTACCATATTTTGGGATTTATTCAAGATTTTTGGTGGGGGGGCCAACTTCAGAAATATCAAATTCTATTCAAATAGAGGTAGAAACATAGAGCTAACGGCAATCGTTAGTGCATCGTTAGTGCACTTAACGTACTAAGCAGTAACGTTAGTGCTACCATATTTTGGGATTTATTCAAGATTTTCGGTGGGAGGCCAACTTCAGTAATATCAAATTCTTTAGAAATAGAGATAGGAACATAGGGTTAACGGCAATCGTTAGTGCATTGTTAGTGCACTTAAACGCAGTAAGCAGTAATGTCAGTTCTACCGTATTTTGGGATTTATTCAAGATTTTTGGTTAGATGTCAACGTTAGAAATATCAAATTCCATACAAATTGATGTAGAAACATGGGGTTAACAACAATCGTTTGTGCTTTGTTAGTGCATTTAAACGCACTAAGTACTAACGTCAGTGCTACCATATTTTGGGATTTATTGAAGATTTTTGTTGGGGGGCCATCTTCAGAAATATCAAATTCTATACAAATTGACGTAAAAACACGCAGTTAACGACAATCGTTATTGCATCGTTAGTGCACTTAAATGCACTAAGCACTAACGTTAGCATTACCATATTTTGGGATTTATTCAAGATTTTTGTTGGGGGACCATCTTCAGAAATATCAAAGTCCATAGAAACCTTTAGTGCTTTCTAGAAGCACTAACGATCCACTAACGAATGGCATTAATTTTTTGTTAGTGCTTGAAGTTGGGGCAAGTTACCGTGCCCTCCAAAGATATTGTACTTGTAGCACCTACACCACTGAAGTACTAACGTTAGTGATTGGTGCACTAAGAACCACTAACAATTGCACTAGAAGATATCATTACTGCTTTTGAATTTGGCGGAAATTTGATGTAATTAAAAATTACCAATAAATTTCTTATGGGAGTTTCGTGACATGTAATTGTCCATAACTACCCTAATATTGAAGTACTAACGAAACTGTTAGTATTTTCTAGAAGCACTAACGATTGCACTAGAAGAGATCATTAGTGCTCTTGAATTTGACGGAAATTTGATGCAATATAAAATTTCCCATAAATTTATTATGAGAGTTTCGTAACGTGTAATTAGCCATAACTAAAGTAATAGTGAAGTACTAACTAAACTGTTAGTGTTTTCTAGAAGCCTAACAATGCACTAACGAATGGCACTAAGTTTTTAGTTAGTGCTTGAAGTGGGGGCGCTAAGTTCACTCTGGCCTCAAAATGTATTTTAATTGTAGCACCTATACTAATGAAGCACTAACCTTAGGTGTAGATGCACTAAGAAGCATTAACAATGCACTAACGATTGCTCAGAAGAGATCATTAGTGATTTTGAATTTGGCGGAAATTCGGTTCAATAAAAAAATTTGCCATAAATTTCTTGTGAGCCTAGTGATATGTAATTGGCCATAACTACACTAATAATGAGGCACTAATGAAATTGTTAGTGCTTTATAGAAGCACTAACGAATGGCACTATTTTTCCGTTAGTGCTTAAGTGTGGGTGCGAAATTCACGCTGACTTCCCCAAAGATTTTTTTACTTGTAACACCTACACTAATGAAGCATTAACGTTAGGTGTTTGTGCTCTAAGAAGCACTTACGATGCACTAACAATTGCACTAACAGAGGTAATTAGTGCTTTTGAATGCGATGGGAATTTGATGCAATGAATAATTCCCCATGTGTTTCTTATGGGAGTTTTGTGACTTATAATTGGCCGTATCCACACTAATGGTGAAACACTATCGAAACTACTTGTATCTTCTACAGATACTAACAATGCACTAACGAATAAAACTAATGTATTCGTTAGTTCTTGTAGTGGGGGCTAAGTTTCCGCTAATTTCGAAAGTTTTCTTTGCTTGTAACATTAGTGCTTCCTATTGCAGCAACACCTAAGTTTAGTGCTTCATTAGTGTAGGTGCTACAAGTAAAAAACCTTTGTGGACTTGGTTCCCACTTCTAGCACTAATGAAAAACAGGTCCATTCGTTAATGTATCGTTAGTGCTTCTGCAAAACACCCATAGTTCCGTTAATGCTTAACTCTTGATGTAGATATGGCCAATTATATGCCACAAAAATCCCATAAGAAATTCATGGGGTATTTTTCATTGCGTCAAATTTCCGCCAAAATCAAAACCACTAATGACCTCTTCTACTGAAATCGTTAGTGCTTCATAGTGCACTAACACCTAACGTTAGTTCCTCATTAATGTAGGTCCTACAAGTAAAAAAAAAACCTTTGGAAGCCTTCATGAACTTGGCGCCCCCACTTCAACCAACAACGAAAAATTAAAGCGTTCGTTAGTGCATAGTTCGTGGTTCTAAAAATACTTTGTTTCGTTAGTGCTTCACTATTAGTGTAGTTATGACCAGTTACACCTCAGGAAACTCACATAAGAAATTTAAGGAGAGTTTTTCACTGTGTCTAATTTCTTCCAAATTAAAAAGCACTAATGATAACTTCTAGTACAATCCTCAGTGCATCGTTAGTGCTTCTTCGTGCACCAACCCCTAACGTCAGTGCTTAATTAGTGTAGGTGCTACAAGTAAAATATCTTTGGTGGTCAGCGTGAATTTGCGCCCACCTCAAGTACTAACAAAGTAATTAGTGCATTCGTTAGTGCTTCCTGAAAATACTGACATTTTGTATGGAACTTGATATTTCTGAAGTTGGCCGCCCACCAAATATCTTGAATAAATTCCAAAATATGGTAGCATTAACGTTAGTGCTTAGTGCGTTTAAGTGCACTAACGATGTACTAACGATTGCCGTTAACCCTATGTTCCTATCTCTATTAGATAGAATTTAATATTACTGAAATTGCCCACCCCACCGAAAATCTAGAATAAATTCCAAAATATGGTAGCACTAACGATAGTGCTTAGTACGTTAAGTGCACTAACGATGCAATAACGATTGCCGTTAACTCTATGTTTCTACCTCTATTTGAATAGAATTTGATATTTCAGAAGTTGCCCCCCCAACAAAAAATCTTGAATAAATCCCAAAATATGGTAGCACTAACGTTAGTGCTTCGTGCGTTTAAGTGCACTAACGATGCACTAACCCTAACCCTATGTTCCGTTGCCGTTAACCCTATGTTCCTATCTCTTTGATATTACTGAAGTTGCCCACCCCACCGAAAATCTAGAATAAATTACAAAATATCGTAGCACTAACGATAGTGCTTAGTACGTTAAGTGCACTAACGATGCACTAACGATTGCCGTTGACCCCATGTTTCTACCTCTATTTGTATAGAATTTGATATTTGTGAAGTTGGCCCCCCCACCAAAAATCTTGAATAAATCCCAAAATATGGTAGCACTAACGTTAGTGCTTAGTGCGTTTGGGTGCACTAACGATGCACTAACGATTGCCGTTAACTCTATGTTTCTACCTCTATTTGTATAGAATTTGACATTTCTGAAGTTGGCCCCCCACCAAAAATCTTGAATAAATCCCAAAATATGGTAGCAGTAACGTTAGTGCTTAGTGCGTTTGGGTGCACTAACGATGCACTAACGATTGCCGTTGACCCCATGTTTCTACCTTTATTTGTATAGAATTTGATATTTCTGAAGTTGGCCCCCCCACCAAAAATCTTGAATAAATCCCAAAATATGGTAGCACTAACGTTAGTGCTTAGTGCGTTTAGGTGCACTAACGATGCACTAACGATTGCCGCTAACCTCTTGTTTCTACCTCTATTTGAATAGAATTTGATATTTCTGAAGTTGGCCCCCCCACCAAAAATCTTGAATAAATCCCAAAATATGGTAGCAGTAACGTTAGTGCTTAGTGCGTTTGGGTGCACTAACGATGCACTAACGATTGCCGTTGACCCCATGTTTCTACCTTTATTTGTATAGAATTTGATATTTCTGAAGTTGGCCCCCCCACCAAAAATCTTGAATAAATCCCAAAATATGATAGCACTAACGTTAGTGCTTAGTGCGTTTGGGTGCACTAACGATGCACTAACGATTGCCGTTAACTCTATGTTTCTACCTCTATTTGTATAGAATTTGGTATTTCTGAAGTTGGCCCCCCCACCAAAAATCTTGAATAAATCCCAAAATATGGTAGCAGTAACGTTAGTGCTTAGTGCGTTTGGGTGCACTAACGATGCACTAACGATTGCCGTTGACCCCATGTTTCTACCTTTATTTGTATAGAATTTGATATTTCTGAAGTTGGCCCCCCCACCAAAAATCTTGAATAAATCCCATAATATTGTAGCACTAACGGTAGTACTTAGTGTGTTTAAGTGCACTAACGATGCACTAACGATGCGCTAAGTTTTGTGAAAATCTGTCTGGATAAAGATGGGTGGGGGGCTAACTTCATATGAAGTTGGCCCCCCCACCAAAAATCTTCAATATCTCGTAAACGCTGATAGCACTAACGTTAGTTCTAAATGCACTAACGTGCACTAACGATGCACTAACGATGTGCAATGTTTGGTGTAATTTGGGAGAGGTGGGGGGGCCAACTTCAGGCACGTACTGCTAGAAATATTCCCCGTAATATCCGTTTGGAAAGATTCATATTTTAACTATGGAATCAAAAACCTTTCTGCCTATTGTTACCTATAACCCAAATAAACCTAAAAATATATCGCTACACACCTGATTAACTACAGTACGGATATACACAATGAGAACAGATTTATGACACACAGTGGAGGATTCGTCCATCATTAGCGCGAACGATTCATCGGAATTCAAGATACTGGGTCATTTTTCGTTCATTTTTGTAGCTACAAAGTCAATAATATTTGAACACACAACATTAGAGTAGAGAACTTGTTCGAGGTTCATTGCATTTATTTCTTACTATTTAATGAGATGCACGGTAAACTACAGTTGATTTTGCGCAATAACAGACAGTTCTAAATATCACAGTTCTCTTTTTAACACGAATTTCATTCACAATTAACACGAAACCCTCGTACTTTCTTACTTTGTGTACCGGAATTACTTGCCTTTTAATCGTCAGGAGCTTTTCTTTTATTAAAATATAGTCTAATATCCATTTCCTTATGTTCTTTTTAACGTGTTTGTTAACGAAGAAACTACCAATTCACAGCTGCATTGACTGCTCACTAATAACTGAAATTGTTCTATTATTATTGTTGTGCTATTCAGATGAAGTACGATAATCAGTGGTATCAGCTGCAAGATTTTTCTTCAGGAAACAATTCTATATACAAGACCAGCATAGCTTGCGACAATAAACATACTAAAAAAGTAAAGAATTATTACTAAAATATGGAGTTGAATTATTGTACTTTAAAACAAATTGTATAGCCTAAGAAGGGTGGAAAATATCTTCCCAGGCTGGGAAGATAGAATTAAACCTAGAGACAGGGAAACCACAACTTAGAAGGGGGGAAATTCCCAGGCTTCCCTGGCTACAAATAAATCCCTGTGTATATATATATATATATATATATATATATATATATATATATATATATATATATATATATATATATATATATATACAGGGTGTTTCAGATAAAACGTTCAGTGCTTATAAATCCGAAACGGCTGAGAATAAAAAGATGAAACAAAAACTGAGATAGGAAAATGTCTTAGGGCACATCACATGGTGTTGTTGTGGTGACCCCCAGGGCCGTCCTTCAAGGGGACCAAGGGGACAACTTCAAATTTTCAAATGGGAACATGTATTGAATCATACCTCATTCAATAGCCCTTGAAAAACGGAACAACTTTTGTACGAAACAATTGTTGATTTGGGCCACCGTTTTCAAGACGGCCGCAACAGGTCCTGTATCAGCTTGAAGTTGGCACTTGGACCCGCTTCACGGAGTTCTCTGAGGATCACCACAACAATACAACTTAATATGCTTTATTATCGTTCCCTATCTCAGTTTTTATTTCATCTCTCTATTCTCAGCCGTTTCTGATTCAGGCCTATAAGCACAGGACGTTTTATCTGATACAGAACCCACTTTTTGCGGCCATTTTGAAAATGGTGGCCCAAATCGGAAATTGTTTCCTACAAAAGTTTTTTCGTTTTTCAAGTACTATCGAATGAGGTATGATTCAATACATGTTCCCATTTGAAAATTTGAAGTTGGCCCCTGGGTTCCCTTGAAGGAGGTCCCTGGGGGTCACCACAACAACACCATGTGATGTGCCCTAAGACATTTTCCTATCTCATTTTTTGCTTAATCTTTTTATTCTCAGCCGTTTAGAATTATTAGGGTGGTCCTTATTTATATGGGAAAATATAAATTTAGGAATTTCCTTCGATGAAATCCCTAAAATGTTTCCATATAGGACGAAATTAAGCCAGGAGAAAAATTAGACCGATTGAATAATTTTAAATGGTACCTAAAGCGAGCCCACAGTTTTGTATTCGTTTACAATACATAGTATATGGGGAAATTCTGGAATTGTAATTTAGAAACGGCTTAAGGGAATGGGAAGATACCCTGGATAATGGAACTACAGGAAAAACCAACCTAATTTTGTATAGCATTTTCATAGGGGCCATTTTGAAGTCCGCCATCTTGAATTCAAGTCAAAATTTTCAAATAGAAAGAGGGTAATGTGACATATCGTTTTGAGGTAGCGTTTTCCCAGAAGCACAAATCTGGCATTATTTTTACGCTACAAATAATCATGTAAGAGTTATTACGTGTGAAAAACGAAATGCTTCGATGTAATGTTATTTTATTGTAGTTATGGATCACAGATTTGTAAGAATTTTGGAAATATTTTGCATAAATTGGAAACAAACTGCTAAAAAAAGTTAAATCTTTTTTTCCCCATGAACTACAAATAAGGTTTCCCATCAAGATGATTCATAGACCATTATGAAGAAAAAGAAAAATTATAACTTGGAAGAAATTGAAATATCCCTTATTTATGTAGTTGCTTTATGGTAAGTTTTCAATAAGTTTTTAATCTTATTTGCTACACAGTTCACTTTTGTCACATCTAGGAAAATATTGTCTATGTGTCTTCACTATCTGCAAAAGAAACTGTTTATTCTCATCATTTTTCGTAAGAACGTTGTTGTAATTTATCAGTTTCACTCGCCTTTCTGTTACATCGTTTGTTACGTGGACAAATTTAACTATTGTCTTTCCTTGAAGATAGTCATTGTTATTTGCATATTTTAAATCCTTTGAATATTTTGAATCCTTTGTTATTTGAATAAAATCCTTTGAATATTTTAAATCTCTCGAGAAAAATTTGTTTGTTGTAACAAAATGACTGATTTCTCTTTTCACAGTAATTCACTTCAGATAATTTAGTATCTATTTGTCTATAACTGTACAAACCTTTCAAAAATTGCAGGTCTTTAATGGTTAATTGGATGCTTGATCACATTTAAATCAAGCTTGCACATATAGTCGTATCAGAAATATGCATACTCTCCGAAGACCCGTTTCTATTTGCTTCGTTAAACAAAATGATTGGCGAAAGAGAACTATTATTAAATAGTAGATAGCTTTTCCCATTCCCCTTGCATGGTGAATTGCTCCAGGTAAACGAAAGAAAGCGCCTCGAGGAGGTATGCCACCCAAGAATGTGATGGTCAGTTCTAAAAATTCCCTGTAATCTTCTATGCAGTGTCCTGCTTCTACAAGTTTGATAGCAAAATTTAACACTTCATTTCTTACATCGGAAATATTGTTCCTTACATCATCATCATCAATTCCTGGAAAAAACTTGGTACAGTCTATTTTAGACCACTCGTTCTGAAAACGCTTAAATAGGGGAACATCGAGTCCAGATGCAAACGAAACACAACACTTGTCAAATACACATTTTAAAACCAATTTATAAATGTAGTGTGTTCAAGGAAGGTATAGAAGATTATTTTGGAGCTTCTGCTCTAGGAGAATGCAGACACCGTTAACATGACACATATTGAAGGGAGTAGTGTTACAACAAACTGCCTGCACAAACTTTACCAAATTCCATTCTTCAAGATAATGAACTGTAGTAGAAACAATATGTTCTCTTGATAATGACAAACTGAAAACACCAATTAGCCTCTCATGGCCATCTGCTGTAATAATTATTGATAACCTGTTGACAGTCTCACTACCATTCAAATTCGGCAGTAAGTTTCCGTCCCATTACACAACTAACGCACTTGCACTCCGAATTTTTTTTTCTTGGGTCCTGTGAAACTCCGCTACGGATTTTCTCTCAGCATCGGTGAATTGAAGACCTATTTATTACTAGTTCCTCTACATTATGGCCTAATGCTTCTGCCGTCGCTGTCAGAATATGTATTGTTGCTCTATCAGTGACCTTGTATAGATCAAGAGCAGCAACCTGTCTTGGAGTAGACCTAATAAAATTAGTTTTTCCAATTTTCCACACCTCTCTTGGGGGGTCCGGACGCACACACGCATCCATATTTACATTTTCTCTAACATACTTAACTTGGTTTGCCTCTTCATTTCTTGAAATGCTTACCTCCATGTCTTCGTGTATAAAATTCTAACAAATCGTTTTCAGAAGTGCATTTTTCTTTTGCGTACCTCTTTCTTTTGAAACAGTGCATATCCCTTTAGTTCTTTTCGCGCCAAGCTCATATCTTTACTTTTAGTGGTGTAAAAATTATAACCTGTAAAAAAGAGAAATCTTTTCACAGGTAATAATTCTTAAACGACTAAAGCTATCTTTAAAAGAGTGCCAGATTTGTGCTTCTGGTGAAACGCTACCTCAAAACAATATGTGACATAACCCTCTTCCCATTTGAAAATTTTGACCAGAATCCAAGATGGTGGACTTTTAGATGACCGTTATGACAATATTATACAGCATTAGGTGTGCTTCTTCCTCTAGTTCCACTATCCAGGATATCTTTGCATACCCTTAAGCCATTTCTAAATTACAAGGGTTTATTCCAGATTTTTTCAATATGCTATGTATTGCAATCTGCTTCAAAACTTTAGGTCTCTTGAGGCACCATTTAATATTATTCAATGGAGCTAATTTTTCTTATGCCTTAATTTGGTCCCATATGGAACCATTTTAGGGGTTTCGTCCAAAGAAATTCAGAAATCAAAAATTAAGGACCACCCTAATATACGAGGGTTGGGGCAAAAGTCATGACAACTATTTTTTTCTTGTAGATGTGTGAGCGGATCACAAACTTCTATGTGTCGTGTGGAAGTTCTGTAGGCATAGTGTGTATGCAGAACAACAGATGGCTCTGTGATAGCTGTTAGTAGCACAGCGAGGGCTGTGAAATCAGTCAGTTGGTGAGTGTCGTGCGAGATGGAAGTAACCCGTGTTGAGCAGCGCGCTTACATCAAAATAGCCTTTCTCCGAGGGAGAAATGCGATGGAATGTCACAGTGAATTAGTGGAAGCCCTTGGGAATAATGCTCTACCATACCGGACAGTAGCACGGTGGGTAGAAAAGTTTTAGCAAGGACGTGTGTCAATCAGTGATGAGCAACGTTTGGGACTACCTGTCAGTGTGCGGACCGACGTTGCACGTGCCGTCATCGAGCAGCTCCTGGATGAAGACAGACGATGGACGCTATTGGAGTTGGCGGAGGCAAGTGGCATCGAGAAACGCACCGTCCACAGAATATTGCGTAATGAGCTGCAACTACCCAAAATCGCATCGTGGTGGGTACAGCATGCACTGACGGAAGTTCAAAGGTGGATGAGCTATGCGATATGCTCCGACCACCCTGCACGCTAGCAACAGGACGGCAATCAATTCTTGTCACGAATAATCGCCATAATCACCAAGGAGGCAGAAGTTCCATCAGAATTCTTCCCCAGTCAAATTGATGGTGATCGTCGCGTATGACGTCAGGGGTGTCATTATTTGCCACTTTGTTCCACATGGCAGAACAGTGAGCCCACAGTACTACAGGGACTTCTTGGTGCGACAGGTACGACGTGGTGTTCGGGAGAAACGTCCGGATCTTGTGGACAGTGCAATAATGACACTCCTGCACGACAATGCAAAACCACATAAAGCAGAGTGTGTAGGGGAGCTAGTGCGACGTTGGGGATGGTAAGAAGTGGAGCACCCACCGTCTCTCCTGACATTTCGCCCTGTGACTTCGATCTCATTCGAAAGATTTAGGAACCACTACGTGGTAGGCAGTTTGCAACACGCGAGGACATTGCTAATGCTGTGCGCGAACAGGTGACCCGGTGCGGCAAATGCTGAGGTGGATAGTATTCAGCGCCTCCCACATCGTTGGCAACGTGTGGTGCAAGTAGCAGTTGACTACTTTGAGGGTCTTTAGGCATAGGTTTGTCATGGCAACTATATGCGTACTGTGTTGTCATTCTTTTGCACCGTGAAGGTCATATTGTCCTGTATACTACCGTAATAAATTAGTGTGTTACGAAATTTTAGTGCTATTCATTGTCCACACATGTAGTTAACATCTTGTCCTTTCGTCTGTATATGTCAAATTTTCCAACCGGACTGGTATCTTCAAGAAAAAAATAGTTGCCATGACTTTTGCCCCAACCCATATATATATATATATATATATATATATATATATATATATATATATTGTATACTAATATACGAGCAAAAATGTGAAAATGTCAGTAAACAATCTTGCTATCCCGGCAAAATCTGAAATGACGTTACGGTGTAAGTCCGATTTTCTTCGCGGAGAACATTGTGAGGGGAGTGTCATTCCTCGATATCCTCCAGTTGTTGTTTCCACAGGTGAAAGAGGATTCCAATAACTTCATGTTCCAACTTGATAAGGCATCGCCCCATTGACACATTGAAGTGCG
The DNA here is from genome assembly GCF_964235325.1 of Thermobia domestica. NCBI lineage: Eukaryota > Metazoa > Arthropoda > Insecta > Zygentoma > Lepismatidae > Thermobia > Thermobia domestica. Next base: position 222,782,416 of record NC_137455.1, read on the forward strand.
TTGCTATTTGAAAGTAGAACTGCCAAATGTTGGATTGGCTGCAGTGCTGAAGATGACTTAGCGCTTTCCCCGTGACCTCCTAGATCTCCCGATCTGTCTATTTGTGGTTGGTTTTCCTTTGGGAGTATTTGAAACACTACCAACAACTTGGGTGAGCTTTAGGTTTGCATTACAGTTGCATTTACGTCAATTACTAGGAATATGCTAGAGCGCGTGTTAGGCGAACTTTTTTTCAACCACACGTGTGTGTCGTGTAACGAAAGGCAGCCATATTAAATATTTGTAACAGAATGTATGTAACTTGGATAGTTTCTATATGTTTTCATGTATTCTTCGTTATTGTATGTGTTATAATTTTAATACAGCCCTTTCAAACCTGATGAATCATTTATAATCATCCTGAATTTCTTGTATTTCCTTTTTCGTATACTGAATTAGTGGATTAAAAATGATACTACTTTTAAAACGATTACGCTACAAGAACGATGTGTTGCTTTTTTAAAAAACAGGACATATTGTATGTGTCCTGAAATTCATACAATTTATTCCACACGTGAACAGTACAACTTTCATCTTCAAGAACTTTCGTATTGTTTCAATTTGAAGTAAACTGTCCTACAATTACGTAGCTAGTGATATGCCCTTAACACAAGTGTTTGTCATTGAAGCCACCAATACGTACTGTATGTATATTAATCTTTTTCCGAGCTCTGTTGCTTTGGGAGATCAACATCGCTCCGTTGCACCTGAAGGCAAACCACAAAAGAAAAGAAACAATTTTACTCACGTTCATGTCCTCATTTTTTCCTTTTTCATTAGACAAAAATTTGCCCGTAGAGCATTAAAAAAAAAACAGTGAACTGTTTTGACATTTTTCTCTTCTACACTTGGCATGTTTTTCTATGTAGTAGAACACACTAAAAATTGTTAAGATTTTCTTAAATACAATTATTAATCATTTAAAGAGATACGTTGACGTAATTCGCAGTATTTTAAAGTAGTTGGCAATAAAGGCCTGGATATTTAATTCGTGACTTGAAGAGAAAGTAACAATGCTACAGGATGCGTATCGCATTTTGCAGTAGATGCGGTCTTACACGTGAGCTGATTGCTTACTCTTAAGAGATGGAGATGGATCTCCCCCTACTAGCTCTCTTTGCGATTAGAATCAGGAAACTTCAGATTCGGAATCTATTTAATTTCAACTAAGTTAGCTGAATGACAAAAAGGGTTAAGCACTAAAGCAAAGCTGGCAATCTGAATTTTATTGAGAGCTGCCCTCTGGCATTTCTTGAGCCACGTGTAGTCACTGCCTTTCTTCCAAAATTTAGGAGCACTGCCTGGTCGAGGCTAAACTATAATCCTAAAATATGCTACATTTTCTTTCATCTTCAGTCAGGAACGCACCCACGGGAGTCAACAGGGTCCGGAACCCTGCAAAACCTCCTAACTCAACATACATTTGTACACTTTCTCAGTAGAACTATACTTGTTTAACAGAAAGAATGGATGTAGCTTGAAAAATATTATTTTTTTCTGAAAATGTCTGATGAAGACAAGGACAAGGTGTCGAAACTGTAACATTTTATTTTAGTTTTAATAAATAAGTGTTTTAAGCTCAGATCAGAAAGTGTTAGTTATTCATGTAATAATTTCCAAATTGTGATGGGTAGAGTTAAATATCCTGCCCAACTTTTTTTTTTTTTTTTTTTTTTGAAACCACAAGTGGTAAATTTATCATTTCCGTTCAGAATATTGGATTTTAAAGGTTTAAAAGTCTATTATATGAACAAAAACTTCTTCATATTGCATAGTAATGAACGCCAATAAGAGCTAGATATGGTTCATAGGGTGACTTTTTTTCTCTCTCTAAGAGCGTCCATGTAGCAACTATACAGTTAGATGATCGACATATTGTGACAGTAGAGTGGTACATTACTTATTACCTTCCGAGTGTCTTTGAAGCTTTGAGATATGTCCACTTAAGGACTCTACTGTCTAGCTTTCTTCTTCATCACGGCAATGCACGGGTACACATTGCAGCGAAAACTTTCGAGTTTCTACAGGAAAATGAATTCTCCAGATTTAGCTCCGTATGACTTTCCCTTCTTCCCAAAACTCGAGAAAAATCTTCTAGGACGCCGCTTCCAAACAAGTGAAGAGGCTATCGCAGCGCCCCCACCAACAAAAAAAGACAAAAAAAAAGCTCTGTAAATATTAGACTTATGGTTTTTAAGAATGCGAAAGTGTATTGATGCTTATAGGTCCTATTTAGAGAAATTGTAAAGGCTCTTATGCAAATAAATGTTTTTTCAAATATATATAGTGTTTCAAAACAACCCCGACAACGTTTGAAAGGTGATTCCCGACAACAAGAAAAAACAAAAAGTACCTGTATAAACAACCTGGGTGCACAAATGCTTCCTTTCGGAGTTATATGCTGCCGAAAGCATGAAAAAATGAACTTTAAAGGTTCATAGCTCCAATATTATGAGACCTACCGTAATCGGGTCAAGACTTCACTTGTGAACTAGTATGTGCCCTATTCAAATATCCATGTTTCAGAATCCTGCGATAATTCCGCAACAATTTTTATAGACGTAGTTGGTGTGTACTTCAAATTATATGCCCGTAGCCAAATTCCGTCTATAAAAATTGTTTCGGAAGTATCGCAGGATTCTCAAACATGGATGTTTAGATAGGGGACATACTAGTTAATAAGTGGTCTTGACTTGATTACGGTAGGTCCCATAGTATTGGAGCAATGGACCTTTAAATTACATTTTTTTCATGTTTTCGGCAGCCTATAACTCCGAAAGGAAGCATTTCTGCACCCAGGTTGGGCTGTACTTGTGTGTGTGTGTGTGTGTGTGTGTGTGTGTGTGTGTGTGTGTGTGTGTGTGTGTGTGTGTGTGTGTAAATGCTCATAATTACCTTTCCACACTTCAACTGCACGCACTAATGAAGTGTTACATATCGAAAAAATATCTTAGAAATCAGTAGAGACAAAATTTGAATTTTCATGAAAGTAGTTCTGATGTCATTTTTGAACTGAAGTTATACTTAGGGTATACCTATTCAGTTCTGACTCTTTGCATTCCAATGAAACAAGGGTTTTTAAACAAGAACCCCAGAATTCAAATTATATTGTTTTTCTGTATACTTATTATTTGAATATTTCATTGAAATTGTTGGGTAGTTTTCACAAACAAATATAATTGTTCATGTAGTCATAGAAAAACACACACAAATTAATTTTCAAAATCAAAGTTGATTGGCAACGAATAGTTAAAATTGAAATGTATTTTCCAAACTCAAAGCAGGCATTTTCCCTATTTTTAAAATTTTGTCTGATTATTTTAGTCTTTTTTTTTTGTTTGTTTGTTTGTTTGGTTTTTGTTTTTTAGTTAACAGCTTGGAGAAGGAAAGTCTCGGAAACTGTCAGAATTACAAAACCTCAATTTCCGATACTTGTATATCTCAATAATTGCATTTAAAAAAATTAGTTAGCATAACTTCGACTTGTCATTTTATTTTGTACGCATAATATGAAATACATACTTATATTTAACTATTGCTGTTATACATGTTATATTTCACGTACGCATTAACATGTTTAAATTATATCCTAATTGTAGATTTAGCATGATAACAAATAATGATTTTCATTGCTTATACTGTAATTCTAATTAGTTAATGATTAACTATAATCCTATGAAGAAAAGAAAATATTTACATACCTTCTTTTAAACTTAATTACCAAACAACCATACAAACACATACAAGTTACTAATAAGGAGACTTACGGAAGTGTCACTCACCGATTTGAATGAAAGTTTGCACATTTGTAGAACATCGAAAAATAATACACTTTTTTTTTTATTTCGGCAATGGTGCTAGTTTAAGGGTGGAAACCACTCTTTGAACGTTAGGGGTGATATCGAAGCATAAACAGAAAACAATCATTTAATGTAGAAGAAAACATACTACCATGGGGGTTTTAGGGTAGCTGAATCAGAATCTGACGTTAAAATTACAAAATTCAAAATGGCGATTGCAATTACAGAAAGTTTTCTAATTTGAAATGCTGTACATTTAATCAAGAACAATCATAGTTAGCAGGGATTACTGCGAGGAGGTTGCAGACCGATTTGAAACTCCTTTCTGTAGTTATTTTAACATGATGCTTGATTAAAGTGAGTCTCTGCACCTCTCAATATTCAGAGTGCTTATGTTTAGTGAGGGCCGCGGTGGCTCAATGGTAGAGCGTTCACGTCTGGTACATAGGTTTGCTGGTTCGATCCCAGCTTGCGCCAAGTAAACCTTGTGGTGGGCAGACACCGGAAGCTTGGGTTTCCTCAGGGTTCTCTCGTTTCCTTCCACTTTCTTCATTACACAATTTCATTTATTTCTCATCATCACCGTCTCCTTTACCCCAGCTGGCATAACTGTGGGACGAAAACCTCAAAGATTTCATTTCACTTATGTATAGTGAGCCCCCTCGCCTCTCACTATGTCAGAACTTGATAGTATATCCTCAATTGTTATAATTATGAATGTATTGAGAAAACGTTTTGCAGTAATGATATTTCGTTTAAAAAAAAAAAAGTGTGCGATGCACAAACATTATTTAGACCATACATACTTTATTACGACAATAACTGTGCCCAAATCGCAAAATGCTACACAATCTTTGAAAGAAAACGTTGTGTGATTTTCAAATGCAGTTTTTTTTTTTTTTTTTTAAATAACCACGTTTGTACCACGAATACCTAGTAAAATTTGCAAATCTGGGACAAGGAAACTTATTATGAATCACTGATTTTATCTTAATTATATTATTACGGAGATGTAAATTTATGTTATAGTTGTATAGAAGAGCGATGTCAGAAAAGTGTCTCAAGAAGTTTTTTCTATCGCCTAAAGAACAACACATCAACAGGCTGAATCCTACTAGTTATTCGTTCAGAAATGATTTCTATATTGAGGTACTCTTTTGTTCAAAAGTTGATGAATTGTGACCACTCCACGAATCTAACAACAAAATCGACTTTGCATTAGACGCTGGAGTAAGCACCCGGAATAGAGAGGGGACTAACTAGTGAGAGAGGAGGGGAGTCACTTTCAATAAGCACCCCGAATAGTAAGAGAGGAGAGGGACTCACTTTAAATATGCACCTTGACTAGTGAAAGGGGATCGTAGGGGATCATGTTAAAATAAGTACAGAAAGGGGTTTCCAATCAGTCTGCAACCTCATCACAGTAATCCCTACCACCTATGATTGTCCTTGGTTAAATGTACAGCATTTCAAATTAGAAAACTTTCTGTAATTGTAATTGCCATTTTGAATTTTGTAATTTTGACGTCAGATTCTGAGTCAGTTACCCTAAAGCCCCCATTGTAGTATGTTTTCTTCTACATTAAATGATTGTTTTCTGTTTATGCTTCGATACCACCCCTAACGTTCAAAGGGTGGTTTCTACCCTTAAACCCACAACATTGCCGAAATACAAAAATACGTCCCGATTATTTTTTGATGTTTTACAAACGTGCAAAGTCTCATTTAAATCGGTGAGTGACACTTGCGTAAGTCTCCTTGTAAGAAACACAAATGTATGTTCACTACTCAAGCTTAAATCAAATTTTTATCACGAATCACTCTTGTATGATCATAATATTTTAAAATTTATGTATCATGTCTCTCCACGAAATGCTTCTTGAAAAAATGCTAAAATTGATTAATAACGTTTTGTCACTATGACTTTTAGGTAATTGTATGAAATAATAGAGTATATAATAAAATCCATAAATGCCAAAATTATAGCATTGTGCTGAAATAACTCAGATTTTGAACGTTATTTGACAGGGTTTTAACACAAGTCATAACTTTGCAAGACTTTCTAAAATCTGTTCGAAATAGGATGACAAAAATTACATATTGATTATTTGTTAAATGAAATGTTAGGACTATATATTAATGTCTCCATATACTTTCCACAGTATGCATAAAAACATCTAATGCTGAAACCCGCTGAAATGATGTACAATGCAAATGTGGACAAGAGGAAATTGTTTGACATACTCTGAATTAGAGATGCAAGGGCTCGGGAAAAAAACGGCTTTTTTGAAAAAAAACTCGGTTTTTTCTGCTTCGCTTTTCTGCTTGGGAAATTTTGGGCTTTTTTTCAAAATTCTGCTTTAAATTGATAAAGCAGACTTTGTTTCGCTTCTCTATAACACAAAAAGTTATTTAATTAGTGGTTGATGCCAATAATAATATAAAACCTCGAAAATAAGCCATGAATTTCGAAAAGATATTTTAAACAATTTTACTTCAACGTTTTTACATTATGAATTCCAAAGGATTAACCAATGTATATAATAAAAATATTAACCTCCTATATACAAAAGTAAGCAGAGTTGGCAAGAACCATGGTTGTTTCTGAAAATGCCAAAAACCCGTTTTGGGGGGGCAGTTTAAACCAGGCTTTTTTGGGGTTTAAACCAGGTTTTTTTGATTTAGATATTTTGCTTTATGTATTTATATTACATATTCACAGAAATAGGTTTATTTCGCGTTGGTGTTATTATGCAACAGCGGGGTTATGCTGGAAGAGGTCCCATGAGCTTAAAGAAGTCCGGTCAGTAAATTTCTTAAATTGAGAAACTCCCGCCCTAGCCATCGGGAAAATCCCGTCATTCTTTTAAATGTAAAACAATAACGAGAAAATCCTGTTATTGCTTTCCATGTAAAACTTTAAGGTCAACGTATTATAATCAGTACGCTAAAACTGAGGTATTAAAATTACAAATTTAGTATGTAGATATCATTGAAAATCCAATCCAAGCTAATGTTGGAAGCTACGTAGGCAATCGATAAATTTTACCAATTTCAATCAAAATATTTAAGCAACCTTGGTTTCTTTATAAAACAACAGGCATGCAGAAATATATAATTTGGTTTCGTTTCGTATGTTTAGGCTTAACATCCTTACGTAATACCGAGGTTATCAAGGAGAAGACTATCGCTTAAAGTGACATCCGAACCGCTACTTGGTTTACACATGGAAGAAGGGTTGTGGTTCGAGCGAGAATTGAACATGGGATACCTTGATTAAAAGGTGAAAAGGAAATAAGACTAATGCAGATGGTTTGACATGTGGAAACGTCACCATGAAGTTCACACGATTCGCATATTTGTTCTTTTTATTTTTTTAGTTTAAACCAGTTATTTTTTTTAAAAAAAAAACAGCTGGTGTAAACGAGCCAACCCTAAAAGTAAAAACTTCTTTTAAAAAAATATACAAATAACTAGCAAAATTGTATGTAGTATTTTTACTGCATAATATTCCATACCCTATTTTTGAAAGAAAATAAAATTAAAATAAAACATAAGAGAAATAGGCTACTTAGATTCATAAGATACAATTAAAGGCTGCACATCTGGAACTTTTGGTTCTGTATATTCTTGAAATTCTACAGTCAAGTTTTTTATAACCACCATCAAGGGCACCCATCAGGAAGGGGGCAAGGGGGCGCTTGCCCCCTAGAGGAAAATGTACTTCAGAATATTGAAAATTCAATAGAATTTTTACATTAGTTACAGCAAAATTTGAAACTATTTTTGAAACGTCGCTTATAATTGCCCCCCCCCCCTTGGAAACCACAACATGGGTGCCCTTGACCACATCACGGTTTACCCAGTCCTCAAGTTTTCTGATTTTTTAACAAGAAAGATTCAGCATATCATTAGGGAACTCCCCCCCCCCCAAAAAAAGGACTACGGAATATATTTAAGTTAAGCTAAATACAACTGCACAACAAACATGACTGAGTGGTTGGCTTTTGCGCTTCTATCGGGAAGTCCGGGATTCAACCCAGCATTCGACCATTCTGACAAAACCTTCCTTCATTCCATCTGTGAATGTAGAAATAGTGCGTGTACTGGCCGACTAGGAGTGTAGGAGTTGGCCGACTTCCTTTCTTATTGTTTTTAAATCGTTATTATTACTAATTACCAGCAGTGACGGTTTTGCGAAGGTTAGGGGATCGGTCTTTCGGACTGAAGCCTGTTCACAAAGTTGCGGAATGTCTAAAACGAACGAAATATCTATTAGTTATGCCTTTACTCATAAACTTTAAGCTCCCGTCAAATAAAAATTACGAATGTTTAGAAAAAATAAACATTAGTAGTAAGAAAACCCCTCCCAAAACACTTTTTTAAATTCGCCACTGATTCTCAGTATAAAATGACCTTCAAGGTTGTATCCGGAAGATTATTGCTAAACATATAAACGAAACGAAATGTTAGTTATGCCTGTACTCATAAACTTCAAGCACCTCCCAAATAAAATTAGGACTTTTTAGAAAACGAAACAATCAGAGAAACCCCTCCCAAAGTACTTTTCTAAATCCGCTACTGATTATTTGTATAAATTGGTATTCAAGGTTGTATCTTGAAAATTACTGCTAAATCATTGCAAAACTACAGTATAACAGAAATGTGGAAGTACGGTTTGACGGACATATTTAAAAACGTATACTTTGACGGATATATAGAAAAACGTAAGTTAACTTTTGTGCTAGAAGCTAGAATACTAAGCTCTTAGAAATGAAACACGGATGACAAACTAAAATGATCTAGAGAAGAAAAAAATGTCGATAACTCAAAAGTTAAAATAAAGTTAAATAGCCTGTAAAATTGTCCTCAAATACTACATTCTTTATGTTAGCTTTAATTCGTAAAATATGTGCTTCATCCATCTTGATGGTGAATTACACAGCTAAATATGGCATTCAGGTCGTGGAATTCTTATCTAACTATAGAATATACTATAAGAAAGCTATTTGGATAGAAAAATCATGAAAATGAAAAAGCCAAAATTTTCAAAATTCTCGTTTTTTTCCCAAAAAAGCCGGCTTTTTATGTAAAAAAAAACCATCGATTCAAAAAAGCCGGCTTTTTTGCATCTCTACTCTGAATACTATAGATTACCAGTGTCTCAAACCGAACATGAAGTTGTATTTCTTCCACGTACTATGTTAGATGAACTAGATGTACTAGATCCGTACATATTTCAAATCTACATTTTTATTATTCAGTGTTACAAACTAGGACGTTTCAGTATCACAAACATCCAAATTTTGGAAACCCATTCAATACCAATAACCACAAGTGAATATTCTACAGAGTGGCCCAAAATTAGGTATACAGTCCCGTACTGATCGGTCATGACATTTTATATCATTTACTTTTGTTATCCATACAGATATCGACTTAGTTTCTTCCTTATCTATTCTTAATTTGTTTTCCACTTATACCTTAAGCTCGGAACAAACCAAAGCAAATAAATTCATTATCTTCATAAATTAAAATGCCATACTTGATCGATTCAGGTCTGTATACCTATCTTTGGGCCAATATGTATTTAGAATAAATAGCAACAAACTTACAAGGGACTGAAAATTTACATAAGATCCACTTACGTAGATAGTTTACAAAATACGTAAAGATCATAATGCCGTTTACAACAACTTAATAGCATCGGAGATATAATAAACATTGATAAAGTTTACAATACTGCTTAAAATTATGTAATTGCGAAAACTTTGTAATTACAAGTACCAAAGTGTTTCAAAATGAACGGACAGATTTGATATCTTAATAACTTTTAATAATAAAAACATGGAACAAATTGCAAAATACTCAGAAAATAGCGAAGTTCGAGCAGTGATTATGTAATATGCCATTACAGTCTAATGTGATGATGTTTTTAATAGGAGGGTGCCCGAAATTTTTTGCACCGACTGTACTTGACGTTTAACAAAAAATTTCTGGCTGTTCATATAATTCGTAATTTTGTTTGTTATTCTATTTCAAATTAACATGGAAAGCTGTAAAATATTCATTAGGAATTATAGTTTTGGGAATCAATATCTTTATTTATATATTAAATTAGTTATAAGTCTTGTATATGGATATGTAAATGGATTATTACAATTCTTACGGTGTCAGTGCGATCTGAAAATATAGGTCCACCATTGGACGGAACTTTTCGAATAAATAACCAATCTAAAATTCGACAGAATTTTCAGGACCACCCTTCACCTCTCTTTTAGATATCTAGGTCCTTCTGAAATCTAGTTTAATCCAGATTTTACCAAATTTTATTCGTTTCAAAGCCCCACCGCCAAAAATGCTTTGTTTTGATTGGAGGATTCACCCACGCTATAGTGTTAGAGCGCGATTACTACGACTCATGCCTAGAATTTTGCCGAAGACAGAGAACCCAGATTTTCCCAGTTCTGGAAAGTAGAAATTAACTAGAAAAGCTGCATTAAGAAGGTAAAACTAGTGTAATAATTGAATAAATATCATCCAGGAAGCCACGGAGCCATAATTCATTAAATTTCATAGTAAAAAACCGGATTGTAGAGCTGAAATAGGAAGCGTAATTCAGTGACGCCATGTTTTTGTCGATATAATTAGTGATGGACAGGTTCTACGAAGTGCATCAGTTTGCTAGTTGTTCTTAAATATCCACAAACAGTTTCGGAAGAGTAGTGTTTTTCCCCTTAAAATATTTGTTATCCTTAAAATGATTCCTTTTAGAGTTACGTAAGGCCTGCCCCACTGCCGTTTGTGTTCGTGTATGTAGTGAATGTGATTTCTTTTTGTACTTATTTAGTAGTAACATGGCAGTATTTAATTTCTTTGTAGTTAGGATAGTGATCATAATGCACGTGTAAAGTTTCAAAAGGGCTCCTGTCTACTCCCAACTTGGGGGTACGGCTTCCAGCAGGGATGGGTTGAAAGTATAGTTGTCATAAGGTTCTTTTCCCTTCAGGAAAGGGGCCTATATATTTTTTCAATAAATAGTTTGGGTATTAACTAAACAGTTTAAGAATGTGATTTAGTGAATACAAGGGCCAGTTGGCCCTGTTCCTTTCTTGCCCTTTCCTTTCATGAACCGATAGAGCCGATTTCAAAGAAAATGGTAAAATCTGAATGTTGTTTATGTGAGTAAATAGTAATGATTAATATGCATTATAACATGTATTAATTTAGTTATGGATGTGGCATGTATGTGTTTGTAATGTAGTATTATTAGTAGCAATTGTAGTTAAGTGTTGGAAGAGTGTGTGAAATAATGAAGTATGGACAGTGTATCATTCTTATTCGATCAATAGCTACACGCAACACATCAAT